>NW_026593286.1:39290911-39396749 GCF_907164565.1 Psammomys obesus | reverse complement strand
CAACTCAACTCAACTCAACTCAACTCAACTCAACTCAACTCAACTCAACTCAACTCAACTGTATCTTCCTATCCTCCCTTATGTCACCTATTTTATTTTTGTTTGTTTTCTGTCTCTATTTATAAAAGTTCAGCATATCTTATCACTGACTCATTCTGGCAAATCTTTCTGTGATTTGTCACATTGTTTACCTCTCAATTACAGGTCACTTTCAAACTGAAGAGTTTTAAGTTAGCCTGGGTATAGTTAGCCTGAGTAAAACTCCATTTTAAAATAAAGAGCCATCTTGACTGGGAGCTGAAACCAGGAAATATCACAGAATGTACACCTGACAGAGGACAAAATTAACTCTCCTAGCAACAGCCTCCTGGAAATAATAGAGAATAAATGCTCCATAGAAAATAGAGACAAACTCCCTGGCAATAATCAATGGGAATCAGTTGAAAATCGGGTGGGAAAATTCTCCCCAGTGTTTCAGATATGGTTTAGAAAAATAGCCATTGTGTGTATATGCCTTGGCCATTGTGATTGTGTGCCTCAGAAAAGGTCACCCCGCCCTGCTAAACTTCACCTAATTCTGTAATGCCAAGGCTTGTGCCCCCTGATTGCTGCCATGGAAACCACTGCTTATAGACTTTCCCTTTAAAAATCCTGTTCACTCAGATCTCAGGGTCCCACTTCTCTATTGCTGCATCAGTGAGTCTTGCCTGAGTTCAAACACGCTCTCGTCATAAAACTCTCTTGCTATTGCATTGAGTCACCTCCTGGTGGTCTCTGAGGGTCCCATGAGCCTGGCATTACAAAACATGGGTGCTTCATTCTTCAAACTAACTTTACCTTACCTTCATTGTTTATTATTAAAGATGTGTAGTAAGGGCATGTCTGTATTCTCACTAGAAGGATAAAGTTGTGTCATTCCAGCCAGATCACAAAGACCTAAAAGGTCTTTGGATGTGATTTCTTGGCAGAGCAGCATTGTTGCTAGATTAAAATTCCTCTCTATGTTTTCTCTTTCTGTTTAGGCTAAAAGTAATATTCAGTTTAACTATGAAAACAAAAAAAAAGTCAATCCCATAAATTTAACTGTCCAAATGTCCTTATGAAGATCCATAAGTGCAATGATCCTTCATAACTACAATGTTGATCATCAGTTATTCAGCAAATGTCCATTTCAACATTAAGGTTTTCTGCCAGTTTGTCAGCCTGATGTACAATATGTCCTTCTTCAGCTGGTTGTTGAGCAAAATCATGCAAGAGGTATCAACTTTCTGTGTCTCTTCCTTTATGGAACTGTGCCTTTCATGTGGAAGATTCTCTTATTTAGATCATATCTTTATCACTTTGAGGAAACCTGTAGATTTTCATCACCTGTGGAAACATAGGCAAAACCTTTTCCCCAACATAACATATTCCCTTGCTGTTTGCTCTGTAGCTAAGCAGGCTTGAATGCTTGGTTGCTGTGGTCTGAGCACAGCTGCTGTGTGCTGTGAGGGGATTTCAGGCAAGTTCCAAAGTCGCAACATGGCAAAGCAAAAACGAGTTACATCAATACTAAAAGAAGTTCCTAAAACTATCAAACTTCTTTTCTAAAACTACTTCCTGGGGGAATCCAAGATGGTGGCGACCAGTGCACCACCATATTCAGAGGAACTGAAACTCCAAATTGGTGAGTCCAGGGGCTGTGGAACCCAAAACAACTGTAGGAGGAGTCAGAGGAGAAGGGGGACAAACCCTGATCTGAGTCTAATAGGACACAGGCCAACCGCGGACATCTCTGTGGACTTCTCCTGGGGAATCGATTCCCGGGCACTTCCTCATAACAGGCAGAAGCAGCAGCGGAGGTTGCCAACCCTGCAACAGAGGGGACGGAGGTACAACAGCTAACAGGGAGGCTGCAGTGGAGTTACCTGAGTTACCGGAGTTCCCGCAGCTGGCAGCTGAAGCAGAGGAGGCGCCCCACAGTACACATAGTTTGCCTGCACACAGTGCTGTCTGTTCCAAGCTCAGATCGCCCTCCTTGAGATTTGAGACTGAGAACACTCAAACCCCTCAGCCCTGCCTGAGGGGAAAGCAGCAGAGGAAGCACATAGTGCTTCCCAACTCAGAAAGTAGAGCCCAGCCTGCTCTGCTCACAGCTTCTAGCACAGAGCACAGGGCTGGACACACAGAGCCCACAACAGTATAACTGTCCCACCTGCAGCACCAGCTACAGACCTCAGAGTCCAGCCTGCAGAGCCCTCCACAGACTGGAGACCACTGGGTATTTAGTAAACCTGTGCAGGTGCTTTGTGTCCGCAATGTGCCCTTGCTAACCACACCAGCACACACACCCCCCCCCCCCCCCCCCACACACACACTTCCCCCACAATAACAAAACAGTGCCAGTGGTTTTCCTTCCTTAGGTACAACAACTTAACCAGCAACACACACTCTCAAACCACAGGACCTCCCTTATCTTCCTGAAGAATACTCCAGAGACCGGAGAAAAACAGTTCCAGTCTGAGTTCAGACTCAAGGAAAAAACAGTGAAGATCTCATATAAGCAAATGGCCAAAGGTAGGCATAAGAACTCACCCAACAAAAAATCAGGACACCATGGACCCACCAGCAACCCCCAAAATCAATAGATATTTTAATTCAGCGGAAACACAGGAAAATTACTTTAAAGCTATGCTTATGCACTTATTAGAGGAACAAAAAGAGGAAATGAACAGAGCTCTCAAAGAAATACAGAAGACTATAACTGCCCACATACAGGAACAATTACAGACATATAGAGAAGAAACAAACAAAAAAATAGGAGCCACATTCACTCAGATGAAGGAAATGGTGCAAAGCATGAAAACAGAATTAGAATCTATAAAGAAAACACAAACAGAGAAAATCCTGGAACTGGAGAACTTAGAGTAAAGATCAGGAATCACAAAGGTAAGCATCACCAACAGAATACAAGAGATGGAAGAGAGAATCTCAGGTGCTGAAGATACACTGGCTGAAACTGATTCCTCCCTCAAAGAAAAGTTAAAATCAGAAAAGTTCCAAACACAAAATATATAAATCAAGGACACCATGAAAAGATAAAACCTAAGAATAATAGGAATAGATGAAAGAGAAGACTCCAGACCCCAAGGACCGGAAAATATTTTGAATAAAATCATAGAAGAAAATTTTCCCAACTTAAAGAAAGAGATGTCCATAAACATGCAAGAAGCCTACAGAACACCAAATAGACCAGACCAGCAAGGAAATACTTCATGTCACATCATAGTCAAAACACTAAACCTACAAACAAAGAAAAAATATTAAAGGCAGCAAAGGAAAAAGGTCAAATAACATATAAAGGTAGACCGATCAGAATCACACCAGACTTCTCATCAGAAACTATGAAATCCAGAAGGACCTGGGCAGAGGTCATGCAGTCTTTAAGGAAACACAGATGCAAACTAAAACTAGTATACCCACAAAAGCTTTCAATCAACATAGATGGAGAAGGGGGCGGGGCAAGATGGCAGCGCCTGGAGGACTCTCATTCTGAGGAGCAACACAGCAGGATTGGCACAGTGACCAGCAATCAGAACTCGCGGCGATAAAACACAACTGATTGTGTTTCACAGGTGAGAGGATACCCCACGGTGGGGGATGCGATCAGCTTTAACTCACCCGGCAAAACCGCGGAAGAGATCCTGGTTCTGCCAGGCCCTTGGTTGCCAGCCCAGAGCTACCCGCCAGCGCAAACTGGTCACGGTCCCAGACTGAACTGTGGGCCCACAACACCATAGACTGGATTTCCCAGTCTAGAGATAACCCCACGGAACAGGAAACAATTGTGACCGACCGCAGGTTACCCAGACATCCCCTGGAAAAGACTCGGGTTCCGCAGGTGCCCCAAGAGCCAGTCCGGACCCAGAGCCTGGACACAGGCACCTGCCTGTGCGCCTGATTCTCCGCCTCAGATAGAACTGTGGGCACCAGGGCACCAGGGCACCAGACTGCATGTCTCTGGCAGGAGGAAACCCCCAGCGGAGGGGGTCAGCAGCTCTAACGCTTAGGACACCCAGCACCAAAACACTTCCTGGACTCACGCAGACTCTAGTGCAGGCAGGAGCGCTGTGCTCTGCTGCCATTATTGAGTTCCCCTAGGGCACTGGGACACACAGCTGCATCCTCAGACCTACAAAAGCCAGAGAGCCATTACAACAGCCCTCAGATACTGTGCCAAGGATCAACCAGTTATTCCTAGCTAGACTGTCAAAACTGTGGGAATCCCTGGGTTTTCAAGAGGGCTGCACCCACAGCGTCTGGACCAGAGCAGTGCCTACAGCCGCCATCCCAGACAGAGACACACAGCTTCTGGTCCAGAGTGAGGCACCCAGCCTCCACACCAGAACAGTGCCCCCAGGCGACAACTCAACCTAGGTGCACATTCTCCAGGTCCAGAGCAGAGCAATCAGCCTCTGGCCCAGAGACTTGCTGAGTGCACCTCCCACTTTCCCTGACAGAACTGTGCGCCCCAGGATAACAGACTGAGGTTCCCTGTTGGGAGAAAACCCCACAGCTAGGGAATCAGCAGTTTCTTCAAGAGGACTGTACATGGAAATTTAGTGAGCAGCAGCACACTAAATTTATAACAAGAAACCCAGCAGTGGGGCAGCTGTCTTGAGAAATTCTATGGGTAAGAGGAGAGCCCCCCCTGCCTAACATAGACCACAGCTACTACTCAGGGCTATAAACCTGAGGTGAGCAGTGGCAACTCCTGAGAAACACTGGCCATACAGTGACCATAACCAAAAAGCAGACAAGGACTCCTTCAGGAAAAATCATCTTCCGGCCAAGGGGATACTCCCTACCTCAGGACTCCAGGAAGCACAGAAACTAACAGCCAATACCTAAATCAGCCCAATGGGTAGAGGTCAGCGTAAAGGCTCAACCAACAAAAGACAGAGCAATATGGCATCTCCAGAACCCAGCCATCCAGGGGCGAACAGCCCTGAACAATGCAGCATAATAGAAAATCAAGAAGATTACCTTACATCTATGTTGATGAAGAGGATAATAGAGGAGACAAATAAAATACGTAAAGAATTAGAGGAAGATAAAACCAAACAGACCATGGCTATCCATAAAGAAATGGAGGAAGATAAAGACAAGCAGATTAGGGCCATCCGTGAAGAAATACGGGAAGATGCAGCCAAACAGCTTGTGGCCTTCAGAGAAGAAATAATTAAATCACTGAAAGAAATCAAAGAGACAGAGTTGAAGGAACTAAAAGAAAAAGAGGAAAATACAAGCAGACAGGTGAAGGAAGTAAACAAAACAACTCAAGACCTGAAGATAGAACTAGAAAAATTAAAGAAAACACAAATGGAGGAAATAATGGAGAGGAAAAATTTAGGGAAGAAAACAGGAACTACAGAGGTAAGCATAACCAACAGAATACAAGAAATGGAAGAAAGAATCTCAGGTGTGGAAGATACAATGGAAGAAATCGATGTATCTGTCAAAGAAAATGTTAAATCTAAAAAATTCCTGACACAGACCGTCCAAGAAATCCAAGACAATATGAAAAGACAAAACCTAAGAATAATAGGAATAGAGGAAAAAGAAGACTCCCTTCTCCAAGGCCCAGAAAATATTTTCAACAAAATCATTGAAGAAAATTTCCCCAAGTTAAAGGAGAAGCCAATAAGGATACATGAGGCCTACAAACACCCAACAAATTTGACCAGAAAAGAAAATCCTCCCGCCACATAATAATCAAAACAGTAAGTATATAGAACAAAGAAAAAATACTAAAAGCTGCAAGGGAAAAAGGCCAAGTAACATATAATGGCAAACCCATTAGAATCACACCTGACTTTTCAACAGAAACTATGAAAGCCAGAAGGGCCTGGACAGATATCATGCAGACCCTAAGAGAACACAGATGTCAGCCCAGGCTACTATACCCTGCAAAACTCTCAGTCCTCATAGACGGAGAAAACAAGATATTCAATGACAAAAACAAATTTCAACAATACCTACACACAAATCCAGCATTACAGAAGACACTGGAAGGGAAAATACAACCCAAGAAAATTAGCTTCTGTCAAGAAAACACAGGAAATAATTAACTTTACTACAGCAAAACAAAAAGCAACCAAGCACACAACCTTATGAACACAGCCAACATCAAAATCAAAGGATCTAACAGCCACTGGTCATTAATCTCTCTCAACATCAATGGACTCAACTCTCCAGTAAAAAGACACAGATTAACAGAATGGATACGTAAACAAAACCCAGCAAGCTGTTGCATACAAGAAACACACCTAAGGCACAAACATAGACATTACCTGAGGGTAAAAGGTTGGAAGACGACTTTCCAAGCAAATGGACGCAAGAAACAAGCAGGAGTAGCCATTCTAATATCTGATAAAATAGACTTTCAACCAAAATTAATAAAAAGAGATGAGGAAGGACACTTCATACCCATCAAGGGAAAATTCCACCAGGAAGACATCACAATCCTGAACATCTATGCCCCAAATACAAGAGCACCCACATTTGTAAAAAAACATTGATAAAATTTAAACCACATATAGATCCCCACACATTAATAGTGGGAGACTTCAACACCCCACTCTCAACAAAGGACAGGTCAACAAAACAGAAATTAAACAAAGAAACAATATCTCTGACAGAGGTCATGAATCAAATGGACCTCACAGACATTTACAGAACTTTACACCCAAACACAAAAGAAGTTACCTTCTTCTCAGCACCTCATGGAACCTTCTCCAAAATAGACCATATAGTTGGTCACAAAGCAAGCCTCAACAGATACAAGAAGACTGAAATAATCCTTTGTATACTGTCTGATCACCATGGAATAAAGCTGGACTTCAACAACAACAGAAATAGCAAAAAGCCTACACACACATGGAAACTAAACAACTTGTTACTAAATGACAGCTGGGTCAGGGAAGAAATAAAGAAAGAAATTAAAGCCTTTCTAGAACTCAATGAAAATGAAGACACAACATACCCAAACTTGTGAGACACAATGAAAGCAGTGCTAAGAGGAAAGTTCATAGCACTAAGTGCCTTCAAGAAGAAATTGGAGACAGCTCATTCAAGCAACTTAATGGCCCACTTAAAAACCCTAGAAAAAGAAGAAGCAGACACACCAAAAAGGAGTAGACGGCTGGAAATAATCAAACACAGGGCTGAAATCAATCAATTAGAAACAAATAAAACAATTCAAAGAATCAATGAAACGAAGAGCTGGTTCTTTGAGAAAATCAACAAGATCGACAAACCCTTAGCCAAGCTAACTAAAAGGCAGAGAGACACCACCCAAATCAACAAAATCAGAAATGAAAAGGGGGACATAACTACAGACACTGAGGAAATCCAAACAATCATTAGGACTTACTTCAAAAGTCTATACTCAACAAAATTTGAAAACCTAAATGGAATGGACAATTTTCTTGATCGATTTGACTTACCAAAGCTGAATCAGGACCAGGTAAATCAATTAAATAGTCCTATATCCCCCAAAGAAATAGAAGTGGTCATCAAAAGTCTCCCATCCAAAAAAAGCCCAGGCTCAGATGGCTTCAGCACAGAATTCTACCAGACCTTCAAAGAAGAGCTAACTCCTATTCTCTTCAAACTATTCCACGAAATAGAAACAGAAGGAACATTACGAAACTCATTCTATGAAGCCACAATCACCTTGGTACCTAAACCTCACAAAGACTCAACAAAGAAAGAGAATTTCAGGCCAATCTCCCTTATGAACATTGATGCAAAAATACTTAACAAAATACTTGCAAACCGAATCCAAGAACACATCAAAGATATTATCCACTATGACCAAGTAGGCTTCATCCCAGGTATTTATCACCCTGCACAAAACTAAAGTCCAAGTGGATTAAAGACCTCAACATAAAACCAGACACATTAAATCGGCTAGAAAAAATTGGGGAATACCCTAGAACTCATTGGTACAGGAGAAAACTTCCTGAACAGAACACCACAGCACAGGCTCTAAGAGCAACAATCAATAAATGGGACCTCATGAAATTGAAAAGCTTCTGTAAAGCAAAGGACACCGTCATCAAAACAAAGCGACTGCCTACAGATTGGGAAAGAATCATCACCAACCCTTTATCTGACAGAGGACTCATATCCAATATATATAAAGAACTAAACAAGCTGAAAAGCAATAAACCAAGTAATCCACTTAAAAAATGGGGAACAGAGCTAAAGAGAGAATTCTATGTAGAGGAATATCGAATGGCAGAGAAGCACTTAAAGAAATGCTCAACCTCATTAGCCATTAGGGAAATGCAAATCAAAACAACCCTGAGATTTCACCTTACACCAATCAGAATGGCCAAGATGAAAAACTCAAGGGACAACACATGCTGGAGAGGTTGTGGAGAAAGGGGAACCCTTCTCCACTGCTGGTGGGAATGTAAACTGGTACAACCACTCTGGAAATCAACCTGGCGCTTTCTCAGACAACTAGGAATAGCGCTTCCTCAAGATCCAGCCATACCACTCCTAGGCATATACCCAAAAGAGGCTCAAGTCTACAAAAAAGACATTTGCTCAACCATGTTTGTAGCAGCTTTATTTGTAATAGCCAGAAGCTGGAAACAACCCAGATGCCCCTCAACTGAAGAATGGATGCAGAAACTGTGGTACATCTATACAATGGAGTATTACTCAGCAATGAAAAATAAGGAAATCATGAAATTTGCAGGTAAATGGTGGGACCTGGAAAGGATCATCCTGAGTGAGTTGTCCCAGAAGCAAAAAGACACACATGGTATATACTCACTCATATAAACATACAATATAGAATAAACCCACTAAAATCTGTACATATAAACAAACTAAGCAACGGGAGGACCCTAACTAAAATGTTCAATCTCCATCCTGAAAGGCAAAGAGGATGGACATCAGAAGAAAAAGAAAATAGGAAACAACCTCAGAACCCGCTACAGAGGGCCTCTGAAAGCCAGAAGAAAACAGGAAACAACCTTGAAACCTGCCACAGAGGACGTCTGAAAGCTTCTGCAGTATAGACTGTCAAAGCAGATGCTGAGCCTGATGGCCAACTGATGGGCAGAGTGAATGGAATTCTATGTAAGAAGTGGGAAATAGTAAGAGCTGGAGGGGACGGGAACTCCACAAGGAGAGCAACAGAACAAGATAATTTGAACACAGGGAACTTCCCAGAGACCCATACTCCAACCAAGGACTATTCGTGGAGATGACCTCGAACCCCTGCACAGGTGTAGCCCATGGCAGTTCAGTGTCCAAGTGGGTTTCATAGTAATGGGAAGAGGGACTGCCTCTGACATAATCTGATTGGCCTGCTCGTTGATCACTTCCCCCTAAGGGGGGAGCAGCCTTATCAGGCCACAGTAGAGGACAATGCAGCCACTTTTGATGAGAACTGATAGACTAAGATCAGAAAGGAGAGGAGAACCTCCCCTATCAGTGGACTTGGGGAGGGGCATGCATGCAGAAAGGGGAGGGAGGGTGGGATCGGCAGGGGAGGGAGGGGCTTAGGGGGGGATACAAAATGAATAAAGTGTAATTAATAAAAAAATTTAAAAAAACATAGATGGAGAAAACAAAATATTCCATGATAAAACTAAATTTAAGCAATATCTACACAGCAACCCAGTCCTACAGAAGATACTAGAAGGAAAACTCCAATCCAATGAAAACATGTACATCAAAAAAAATATAGAATATCGATAATTTCCAAACAAAAATTAAAAGAAAAAAAAAAGCAATGAATCATAGTAAGACCAAAAACTCCACATTAAAAGGAACTAACATTCATTGCTCACTATTATCTATCAACATAAATGGTCTCAACTTTCCAATAAAAAGACACAGACTAACAGAATGGCTGCAGAAACAGGATCCAACATTCTGCTGCATCAAGAAACACACCTATGCAACAAAGATAAACACTACCTCAGATTAAAGGGCTGGAAAAATGTTTTTCGAGCAAATGGACCCAGAAAACAAGCAGGGGTAGCTATCCTAATATCTAACAAAATAGACTTTCAACCAAAATTAATCAAAAAAGATGAGGAAGGGGACTTCCTTCTCATAAAAGGAAAATTCCAACAGGAGGACATCACAATTTTGAACATTTATGCCCCAAATACAAAACCACCTATATTTTTAAATGAAACATTATTAAAGCTTAAATCACACATTGATCCTAACACCTTAATAGTGGGAGACTGTAACACTCCATTTTCACCAAGGGACAGGACATCTGTTCAGAAACAAAACAGGGAAACAATGGCACTTACAGAGGTCCTAAATAAAATGGACCTAATAGATGTCTATAGAATTTTCCACCAGAAATCAAAACAGTATAACTTCTTTTCAGCACCTCATGGAACCTTCTCCAAAATAGAACATATAGTTGGTCACAATGCAAAAACCTCAGCAGATACAAGAAGACTGAAATAATCCATTTTATACTATCTGACCATCATGGTATAAAGATGGACTTCAACCACAAGAGAAACATCAAAAGCCTGTACATACACGGAAACTGACCAACTTGCGACTCAATGACAGTTTGGTTAGGGAAGAAATAAAGAAAGAAATTAAAGACTTCCTAGAATTCAATGAAAATGAAGGCACAACATACCCAAACTTATGGGAAACAATGAAGGCAGAGCTAAAAGGAAAGGCCATAGCACTGCCTTCAAGAAGAAATTTGAAACATTACACATAAGCAACTAAATGGCCCAACTGAAAGCCCCCGAAAAAAAGAAGCAGATACACACGAGAGGAGCGAGAGGAGCAGACAGCTGGAAATAATCAAACTCAGAGCTGAACTCAATCAATTAGAAACAAATAAAACTATTCAAAGAATCAATGAAACAAAAAGCTGGTTCTTTGAGAATATCAAGATAGACTAGCCCTTAGCCAAACTAACAAAAAGGCAGAGAGAATCTATCCAAATCAGCAAAATCAGAAATGAAAAGGGTGACATAACCACAGACACTGAGGAAATCCAAAGAATCATTAGGTCTTACTACAAAAGCCTATATGCCACAAAATTTGAAAATCTAAATGAAATGGACAAAATTCTTGATAGATTCCATCTACCTAATTTAAATCAAGATCAGGTAGAAAGACTGAATAGTCCCATATTCCCCAAAGAAACAGAAGCAGTCATCAAAAGTCTCCCTTCCAAAAAAAAAAAAAAGCCCAGGGCCAGATGGTTTCAGTGCAAATTTCTACCAGACTTTCAGAGAAGAGCTAACTCCAATTCTCTTCAAACTATTCCACAAAATATAAACAGAAGGAACATTATGAAACTCATTCCATGAAGCTACAATCACCTTGATACCTAAACAACACAAAGACACATCAAAAAAGAAAGCTTCAAACCTATCTCTCTTATGCACATTGATGCACAAATAACTAATAAAATATTTGCTAACCGAATCCAAGAGCATATCCAAGATATCATCCACCATGACCAAATAGGCTTCATTCCATTCATGCAAGGGTGGTTCAGTATACGGAAATCCATCAATGTAATAAACCATTTAAACAAACTGAAGGAGAAAAAAAACACATGATCATCTTCTTAGATGCCAAAAAAGCACTTGACAAAATCCAACACCCATTCATGTTTAAAGTCTTGGAGAGATCAGGGATATAAGGCACATGCCTAAACATGATAAAGGCAATATACAGCAAGCCTATGGCCAACATCAAACTTGATGAAGAGAAATTTAAATTAATCCCACCGAAATCAGGGACAAGGCAAGGCTGCCCATTGTCTCCATATCTCTTCAACATAGTACTGGAATTCCTAGCTAGAGCAATAAGACAACTAAAGAAGATCAAGGGATACAAATTGGAAAGGAAGAAGTCAAAACAACACTGTTTGCAGATGATATGATAGTATACATGAGTGACCCCAAAAATTCAACCAGAGAACTATTTCAACTGATAAACACCTTCAGCAACGTGGCTGGATACAAAATCAACTCAAAAAAAAAAAAAAAATCAGAAGCCCTCCTGTATGCCAAAGACAAAAGGGCGGAGATAAAGAAATTAGGGAAACATATTCCCTTAGTTCCATTCTGATGTTAAAACAGCTTTAAAGTATACAGGTTAATCTAATTCAGCAGGTTTTTTTTTTTTTTTTCTTTTCTATAATCCAGTTTCTTTCGACTAATCTTATTTCCACTTTCTGTTGAAACTAAGAAACAATTAGTTCTTTATAAGTCCATACATAAGCTAGACAATTAGGCATTTGCATTCCATGCCCAGCTCCCCACCAGTGAGCCAGGCTCCAGGTCAGTGAGTTGGGCCATTGTTAATGGCCTGCCTATCTGATCCCCAGTTTCATTATGTACCACAGGTTCATACATAATTACTTTCTGTCCTCTTACTTCCTCTGTCTTTTGTCTCTCAAGCTTTGTTATTATCATAACTATTTTTTCTTGTTGTGCAGCTATTTTTTTCAACATTTTTTGAGAGGAAAAAATATAAAGATTGAAATAGAAAAGTAGGATGGGGTTTATTCTGGTTGTTACAATTGCAATGAGTACTATGTTGTATTTTTAAGTACTGTTTCTATCCCCTCTCTCCTACCCTTGCTCTTAAGGGATCTGAAATGAAGTTTTCCATTTTCTAATACAGGAAAAGTCTGTCTATGTACTTAAAATTATCATTTGGGGTGGCTTACTATGGTTGCTTTGCAAAGACTCTTGCATTGTACCTTGCTCAGGAGTGGGCATCCACAGCTCCGGAGCTTCCTGAATTTCTCTGTGTATCCAGCAATACCTGTGGAACTGAGCTTTCTCTAAAGATGATCTCATACAAATGTTTCCTCTGTGACATTTTGTAAGATGTCTCCTGCCCTCTGCAACATTTTTATCAAATGGCCTCTGCTTTCTGTTAGTGGATTTTCTTCTTCTTCAGTTACATTGGGTATTTCTTCTGACAACATTGGGTACCAGATGAAAAGGAACTTTTGTTTGTCTCAGAGGCTTACTATTGAATATTCTCATTCTTCCTACCTCTTTCTGAACTCTGGAGGGCTGATACAACTCAGCTGTTCTGTCTCAAAACTCCTCTCCTTCACTAATTGATTCAATCCAGCTTCTCTCAGCTTCTGCCTTAGTTTGCTCTGCTTGGCCTCATACTCACTTTGGTAATATGTTCTAATCTCCTGGCTCCTTCTCATTCTTTTCCTCATTCTGTATTCACCTGTGTATACCTTGTTATCTCTCTGCAACCTGTTTCTGTACAACTGTCCCAATAAAACTGTCTCTGAACTCCATGTTAACTGCCACTAACTGAGCTGCCATAAACTCAACTACACTGCACTGCCTCTCAGCTGACTGACTCAACTAAACTCCACTGAACTCATCACAACTGAACTTTATTGTGAACTGACTGACTGACTCCCAACTGACTGACTCACTCTCTCTTTCTGACTACTCTTAAGTAGACTCTTTCCTGTATATTCTCATGAGAGTTGGGCATATCCTATCTCTGACTCATTCTGTCAAATCATTCTCTGATTTCTCATTTTCTGCCCCTCAATTATATGGCACTTTCAAATATGGCTGTTTCCTTCTACATATTAAATTTACTGTTAGACCGTGGTCTGGTGCTTTGTGTTTGACTGTTAATTATTTTTCTTCCCAAGGTCTTCTTGTTGTCTTTTTTATGAGCATTCTATCACATACCTGAAACGACATTTGTAAACTTTGCTCTTAAATTATGCCAGATTGGCTAAATAAAGTAGCCTACATACCTGGATAGGGCAGAAGTAAAGCAGGCATAGTCATGATTAATGGGATTGGAAGTCAGAAGAATCGTGGGATGAAAAAAGACAGATACAGGAGAGGCAAAGAAGAGGCAGAGGTAGCATGCATTAGAGTACACAAATACCATGTGACCAGGAAGAGCCTCTTCTGAGGATCAGTGTTGGAGAAAAGCTAGCCCAGATGAGAGACATATGCAAGTATTTATGAAATATTGGATGGAAAGTAGCCCAGTCAGGAGTTTTTAGAGCAACTGGCATGGCATGTGGGACAAGGTGGTAAAAGAGAGTTCAGGGGGAGGGGGTAGTTTCTTCTCAGCCTCAGAGTTTCAGGCATACTAAAATTCTAATAGGTGTCTGTGTCTTTCATTGATATGGTACTGAGTTAGATAATAACCACAATAATAATAGTCTATGGATTAAGAGTAAATGTTAATAGCCTCATATTTTCTACAATACTTACCTTCAATGTTTTGGAGTAAAAGTATGTACTAAGATCATGTAGTCCATCCAGAGGAATTAAAGGTGTGTCATTCCAGGCAGATCATAAAGACATAGAAGTTCCTTGAATGTAATCCTTTACTAGAGCAGCCATGTTGATGGAGTGAAATACCTCTACACAAATATCTATAGAACAGTTATCGAAGAAAATGAATATTGATATACTATATATATATATATATATATATATATATATATATATATATTTTTTTTTTTGCTTAAACACACTTCCGAGAATTTACTGGTTATTTTTTTTCTCTTTTTTATATACATAACATTTTTATTTTATTTTTTGAATTTATTACAGTTTACTCACTATCCCAGCTGTAAGCCCTCCCTCATCCCCTCCCAATCTCATCCTCCCTCTCCCATGCCCCTCTCCAAGTCCACTGATAGGGGAGGTCCTCTTCCATTTCCCTCTAACCCTAACCTATCAGGCCTTGTCTTCCTCTGTGGCCTGGTAAGGTTGCTCCCCCCTCAGGTCAGAAAGTAATAGAAAATGTACAATTGAAAGAGAATAAGAGCATCTCTACATTTAATGTTTCAGCTTTCTGCCTGTAATCCCTGCACTCAGGGAAGCAGAGAACTAAGAATTCAATATAAATTTTGTTTTTCTGTGAATATCTTCTTGTCCTCTAGCATCCAATACACGTTACCATATTGTATTCACCTGTCATTTCTTTTTAAGTTCTCTTGTTGGTGTAGTTTGTCAGTCTTTCTTATAACACAGGAGTCTAAACTAGTACTATTTGTTCATTCTATAATCTAGGTTACCTGGTATTTTTTCCTACCAGTTCAATTCAGTATAATATATTTTGGAAGGGCATTGAAGGGAGACAATTACCTACTGATATATACTATCAGACAGTGTATACTGTATTTGTGTGTTATCACAGGTGATATTAATAGACGATGATTTTAAACAGATCTATCTCCTCTCCCTTTTTTCTACTTTTCATTTTGGTTTTTTTGGAAGTTAGTTTTTCAAACTGTCCAAGATGTACAGAGAATTAAGTTCTACTTTTACAAAATAAGAATGCTTAAATATGTTATGTAAAATTATTCTATAAGAAACATTTTTCTTCTGCTTGATTTATGAATTTATTCAACAATTTGCATAGATCAGAATGGACTCATGCATATTTATTTTTAGCTTTGGATTATACTTTTATTATATTTGGGTTACATTTGAAACAGCTTTATTTTTTTTCACCACAAATTTTTTTGGCTTTGATGTCAGTATCTATTTCATTTTGGCTTCTTTGTCCATCTGACATTTTTATACACTTATGCTTTTGGAGAACATAGCTTAGTATTTGGAAATCAGTTGGACCAGAGTACCTTTGTGTTTTCCTATTGTAGACTTAACAGCAACCCTTTCTATACCATGCCTTGGTTTCTTTTATTGAATCCTGACTTTCAAAAATCAATATTCAGGGAATGCAGGCCTGAACAAAAATACCAGTCTGGGTAGTGGAAATAATAGGAACTTGTTTTCTTATAGCTTTGAAGAAAGAATCTACTGCCAACACACCAAGATTAAATTGTTAACAAGCCTAGCTTTTCCAGCCTCATTCTTTGACAATCAGTCCTCAGGTGTCTGTTATTCCTCCCCATGTAACCAATTTCCTCTATTGAGGCTTCCTGTCAATATGATTAGATTCTATTTTAAAAATTCCTTGAAGTAAGCAAAATTTTATCTTTAGAGTTTATTTTCTTTTAATTGGGGATGCAATTCATTGATTAAACTTTGCATTATTCTGTCTATAAATATTTCTGTTGGCCAATGCTGTGTCACGCATTTATGTGGAACCTATTCATGTAGCCTTCTGCCTGCTTCCTCCAACGTGTTGATGCAATCTTAGATGGGTGATTTGTTGGTGTTAAGTGTTGTAAAGTGGAATCGATGTCAGAAAGGACATTACATTTAGTAAGTACATTAATTAAAAGCTTAATGGTTGTAATTACTGCTATTTTTTATTTTTATTTTTTCATTTATATTATTAGTTACATTTTATTAACTCTATATCCCAGCTATATTCCGCTCCCTGGTTCCCTCCCAATCCCACCTTCCCTCCCTCATCTCCTCCCTGCCCCTTTCCAAGTCCACTGATTGGGGAGGACCTCCTCCCCTTTCATTTGAACCTGTTTTATCAGGTATCTTCAGGACTGGCTGCAAAGTCCTCCTCTGTGGCCTAGCAGGACTGCTCCTCCCTTAAGGGGTGGGAGGTCAAGGAGCCTGCCATTGAGTTCCTGTCAGAGATAGTCCTTGTTCCCTTACTATGGGAAACCAATTGGTTACTGAGCTACCATGGGCTTCATCTGAGCAGAGGTTCTAGGTTATATCCATACCTGGTCCTTGGTGGAGTGTCAGTCTCAGAAAAAAACCCTGTGCCCAGATATATTTGGTCCTTGTGGAGCTCCCATCCTTTTCACGTGATACTAACTCCCCTTCTTTCATATGATTCCCTGTACTCTGCCGAAGGTTTGGTTATGAGTGTTAGAATCTGCTTTGAAGCACTGCTAGGTAGAGTCTTTCAGAGGCCTTCTGGGGTAGGCTCCTGTCATATGTTCAATGCACATCCCATTTCTCTTTCTAGGTATGGATTGAACATCTTACCCCGGCTACTCTCTCTTGTTTATGTTCTTTAGGTTTATAGATTTCATTATGTTTATCATATCTTGTAGGTCTGTATAAGCGAGTATATACCATGTTTGTCTTTCTCCTTCTGGGATACTTCACTCAGCATGATCTTTTCTAGAGCCCACGATTTGCCAGCAAATTTCATGATTTCCTTGTTTTTGATTGCTGGGTAGTATTCCATTGTGTAAAAATACCACAATTTCTGTATCCATTCCTCTGTTGATGGACATCTGGGTTGTTCCCAGGTTCTGGCTATTACAGATAAAGCTGCTACAACCATGGTTGAGCAAATGTTCTTGTTGTGTACTTGAGCCAATTTTGGGTATATACCTACCAGTGGTATAGCTGGGTCTTGAGGAAGCACTATTCCTACTTGTCTGAGAAAGAACAGATTGACTTCCAATGTGGTTGTACCAGTTTACATTCCCACCAGCAATGGAGGAGTGTTCCTCTTTCTCCACAGCCTCTCCAGCATGAGTTGTCACTTGAGTTTTTCATCTTGGCCATTCTCATGGCTGTAAGGTGAAATCTCGGGGTCATTTTGATTTGCATTTTTCTAATGGCTAATGAGATTGAGCATTTCTTTAAGTATTTCTCTGCCATTGGATATTCCTCTACAGAGAATTCTCTGTTTAGCTCTGTTCCCCATTTTTTAATTGGATTACTTGGTTTGCTGCTTTTCAGCTTCTTTAGTTTTTTATGTATATTTGATATTAGCCCTCTGTCAGAAAAAGGGTTGGTGAAGATTCTTTCCCAATCTGTAGGCACTCATTTTGTTTTGATGACAGTGTCCTTTGCATTACAGAAGTTTTTCAGTTTCATGAGGTCCCATTTATTGATTGTTGCTCTTAGAGCCTGTGCTGTTGGTGTTCTGTTCAGGGAAGTTGTCTCTTGTGCCAACGAGTTCCAGGCAGTTTTCCACTTTTTTTTTTTTTAACCAGTTTAGAGTAACTGGTTTTATATTGAGGTCTTTGATCCACTTGGACTTTAGTTTTGTGCAGGGTGATAAATATGGATCTATTTTCATTTTTCTACATGTAGACATCCAGTTGGACTAGCACCATTTATTGATGCTGTCTTTTTTCCATTGAATGGTTTTGGCTTCTTTGTCAAAAATCAAGTATTCATAGGTGTGTGGGTTTATTTCTGGGTCTTCTATCCATTTCCATTGATCCTCCTTTCTGTTTTTATGTCTATATCATGCCATTTTTATTACTATTGCTCTGTAGTACAGCTTGAGATCAGGGATGGAGATACTTCCAGATGATCTGTTGTTGTACAGGATCGTTTTGGAGATTCTGGGTTTTTTGTTTCTCCATATGAAGCTGAGAATCTTTTTTTCAAGGTCTATAAAGAATTGAGCTGGTATTTTGATGGGAACTGCATTAAATCTGTAGATTGCTTTTGGCAGGATGGCCATTTTCACAATGTTAATCCTACCAATCCATGAGCATGGAAGATCTTTCCATCTACTGATATCTTCTCCAATTTCTTTCTTCAGAGACTTGAAGTTTTTCTCAAACAGGTCTTTCACTTGCTTGGTTAGTGTCACCCCAAGGTACTTTATGTTATTGGTGGCTATTGTGAAGGGTGTTGTTTCCCTAATTTCTTTCTCCGCCCTTTTGTCTTTGGTATACAGGAGGGCTTCTGATTTTTTTGAGTTGATTTTGTATCCTGCCATGTTGCTGAAGGTGTTTATCAGCTGAAATAGTTCTCTGGTTGAATTTCTGGGGTTGCTCATATATACTATCTTATCATCTACAAATAGTGACACTTTGACATCTCCTTTCCTATTTGTATCCCCTTGATCTCCTTTCGTTCTCTTATTGCTCTGGCTAGGACTTCAAGTACAATGTTGAAGAGATATGGAGATAATGGGCAACCTTGTCTTGTCCCTGATTTCAGTGGGATTATTTCATTTTTCTCTCCATTGAATTTGATGTTGACTATAGGCTTGTTGTATATTGCCTTTATCATGTTTAGGCATTTGCCTTGTATCCCTGATCTCTCCAAGACTTTAAACATGAATGGGTGTTGGATTTTGTCAAGTGCTTTTTTGGCATCTAAGGAGATGATCATGTGGTTTTTCTCCTGCAGTTTGTTTATGTGGTGGATTACATTGATGGATTTCCGTATACTGAACCATCCTTGCATGGCTGGGATGAAGCCTATTTGTTCATGGTGGATGATATCTTGGATGTGGTCTTGGATTTGATTTGCAAGTATTTTATTGAATATTTGTGCGTCAATGTTCATAAGAGAGATAAGTCTGAAGTTCTCTTTTTTTGTTGGGTCTTTGTGTGGTTTAGGTATCAAGATAACTGTAGCTTCATAGAATGAGTTTGGTAATGTTCCTTCCGTTTCTATTTTGTGGAACAGCTTGAGGAGTATTGGTTTTAGCACTTCTTTGAAGGTCTAGTAGAATTCTGCCCTGAAACCATCTGGCCCTGAGCTTTTTTTTGGAGGGGAGACTGTTAATGACTGCTTCAATTTCCTTGGGGGATATAGGGCTTTTCAGTCTTTCTCCCTGATCTTCACTTAATGTTGGTTGATGGAATCTATCAAGCAAACTGTCCATTTAATTTATATTTTCAAATATTGTGGCATATAGGCTTCTGTAGTATGACTTAATGATTGTTTGGCTTTCCTCAGCGTATGTAGTTATGTCACCCTTTTCATTTCTGATTTTGCTGATTTGGGTAGATTCTCTTTGCTTTTTAGTTAGTTTGGCTAAGGCTTTGTCTATCTTGTAGATTTTCTCAAAGAATCAGCTTTTTGTTTCATTGATTCTTTGAATATTTTATTTATTTCTAATTGATTGATTTCAGCCCTGAGTCTGATTATTTTCAGCTGTCTGCTCCTCTTGGGTGTATCTGCTTTTTTTTTTTTTCAAGGGTTTTGGATTGGTCTATTAAGTTGCCTGTATGTGATGTTTCAAATCTCTTCTTAAAAGCACTTAGTGCTATAAATTTTCCTCTGAGCACTGCTTTCAATGTGTCCCATAAATATATGTACATTGTGCCTTCATTTTCATTGAATTCTAGGAAGTCTTTAATTTCTTTTTTTTATTTCTTTTTTAACCCAGCTGTCATTTTGTAGCAATTTTCAGTTTCCATGTGCGGGTCAGCTTTTTGTTATTTCCGTTGTTGTGGAGGTCCAACTTAATATAAAGTCCATGGTGGTCAGATAGAATACAAGGGATTATTTCAATCATTTTGTATCTGTTGAGGCTTGCTTTGTGACCAACTATATGGTCTATTTTGGAGAAGGTTCCATGCGGTGCTGAAAAGAAAGTATACTCTTTTGAGTTTGGGTGAAAAGATCTGTAAATGTCTATTAGGTCCATTTGACTTAGGGTCTCTGTAAGTGCCTTTATTTCCCTATTTTGTTTTGGTCTAGTTGATCTGTCCTTTGGTGAGAGTGGGGAGTTGAAGTCTCCCACTATTATGGTATCAGGATCAATGTGTGATTTAAGCTTTAATAATGTTTCATTTATGAATATAGGGGTGCTTGTATTTGGGGCATAGATATTCAAAATTGTGATTTCCTCTTGGTGGATTTTTCATTTGATGAGACTATAGAGGCCCTCCTTATCTTTTTTTTTAAATTAACTTTGGTTGAAAGTCTATTTAAATAGATATTAGGATGGCTACTCCAGTTTGTTTTCTGGAACCATTTATTTGAAAAATATCTTTCCAGCCCTTTACTCTAAGGTAGTGTTTATCTTTGTTGCATAGGTGTGTTTCTTGGATACAACAGAATGTTGGATCCTGTTTTTGCAACCATTCTGTTAGTCTGTGTCTTTTTATTGGGGAGTTGAGTCTTTTGATGTTGATAGATACTAGTGACCAAGAATTGTTACTTTCTTTTGATGTGGGGTTGGTGGTGTCACTGAGTTTCATTGCTTGTATTCTTTTAGTTTTTTTGTTGTGTAGTTATCTATTTCCTCTGTTTCCTTAGATGTAGTAGTTTTCTTTGGGTTGGAGTTTCCCTTCTAGTAACTTTTGTAGAGCTGGGTTACTATGTAGATATTGTTTAAATTTGGTTTTGTCATGGAATACTTTAACTTCTCAGTCTATGTTGATTGAAAGTTTTGCTGGGTATAGTAGTCTGGGTTGGCATCTATGACCCCTTAAAGACTGCATGATTTCTGTCCAGGCTCTTCTGGCTTTCATAGTTTCTGCTGAGAAATCTGGTGTGATTCTGATAGGTCTACGTTCATATGTTACTTGGCGTTTTTCCCTTGCTGCTTTTAAATTTTTTTCTTTGTTCTGCAGGTTCAGTGTTTTGACTATGATGTGACATGAAGAATTTCTTTTCTGTTCTAGTCTGTTTGGTGTTCTGTAGGCCTCTTGTATGTTTATGGGCATTTATTTCTTTAAGTTGGGAAATTTTTCAATCCTCACTGTTTGCTCCTCGAGTTAGTAGTTCAGGCTAAGATCATCTCTTTCTGTTTTCTGGACGGTTTTTTTAGGAAGATGAGAGAGGTTCCCTGGTTTGGGGGTGTGCGTTGTGGTTTCAGTTTTACCTACATAAAGAATGTGACGCTGGCGCTATTTGCATGCACTTTTAGTGGGTGCAGTGTGCATGTGCGGTTTCCCTGACTATTACAGAGGCCTACAGGCCAAACTAGTATGCAGCTCAGTCAGGGATCCAGGGATTGTTTGCCTGGATTACACTGGTATTCCCACAATTCAGAGACTTCAGTGTTGGGGTCGCTATCCCAAGAATCCCTATAATGCCCACACTAGGTCTGTGGGTGGCAGGGATCTCGTTTGGTTGCTTGCATATAGAGAGGCCTGGGTCTGCGGCAAATTCTCCCTAGAAGGCACACTCACTCCCTTGCAGGACTACTTGGAATGCATAGGGGTTCCCCTTACTCTCTACTCTAATATGATCCTGGATCAAATGCGGGTGTAGGCTAATAGTCAGCTCTGTGGCACTGTAGCAGCTGGACTTGGTGTCCACCTGCACTGTGTGCTGTCCCTCTGACCTTCCCCTCCGCCAGGGAAGTCTTATGGTGGCTGGTCCCGGGGTTGCACGGGAAAGAGTTGGGTTGAGTGTCCTCAATCCCAGATCCCGGGGCCAAATCTCTCTGCCAGAAGCTGCCTGGTGCTAGCTCATATGTTGGCCAGTTCCAGGAGAGTACCAGGTAAGGTTGAGCGTTCTCAGATCCAGCACTCAGGTTTCTCTGCCAGGGGCCACTGGGTGTGATGGAGAGGGATTGCTGTGGCCTCTGGCAGCCTGCCTCTCTGACCTTCCCCTCTGCTAGGGCAAGCTTGTGGCAGCACTCTCAGAGGAGTGCCAGGAAGGGTTGGGAATTTTCAGTCCCTGATCCTGAGCCCAGGGGTTTCTCTGCCAGGAGCCGGATGCCGCTGGTGCTAGGACTTGGTGCTAGAACTTATTGCTCTGGATCTGGGAGAGTCTCAGGACGTGTTGAATGACCACAGTCCCAGATCCCAAGCTGAAGTTTGTTTGCTAGGAGCAGCAGGCAGCACTGGCCTTGGGGCGCTGTGAAGCAGCTGTGTGACTCTCTATCCTGCTCTTCCAGAGCAGGGTTATGGCAAAGTTCTCATTCTTGGGGGAGTGCCTGAAAGGATTGGATTTTCTCCGCCTTGAATCTTGTTTTTTTTTTTTTTTTTTTTTGTGGAAGCTGTAGCTTTCGCTGGGGCTGGGGTACAGACAGTGTGGTATGTGGTGGGTTCTGCTGGCTGCCTCCTGCTTCCTCCAAAGAGGGAGTAGGGTGTTGGATATGGGGAAGTGCCTAGGGATCACCTCCTAGGGTGTCTCCTCCTGGAGTCTGCTGCAGTGACCTGATTCTAGATGGAGATGGACTCGGTTCATGGTTAGTCTCTTTCTTCCTGGAAGTCTAGATAACTCTGTTCTGGGTTGATGGGCCCCTGCACTAACCAATTTCTGTGTTGCAGATCCTTTGCCCCAGGTCCTAGCCGCCGCCATCTTCTTTTGCCCTCTTATTTTATGAATCAAGATGTTTCCATTTTATTTTTTATAGTGGATACTTTGAATAAAAATTATCTTTTATGTATACTATTTAATATGTACTGGTTCATATTTGAAAATGCACCGAATAACTTGAACTTGTGATGTGAGTTTACCATACTAGTAAAGTGCTTAACTAGCATATGTGTAACCATAAAATGGCTCTAATGTGTATTAGTTCTATTTAAAATAACAATAAATTATTTCAATGATATTTAATTTAATTAAGTTTGTTATTCTGGAAATAGCATTAATGCTACAAAGAATAAGTATTATCGATGTATTTTGCTAGTTTTTCAAAACAAAGTATTATAAATTAATTCAGCTTTATTTCACTATGGCTTGAAATGAAATAAAGAGCATGAAGCATTTTCATTCTACCTCTGCATTCACCTCATTTCCTTCATACAGATGCCCATACAGCTGAGATAGCTGACAGAATTGTACAACTCTTCCATGTAAAAGTGTTCCAAAAGCAACTCTTGATAAAAATTAGTGCTTAACTAAAAGAAATGCAGGGGCAACATATTATTTTCAACAGATCATGTTTTAAACCAAGGGAATAGTAGATAAAATTGCTTTCTTGTCTTCTGTGGTAGGAAAAAAATAATGAGGAAAATAAATAAAATTATCAATTTACTATCTACCTAGGTTAATTACCATACAAGATTTTTTTTGTCATTTTTTAATATTCATACAAGGGTAAATCAAAGTCCTCCTGAAATAATATTTATAACAAACCCATCAAAATTCCATTATTGAGAAATAGGATATTGGAAGATATGAGAAAATTAGTGAGTTTTAAATCTTAGAAAATAAATATTATTTTTAGGAAGACATTGAAATGTGGGCAGAGATTAGGGTACACTGAAAAGATAATTTTTGTGAATATGTTGAAAAAAATTGGAAGAGGAGAGTATTTCTTCAGTATTACCAGTGTCCAAAAAGACAATTTTGTTATAGCATCCATAGATAGTGAATACAGCAGAAATATTTTAATCATAATGAAGACCGAAAGATGAAAATAGAGATATTAACACTTTGAACTTCATCATTTTTTTTTTTTTTTTTTTTTTTTACCAAGTAAAGATGTAGTTTTGAGTGAAATTTGATTTTTAAACAAATCTCATGCTGTTATCAATGCCCTTGCTGGCTGATCTTTTCAGAACATCTAAACTCGTTTAGAAGGAGCTAAATATATCTACATAATTTTTTGGAACATGCAGTTTATGTACATACATACGTTCAAGCGATTGACTTAGTATCTAATAAACAGGAAGAGTTTAATTAGCATCATTGGAAATTTAAAATATATCAAGGCAAATCAACAACAGAATGAGTTTAAGATTATAAGGTTAAAATGTATGGAATTTATTTATGAAAGTTTTTCTAAGAGTTGTCCATTAGTTATAATCACAAAACAAAACAAATATATATATGTCTATGTAGAAACTAAGCCATAAACTGTGATAGCAGATTTGACCTCTTGTTGCATTCATGGTCAGTGTATATCTGATTTTGGTGTATAATTAATGAAATGGCATTTTTTTTTAACTTTGTAAGAAATAACTTTTGAAATGGGAAAAAGAAAATACTGAGAAAGAAATATGTTAGCCAAAATTAAAGGAAAAGATACTCTTGGTAAAATCTGGATATTAGCTCTATACCCTATTTTTAAATTGGATTATTTGGTTTGTTGCTGTTTAACTTATTTAGTTCTTTATATATTCTGGATATTAGCCCTCTGTTCCATGTAGGGTTGGTGAGGAATTTTTTTTTAATTTTTACTTTTTTAATATCAGTTATACTTTATTAACTTTGTATCCCAGCTGTAGCCAGCTCCCTCATTCGTTCTCAATCCTACCTGCCCTCCCTCATCTCCTCCCTGCCCCTTTCCAACTCCACTGATAGGGGAGGTCCTCCTCCCCTTCCATCTGACCCTAGCTTATCAGGTATTTCAGGACTGATTGCAATATTCTCCTGTGTGGCCTAGCAAGGCAGCTCCTCCCTTGGCGGGGGATGGGGGAAGGTTAAAGGGCCAACCATTGAGTTCATGTTGGAAAGAGTAGCTGTTCCTCTTACTAGGGTACCCACCTGGATACTGAGCTACCATGGGCTATATCTGAGCAGAGCTTCTAGGTTATATCCATACATGGTGCTTGGTTGGAAATACAGTCTCATAAAAGACCCCTGTGCCCAGATATATTTGGTCCTTGTGGAGCTCCTGTCCTCTCCAGGTCATACTAACTCCACCTTCTTTCATCTGATTCCCTGCACTCTGCAGAAGGTTTGGTTATGAGTCTCAGTATCTGCTTTGATACACTGCTAGGTAGGGTCTTTCAGAGGCCCTCTGTGGTAGGCTCCTGTCCTGTTACTTGTTTTCTCCTACTTCCAATGTCCATCCCATTTGTCTTTCTAGGTGAGGATTGATCATCTTACCCAGGGTCCTCCTTCTTGTTTAGCTTCTTTAGGTGTACAGATCCTATACCACTCCTAGATATATATCCAAAAGAAGCTCAAGTACACAACAAGGACATTTGCTTATCCATGTTTGTAGCAGCTTTATTCATAATAGCCAGAACCTAGAAACAACTCAGATGTCCACCACTGGAGTAATGGATACAGAAATGGTGATACTTTTACACAATGGAATACTACTCAGCAATTTAAAACAAGGAAATCCTGAAATTAACAAGCAAATGGTGAGAACTAGAAAGATCATCCTGAGTGAGGTATCCCAGAAGCAGAAAGACACACAACATATATACTCACTTATAAGTGTATACTAGACCTAGAAGATAGGATAAACATACTAAAATCAGTGAAGAACTTTTCCCAGTCTGTAGGCTGTCTTTTTGTTCTGATGAAAGTGTCCTTTGCTTTACAGAAGCTTTTCAGTCTCATGAGGTCCCATTTATTACTTGTTGATATTCTAGCCTTTGTTGTTGGTGTTCTGTTCAGGAAGTTATCTTCTGTGCCAATGAGATCAAGGCTCTTCTCCACTTTTTTTTTCTATCAGATTTAATGTGTCTGGTTTTATGCTGAGGTTTTTGATCCACTTGGACTTTAACTTTGTGCAGAGTGATAAACTAGGGTTTATTTGAACTTTCTACATGTAGACATCCAGATATAACAGCAACATTTGTTAAATTTGCTTTCTTTTTTTCCATTGCATTTTTTTGGCTTCTTTGTCAAAAATTAAGTAGGGAAGATTCTAATCCTCATTTAGAGGGGGAAACTGGATAGACATCAGAAGTAGGAGAAGAGAAGGAACAGGACAGGAGCCTTCCACAGAGGTCCCCTGAAAGACTCTACCCACCAGGTTATCAAAGGAAATACTGAGACTAATATTCAAACTTTGGGCAGAGTGCAGAGAATCCTTATGGAGGAAGAAGGAGACAGGAAGACCTGGAGGGGACAGGAATTCTACAAGGAGAACAAGAAGGCCAAAATACCTGGGTCCAGGAGGATCTGCAGAGACAAGATTCTCCAACCAATGACCTTGCATGCTGAAGACCTAGACATCCCTTTTCAGTTTCCAAGTGGGTTCCCTAGGCAGGGGTACAGGGGCTGCCTCTTATATAAACTCAGTGGCCTCCTCTTTGTTCACCTCTTCCTGGGTAGTGCACCCTTGCCAGGCCACAGAGGAAGATGATATATCCAGCCTTGATAAAACCTGATAGGCTAGGGTCAGATAGAAGGGAAGGAGGTCTTCCCCTATTAGGGGAAAAGGTTAAGGGCATAGGGGGAGAAAGGTAGGGTGGGTAGGACTGGGAGGAGACACACAAGGAAGGGGGCTTTAAAGTGAATGAATTGTAACCTCCCATATCAGTGGTCTTGGAAAGTGGCAGAGAGGAGATGAGGGAGGGAGGGTCAGTTTGGGAAGAAATGAGGGAGCAGGCTACATCTGGATACAAAGTTAATAAACTGTAACTTATATTAAAAAACAAAAATAAATTAAAAATAGATAAATAAAATTAAAATTAAATGATCGAAATACAAAAATATAGCCATATAACTGCAAAAAAAAAATCTGCCTATTGTCTAAGAACAAAGATGACCATGTACTAAGAATTCAATAAAATGCTTTGACATTCAGTAAGTGATGGGAGTGATCCTTCCTGATTTCATTGTGCATCTTAATCTAGAAATAAAACACCCACAGCTGTTTTATTCTCTTATTAGTAAGGCTGTTGTTCATATTAACAAACTGAAAGAAAAAAACCACATGATAATCTCCCTAGATGCTGAAAAAGCATTTGACAAAATCCAACATCCATTCATGTTTAAAGTACTGGAGAGATCAGGGATACAAGGCACATATCTAAACATAGTAAAGGCGATATACAGCAAGCCTATAGCCAACATCAAACTGAATGGAGAGAAACTTAAAGCAATCCCACTGAAATCAGGGACAAGACAAGGCTGCCCACTCTCTCCATATCTCTTCAACATAGTGCTGGAAGTCCTTGCTAGAGCAATAAGACAGTTGAAGGAGATCAAGGGGATACAGATGGGAAAGGAAGAAGTCAAATTATCACTATTTGCAGATGATATGATAGTATACATGAGTGACCCCAAAAACTCTACCAGGGAACTCCTACAGCTGATAAACACCTTCAGCAAAGTGGCCGGATACAAAATTAACTCAAAAAAATCAGTAGCACTCCTGTATACAAAAGACAAAAGGGCTGAGAAAGAAATTAGAGAAACAACACCCTTCACAATAGCCACAAATGACATAAAGTACCTTGGTGTAACCCTAACCAAGGAAGTCAAAGACTTGTATGAAAAAAATTTCAAGTCTCTGAAGAAAGAATTAGAGGAAGATATGAGAAGATGGAAAGATCTCCCATGCTCATGGCTTGGCAGGATTAACATAGTAAAAATGGCCATTTTACCAAAAGCAATCTACAGATTTAATGCAATTCCCATCAAATTACCAACACAATTCTTTACAGACCTGGAAAGAAAAATTCTCAACTTCGTATGGAATAACAAGAAGCCGAGAATTGCTAAAACAATCCTCTACAATAAAAGATCTTCTGGAGGTATCTCCATCCCTGATCTCAAGCTGTACTATAGAGCAACAGTTATAAAAACTGCATGGTACTGGCATAGAAACAGAATGGCGGATCAATGGAACTGAACAGAAGACATGGAAATAAACCCACACACTTACGGACACCTGATTTTTGACAAAGATGCCAAAACCATACAATGGAAAAAAGATAGCATCTTCAACAAATGGTGCTGGTCCAACTGGATGTCTACACGTAGAAAAAATGAAAATAGATCCATACTTATCACCCTGCACAAAACTAAAGTCCAAGTGGATCAAAGACCTCAATATAAAACCAGACACATTAAATCAGCTAAAAAAAAAAGTGGGGAATACCCTAGAACTCATTGGTACAGGAGAAAACTTCCTGAACAGAACACCACAGCACAGGCTCTAAGAGCAACAATCAATAAATGGGACCTCATGAAATTGAAAAGCTTCTGTAAAGCAAAGGACACCGTCATCAAAACAAAGCGACTGCCTACAGATTGGGAAAGAATCATCACCAACCCTTTATCTGACAGAGGACTCATATCCAATATATATAAAGAACTAAACAAGCTGAAAAGCAATAAGCCAAGTAATCCACTTAAAAAATGGGGAACAGAGCTAAAGAGAGAATTCTCTGTAGAGGAATATCGAATGGCAGAGAAGCACTTAAAGAAATGCTCAACCTCATTAGCCATTAGGGAAATGCAAATCAAAGCAACCCTGAGATTTCACCTTACACCCATCAGAATGGCCAAGATGAAAAACTCAAGGGACAACACATGCTGGAGAGGTTGTGGAGAAAGGAGAACCCTTCTCCACTGCTGTTGGGAATGTAAACTGGTATAACCACTCTGGAAATCAATCTGGCGCTTTGTCAGACAACTAGGAATAGCGCTTACTATTTCATTTTTAGCTGTAATCTCTAACTCAGTTATGAGGGATACAAAAATGCTGATTGGCCCCAGCCATGCTTAATTCTATGCTTCACTGGAAACGATGGGATGCTTATCTCCTTGATTATCACATGTCTGAATAAACAGCATTCAACAATAGTCTTCTACCATACATGTTGAATTCTTGTTCTCAAAGTAAGAAGCATCAGACAAATTGAAGCTACTTCTATGAAAATAACACATTTTCTCAAATACTTCCTCTTAGGAAAGATTCTGGCTCCTCTCTACATTTTTCTCAAGCCCCGGGCTCCTTTTCTATCACCACTTGTCTCAGTTATGGTTACTATTGCTGTGATGAAACACCATGGCCAAACTTGGGGAAGAAAGGACTTATTTAGTTTACACTTCACATCATAGTTTGTCATCAAAGGAACTCAGGCCAGGAACTTAAGCAAGGCAGGAACCTGAAGGTCGGAGCTGGTGCAGAGGTAATGGAAGAGAGGTCATACTGCTTACTGGCTTGCTACTTATGATTTACTCAACTTGCTTTCTGATAGAACCCAAGACCACCAACCCTGGGAGGCACTACCCATAATGGACTTCCTGCCCCCATCAATCACTAATTAAGAAATACCCTACATGGAGGGGAAGAAGTACCTCCCATATCAGAGGGCTAAGGGAGGGGCATGGGAGAAGAAAAGGGTTAGGGAAGGAGTTACAGCTGGGTTACAAAGTGAATAAATTCTAATAAAAAATAAGTAAATAAAAAGGAAAAAAGAAATACTCTACAAACTTGCCTACATGATCTTATGAAGACATTTTCTCGATTGGGACTGCCTCATCTCTGAGGAATGCTTGTATCTAGTTGACATAAAACTAGCTAGTATACCACCCATTAACATAACCCTGCCCTTGGAGATATGTTAACTTATCCATGCCCAGAAAATAAATTTTGGTTTTGTAGTCCATGATAAAATTTATTATGAGACATATTTAGTGTATTTTTCATTTTAATGTAAATGTAAATTTGATGTAAATTAAATTTATTTTAGATGATATACAGAACAAGAAAAAGTGGAAACTTGCATCATGTACATATTTGGTAATACTTAAAGCAGGCTGACATTTTTTTTCTTAACTATTTATTGGTAAAAACATTCAGATTTATTTCTATAGATTTTTTGTAATGCATAGTTTAATCTTGACATCTATTGGCATCGTACTGGCAAGAGTACAACAGAGTTCCCTACCTCTGTCTAACTATAATGTCATTGCCATTAATCAGTCTTTCTCCATTTTTCCTGTACCGTGCCCCACCGTCCTCTAGTAGACATCATTCTATTCTACTCTCAGCTAATACAAAAATATCATTTGGCCATTCCACTCATTATTGGAACCACATAATTGGTTTTTGCTGTGTTGTTTTGTTTGTTTATTTTTCATGTTTGCTATATCGATTCAAAGATATCCATTCAGGTTTATACATGTTGCAATCCATATGATTTTGTCAGATTTTTTTTTTTTTTTTTTTTTTTTTTTTTTTTTGTTGAGGAGTAGCATTACATTGTCCCCATCTACCACATTTAAGAATATTTTATGAGTCTCTGGGAAGTTCCCTGTGTTCAAATTTTCTTGTTCTGTTGCTCTCCTTGTGGAGTTCCTGTCCCCTCCAGCTCTTACTATTTCCCACTTCCTACATAAAATTCCATTCACTCTGACCATCAGTTGGCCATCAGGCTCAGCATCTGCTTTGACAGTCTGCATGGCAGAGGCTTTCAGAGGCCCTCTGTGGCAGGTTCCGAGGTTGTTTCCTGTTTTCTTCTGGCTTTCAGAGGCCCTCTGTAGCAGGTTCCGAGGTTGTTTCCTATTTTCCTTTTCTTCTGATGTCCATCCTCTTTGCCTTTCAGGATGGGGATTGAACATTTTAGTTAGGGTCCTCTCTAAATCATACTCCAACCAAGGACTATTCGTGGAGATGACCTGGAACCTCTGCACAGGTGTAGCCCATGGCAGTTCAGTGTCCAAGTGGGTTACATAGTAATGGGAAGAGGGACTGCCTCTGACATAATCTGATTGGCCTGCTCGTTGATCACATCCCCCTGAGGAGGGAGCAGCCTTATCAGGCCACAGTAGAGGACAATGCAGCCACTTTTGATGAGAACTGATAGACTAAGATCAGAAAGAAGAGGAGAACCTCCCCTATCAGTGGACTTGGGGAGTGGCATGCATGCAGAAAGGGGAGGGAAGGTGGGATCGGGAGGGGAGGAGGGAGAGGCTTATGGGTGGGATACAAAATGAATAAAGTGTAATTAATAAAAAATTAAAAAAAGAATATTTTATTAGCATATACATTGCGGAAAGCAACATTTTTTAATTTTTCAAAAATTTTTATTAATTACACTTTATTCACTTTGTATCCCCCTATAAACCCCTCCCTCCGCCCATTCTAATCCCACCTTCTCTCTCCCTTCTCCATGCATGTCCATCCCCAAGTCCACTGATAGGGGAAGTCTTCCTCTCCTTCCTTCTGATCCTAGTCTATCAGATCTCATCAGGAGTGGTGGCATTGATATTTTCTGTGGCTCCCCCCTCAGGGGGAGGTAATTAAAGAGCAGGTCAATCAGTTAATGTCAGAGGCAGTTCCTGTTCCCATTAACTATGGAACCCACTTGGTCACTGAACTGCCATGGACTACATCTGTGCAGGGGTTCTAGGTTATCTATATGCATGGTTCTTGGTTGGAATATCAGTCTCTGGAAAGACCCCTGTGTTCAAATTTTTTTGTTCTATTGCTCTCCTTGTGGAGCTCCTGTCCTCTCCAGATCTTACTATTTCCCACTTCTTTCATAAGATTCCATGCATTCTGCCCAACAGTTGGCCATAAGTCTCAGCATCTGTTTTGATAGTCTGCAGGGCAGAACCTTTCAGAGGTCCTCTGTGACAAGTTCCTAACTTGTTTCCTGTTTTCTTCTTCTTCTGATGTCCATCCTCTTTGCCTTTTAGGATGGGGATTGAGCCTTTTACCCAGAGTCCTCCCTCTTGATTAGTTTCATTAAATGTACAGATTTTAGTAGGTTTATCTTCTATTATATGTCTATATGAGTGAGTATATACAGTGTGTGTCTTCTCTGCTTCTGGGAGGAAAACAACATTTTATATGGACATTTTTGCTTTCTGCATAGGTTTCTTTTGACCACTTTTAGCCCCTATTCTTACCTACCTTTTACTGCTTTCACCTCTGTTGCTCCTCTTCCTTACCATGGGCATTCCCCTTTTGCTTTTAGGTCTTATGCATATATACATTATTTTAAGGATATATTTACACATCCATATGAAAGAACATATGTGATTTTTAAAATTTCCGAGTGTGCCTTATTTTGCTAAATATGACTGTATCTGCTTGAATCTATTTTCTATCAGACAACCCAATATCATTCTTCTTTATGACTGAAAATATTAGTTCATCTGGTGAAAGTAATCTAGGTTTATTCCATAATTTGCATATAGTGAATAGTGCTTTTATAGACACACAGGACAAGAATCTCTCAGTTATAATAACTTTTGGTATTTGGACATATACTCAGTAGTACAATATCTGGTTTATTCTTTATCTCTATTTTCTTCTCTTTTTCCTCACCCTCTCCTTCTCCTCCTCCTCTTTCTTCTACTTCTTTACAATTTATTCATTCTGTATCCTGGTTGCAGCCCCCTTTCTCATCTTTTCCTTTTCCCACTCTCCTTCCTTCCTCCTCTCCTATCATTCTCCCCTACTTCAATTATAGAAGTCCTCCTATCCTACTGTCTAACCATAGCCTATCAGGTTCTATCAGGATTGCTAGGATTCTTGTCCTCTGTGGGCTGGCTAGGTCACCCCACCAGGAAGAGGAAATCAAGGAGCAGGCAATCAAGTTCATGTCAGAGACTGTCTCTTCTTCCCTTATTAGAGAACCCACATGGAGAAGGAGCTGTCTATGTCCCTCACCCAAAAAATGGATACAGAAGTTGTGTTAATTTACCCAATAGAATAATACTAGATTATTAAAACAAGGAAATAATGTCATTTACAGCCAAAGTGATGGAACTAGAAAAGATCATCCTGAATGAGGTAACCCAGAAGCAGAAAGACAAACATGGTGTATTCCTACTTATGTGGATATTATCCATATAATCTAGGATAAAAATACATAAATCTATAGTCCTAAAGAGGCTTAATGACAAGGATGAACCTAGAAATGATACTTAATTCTTATTCAGAAGGGAAAACTTTACACCCATCAGAATCGCTAAGATAAAAAACTCAAGAGGCATTACATGCTGGAGAGGATGTGGAGAAAGGAGAACCCTCCTCCATTGCTGGTGGGAAGATTACCTTGTACAACCACTTTGGAAATTAACCTGGTGATTTCTCAGACCATTAGGACTAGTGCTACCTCAAGATCCAGCTATACCACTCCTAGGCATATATTCAAAATGTGATCAAAAAGTCTGAACCTCGGGGTCTTTTCTGAGACTGATACTCCAATGAAGGACAATTGATGGCTATAACTTAGAACCCCTGCTCAGATGTAGCCAATGGCAGCTCAGTCTCCAATTGGGTTCCATAGTAATGGGAACTAGGATTATCTCTGAGAGGAACAGATTGGCCTGCTCTTTGATCACCTCCCCATAAGGAGGGAGAAGCCTTGCCAGGACACAGAGGAAGACAATGCAACCACTTCTGATGAGACCTGATAGACTAGGATCAGAAGGAAGGGTAGGAAGACCTCCCCTGTCAGTGGACTGGGGGAGGGGCATGGGTGGAGAAGGGGAAAGGTGAGTGGGAATGGGAGGGGAAAAGGGTGGGAGCTACAGGAGAAATATCCACACTTTTTAATTTTTGAGAAATATCACAGTAGAGGGCTGATTAAAATTTTTTCATTAGTTCCTAAGTATTCACTTTTCTTTGAATTCTTTTCAAAATTTTCTGTTAATTGTTGGCTTAATGATAGTCATTTTGATGGGGGTGATACAGAATCTTGATGCATTTTTAATTAAGATTTCCTTGATAGCTAATGATGTTGAACATTGTTCTTGTGCTTATTTGTCATTTGTATTTCATCATTTGAGAAATGTGAAACACACCAGTCCCATTTATTTATTGAATTGCTTAGTATTCAGTAGTTTGAATATGTTCCATTTTCTAGATATTAGTTGTCAGCACAATGTGCAGCTTACAGAGATTTGCCCCATTCTGTAAGCTGTCTTCACTCAATTATTTACCTCTTTTGCTGTCCAAAAATGTTTAATCCCAAATCCACTCCCAGCTCCTCACGGCTGCCTTTATTTCATGAACAACGGAATTCTTTCATACAGAGTCATTGCATACATTTGCCTCTTGAAATACTCTTCTTTCTTTTCTTTTTTCTTTTTTTTTTTTTATAGAGATTCTGGATTTAAGTCCATTTTGAATTTATTACAGACTGAGAAATGTGGATCCATATTTTTTCTTCTCCACCTGGTAGACACCCAGTTTTCCTAGTACTATTTATTGGAGAAGCTTTGATTACATGTAAGCTTTCTTCTCTCTTCTATTTTATTTTTTGCCATCTTTGTCCCCCAAAATGTCTATGCACATTTATGTCTGATCATTCTGTTCTATGTATTTATCCATATGTTTTATTTTGTTAATGTCATACTGTGTTTTTACATATGATTATGTATTTCAATTTATAGTTAGATAATATTATATCTGCACACTCTATTTTATCTCTCTTATCTATATATTTTGGGGAGTAACATTACATTTTATACCTCTTTTTCATAGTTAATTCTGAAATCAAGCAGAATAATGTCTGCCTGCCATTGATTTGATTATCAAAATCTTTTGTGCTTGATTCCATATGAAGATAGTAATTTTTAAATACTTCTGAAGATGGAACTTTGATGAAGGAAAAAAAAACAGTTATGGGGAGTATCCTGTGTGTTTCAAATATTACCGATGATTTAAACATTCAACCTTAATTCTAATAGTTTTAATATTTTAATATTTCTTGATACAGGGTTTCTCTGTGTAGCCTTGGTTGTCCTGGACTTGATTTGTAGACGAGGATGGTCATGTATTCACTCACAGCTGCCTGTTTATGTCTCCCTCCTTCTGGGATTAAAGGAATGTGCCACCATGCCTGGCTCAAGTTACTGTACTTCCACACTTAATTTGCATAAAATTGTTTCCTCGATAGAATGATTAATTTTAACAAATATCTACTAAATACCTAATGAGTTTATATATATATATATTTAACTTCTTTATATGAATGTGATGCATCATGTTTATTCAAATATATTATATTCCTGTCATTTGATTGTATCAAATATTATAAATGTGGTAACATATTTGGCTTGTTAACATTTTTTCATCTATATTGTTAGAATTTGTTCGTCTATATTCATGAAGTAAAATAGCCAATAATGTCCTCTTTATGTTGTATTTTATTTATCGTTAATTGTATTTTTCAGATTAGCACTAACCTCACAACATTTTTTTTCTTAAAAAATATTTTATTTCCTAAGTTTTGGAATAATTTAAGGAGAACTTATATTAAATAATTTAAGAAGAACTTGTTTTAAAAATGATAAAGTCCATAGAGGACATTGCTTTAGCATTATAGGATTGGAAGCTTTTGACTGTGAATTCAATTTCATGATTTTTATTGACTTGCTCAGGTTTACTATTCTCTCATGATTCTGTGTTGGCAAGCTGTTCTGGCATTTGTCAATTCCTTTTTTGTTAACAAATTTGTTGGTGCATAGTTGCTCATGACAATCTTTAACAATCAAATACATCTGGTGTCAATTATAAAAGCCTGATTTTTTTCTCTAGTTTTATTTTAATTCTGCATTTTTCTGAGTCTGACTAAGCATTTGTCAGTACATTATGTTTTAAAATATCAGATTTTCATATCATTGCTTTTGGTGCAATGTTTCATTTCGCCATTTTGTTTACATATGCTCTGATCTTTATTTTTTATTTTTTCCAACTGCTGACTAAAGATTTAGAATTTAATGTTTATTTTATTCCATGGAGTTGAAATAAGAGATTGATTATTAAAATCTCTCTTCTTATCAGATTATGTCAGAGACAGTCCCTCTTCCAATTACTATGTAACCCACTTGGACATTGGACTGTCATGTGCTACATCTGTGCAGGGGTTCTAGGTTATCTCCATAAATAGTCCTTGGTTGAAGTATGAGTCTCTGGGAAGTTCCCTGTGTTCACTCCTCTTTGATCACCTCCCCCTGAGGGGGGAGCAGCCTTACCAGGCCACAGAAGATGACAATGCAGCCACTACTGATATGATCTGATAGACTAGGATCAGAAGGAAGGAGAAGAGGACCTCCCTTATCATATCAGTGGACTTTGGGAGGGGCATGCATGAAGAAGTAGGAGGGAGGGTGGGATCGGGAGGGGAGGAGGGAGGAGCTTATGGGGAGATACAAAGTGAATAAATAATTAATAAATAAATAAATAAAAAATAAATAAAAATATATAAATAAAATAAAAATAAATAAATAAATAAATAATTTAAAAAAAAGAATTAAAAAAAGAAATATCTTTTCTTGTATTGATTTGAACATTGATGACTATACATTTTATTTCGATCAGTACTTTTCTTGTTTTTCATTAGATTTTTGATGGATTTTGCCCCTAACTTTATTTTATTCCTCAAGAAAAATGTTATTTCATTTTTTGCATGACAGGCATGTTTTTAATCAAATCTGAGAACTCACAGACAAAAAATTCAGAAATTGGTAAAAACTCTACACATATAAAGTACTCCTCACATTTTGATTTTCTCATATTTCATTGTGTTTATTTAGCTTATTTTATGTTTTATCTTCAATGTCCGACTCTCCACATATTAATAATTCTGTTGTTATTACTCTTATTTTTTTCTTCATATTAAAGGCATGATGAATGTTTTCTGAATCTTATTTACTATATTAGATCATTCTAAATTTCTCTGCATTGCTTACCCAATAAATTTTATGCCATTTCACATTTTTCCTAATTATTATTATTTATTTTTGTTGGAAAAGCTGCCTTTAGCAACTTGTTGTAGGGCACATCTGGTGTATACAGTTTTCTATTTTTTTTTTTTTTTGGTATGAGTATTTTGGGATGTCACTTTTGTAACTTAAGATTAGTAGTATTTATGGCTGGCAGTTATATTCTATTAATATTATGTAAATTGCATGTCATTGTCAATTGGCCGGTTATGTCCTGCTGTGAAGTATGCTTTCTGGTGACCTGGATATCACTGCTGTGCAATGTTTTTTTTTTTTTTTTTATTCTGACTTGATAACGAGCCTTTCACTCTTGGCAAGTTAATTATTATTGTGTCCAGTGGTACATGTCATGGCGTTTAATCTGAAGGGTGGCATTTGATTTTCCTGTGTTGTGTTTATTCTTCTCCAGATTACCAAAGTTTTCTGTTATGAACCAGCTAAATAATGTTTCTGCCTCTTTGACATTCTCAAGTCTTTTTTTGTTTGTTTGTTTTGTTTTTTTATTTTGTCTTAAGAATGAAGCCATTTGCAATTAAATCTTTTTGGAAAAGGAAAAGTCAGTTTTCTTCAATGGATGTCACTGGAAATAGTAATGACATTCCAGGGTAGGCCCCAATTCCCAGGATTAGTTGAACAACATAAAACTGAAACTGTTTTGGTTATATATTTTTTCATTTTGTATTTTGGTATTTTATCTCTTTTTAGTTTCATTTATTTCAATTTCATTTTTTTTTTTAGTTTGTTTTTCTTGCTGTCTTAGTTTCCTTTATGCAAAAAGTAATACGAGTTAGGAAAGTAGGAGGGTTTGGGGAGGGGATCAAATAAAATAGAAAAAATAATTCCGTAAAAATTGTTGTTTATTTATCAAACTTTACATAAAACTTTATACATCATATTTTGATCATGTTTTACCCTCTACTAATTCCTTCAATATTCTCCTCATCTGTTATCCACTCATATTAGTGTTTCTTCTCTCTCTTTAGAAAACAAGAAACACCTTTGAAAAACACAGTATGAAAACGAAAATATACAAGCAAAACTCAAACAGGACAACAATAACAACAAAAACAAAAGACCAAACAAGTAAGTAAAAGGAGACAAAAACAAAAACAAAACAAAACGAAAACACTACAAATGTGCCATTGAGTTTGTTTTGTGTTATCCAGAAACATGTGGGTATAGGGCCTGACCTGAAGTTCTTAATATACTTAGTGAGATTCCATTGGGGAAAACTGATATTTTCTTTGCCAGCAGGAATCAATTACAGATAATGTCTAAAACTTTATATATATATACATACACACACATATATATATATATATGTGTGTGTGTATGTATATATATTTCTTTTTTTAAAGATGTGGGTGTGAGATAGATACAGAGAACAGAAATGAGAAGAAAGACAGAGAGACAGAGATTCACAAAGAGGGAGCGAGAGAGAGAAAGAGAGCTGCAACATGTCTGGTGTGGGTGTGAAGAGCTGAGTTGGTTACCCATAATAATTCCTGGGACTGAAATTAAAGAATGTTGTGAAGTACCTAATGTGAGTGGTGGGCAATGAAGTCCACTACTCTGGAAGAGCAGGAGGCACTCATAATCACCCTGCCATCTCTCCGCCACAACTTTTTTCTGAAGAGGAAAAAGAGAGAGAGTGGGTCTTAGGTCCAGCAAATGTAGGTATAAACTAGGAGGAGTGGAAAGAGAACTGTGGTTGGGGTATATAGGTGATCCTCGAATCGACGTTGTTACGTGCTCCTTTCTTTTAGTTAGTCCTCGCTTACATTTTATATCATCTAGTGTGCTTTTATTCACAGACCAGGGTTCAAATTTCTGCATTGCTTTCTTTTCTTTTTTCCATACTGGAGACATTTAAACTTTTGCTATGAATATTTTAAGTACTGCGGCTCTTCCCTATTTAACTTATTTATCCTTCCTTGTCTTTAATTGTAATTTACAAGGATGATGTCCATAATGACTGAATTGAATGCATATCACTTTATATTTTTATTCTAGTTGTACCTTGTTTTATTTACACTTCTATTATCATGACAAAACACCATGACCAAGGCAACCTATAAAAGAAAAAATTAAATTTTGGCCTCTTGGCTACAGAGTCTGTTACTGTCATGGTGGAAATCATGAAATTAGGTATCTAGGTCGTAAGATAGGGAGAAAGATTCAGAGACAGATACAGAGACAGACACAAAGAGACAGACTTTCTTGGGGGAAAATTTAGGGTTACCTATATATACTGGCACATTATCTGCAAATATAGATACTTTAACTTCTTCCTCTTCAATTTGTATCCCCTCAGTTTTCTTCCAGTGTCTTATTGCTCCAGGTAGAGCTTCAAGTACTATATTGAAAAGACATATAGTTAAAACATTGAATTTTTCCTATTTTTAATAGAATCCTTTGAATTTCTAACCATTTAATTTGATGTTGAAAGTAGGTTCTTTTCTTATACAATATATCCCAACCGTAGTTTCCCCTCTTTCCACTCCTCCTAGTTTACACCTACATTCCCTTTACATAAGATCCACTTTCTCTCCTTTTCAGAAAAAAGGTCTCTTAGAGATGGAAGCTAGACAGGACAAAAGAAGATACAATAAGACAAGGCAAAAGCTCTCATATTGTGCCTGAAAAAGGCAACCTAAAAGGAGGAAAAGTATCTCAATAACAGGAAAAGTGTCTCAATATTCTGTTTTTCCAAATAAAGCCTGGCTGAAGATCCCTGCACCCACTCCCATGTGCTGCCTGTGGATGACTCTCTGATAAGGACTGGAGGAGGCACCAAACTATGAGTATAGCAGAATATATTATTAGGAACCATTCCTTTCATATACTTAATTTTTGCGAGCAGTGTTTGGTTCTGCCCTAGTTCTCTGGGCTGTACAGTCGTTGATTCCTGCCCATGCAGGCAATGGTCTCCTGGAGTGGACCTCAGCTGGAACCAGACATTGTTTGCCCACTGCACTTCTGTACCACCTTGTCCTGGCACATTTTTCAGGCTGGACATATTGTAGGTGGCAGGCTTAGTGGCTAGGTTTCTACTTCTGTATCCTGCAGAGGAACTTCTCAGGACAAAGAGATTAGAATGTAAGGGTGAAGACTCCAAGCCCTCATTAGCTTGACCTCTCTTTATTCAATGAGCTGAGTGGAAGTTGGTGTTGGCAAATGGGAACCTACTATCAGCTTTCCAAGTTTGACTTGTCCTAGCATCAGCCTGGGATTGCTTAGGGATCTCTAAACTACCTTTTTGGCTAACAACCAAATTGATTCTGCTGGAAGACCTGCCTGGCTACAAAAGCCAGTTATTTCAGAAACTGTACCCTTCATTTTAAGGGTCCTCACTAGGGTTATGTCATAGATTCTGGGAAGTTAACAATGCACTAGGTTTTCACACTGACCTTTAATGCCCTGATATTTCCAGCCATCTCTCCTTAACTATTTCACTTCATTCCTCCTTCCCCAAACTGATTCCTCCAGCTCTCATCCTGGCCTGCTCCCATTCCACTCAGAAAATCTGTTCTATTTCTCCTTCCCAGGAAGATCTATGGTTGCCCCCCCCCCCCATACTTAACCTCTCTGGATCTGTGGATTGTAGCTTTATTATCATTTACTTAATGGTTAATATCCAGTTATAGGTGAATACATACCATATCTGTTTTTTGGGGTCTGGATTACCTCACTCAGGGTGAGTTTTTAAATTTACCTGACTTTTTTCTTGTTGCTAAATAATACTCCATTGTATAAATATACCACATTTTTATCATTATTTAGTTAAGGGACATCTAGCTTGTTTCCATTTTCTAGCTATTATGAATAAAGCTTTAATGAACACAATTGAGCAAGTGTTCTATGGTAGGATTGAAGGTCTTTTGACCACATGCCCAAGTATGGTATAGCTGGGTCTGGAGGTAGATCAATTCCAATTTTCTGAGGAAACTCCTTGTTGGTTTCCAGTGTGGCTGTACAAACTTTCACTCTCACCAACAGTGGAGGAATGTTCCACCATGAGCTTTCACTTGTGTTACTGATCTTAGCCATTCTGACAGGTATAAGATGAAATCTCAAAGTAGTTTGATATTTTTTTTTCTCTGATGGCTAAGGATAGTGCACATTTCTTTAAGTGTTTCTCAGCCATTTGAATTTTTTGTATTGACAGTTCTGTTGTTAGATCTGTACTCCATTTTAATTGGATAATGTTTTTAAATCTAATTTCTTGAGCTCCTCATATTTTTGGATATGATACCACAGTCAGATGTGAAATTTGTAAGAATGATTTCCTGTTCCATGGGATGACTTTTTTTCCTATTGACTTTGTCCTTTGTGAAAACTTCAAGTACTAAATATTTCCTCCCCTATCAGTGGACTTGGAAAGGGGAAGAGAGGAGATGAGGGAGGGAGGGTGGGATTGAGGAGGGAATGAGGGAATGGGATACAGCTGGGATACAGAGTTAACAAAATGTAACTAATAAGAAAAAAAATAAAATAAATAAAATAAAAACAATTACAAAAGCAAAAAATATTTCAGTTTTGTGGAATAATTTGAGTGGGTATAAATACTAACTCTTCTTTAAAAGTCTGGGAGAATTATGCCATAAAATCATCTAAACCTGTTTTCTTTGTTTGTTTGTTTTGTTATGATTTGATTTTTGGTAAAAGAATTTTAATGACTGCTTCTGTTTCCTTATGTTTATAGTATATTTAAATTGTTTATCTGATCTTTTTGATTTAATTTTGGTAAGTGGTGTCTATCTAGAAAATTATCCTTTTCTTTAATCCTTTACAAGTTTGTGGAATACAGTTTTTTTTTAAAGTATGACTTACTGATTCTTTAAATTTCCTCAGTATCTGTTGTTATATCTCCATATTAATTTCTGATTTCTTAATTTGTATATTGTCTCAGTCTTTTTTATTTTGGATAAGGGTTTGTCTATACTATTGATTTTCTAAAAGAACCAACTCTTTGTTTGAATGATTTTTTTATTTATTATTACTCTAAATTATTCAATGCAATTCCCATCAAAATACCAACACAATTCTTTACAGACCTTAAAAGAACAATTCTCAATTACATATGGAGAAACAAAAAACCCAGAATAAAACAACCTTGTACAATTAGAAGGTCTTCTGGAGGTATTTCCATCCCTGGACTCAAGCTGTACTAAAGAGCAACAGTAATAAAAATGGCATGATACTGACATGGAAACAGACTGGTGGATCAATGGAATCAAATCAAAGATGCAGAAATAAACCCACACACCTATGGATACTTGATTTTTGACAAAAAAAAAAAAGCCAAAACCATACAATAGAAAAAAACATATCATCTTCAACAAATGGTGCTGCTCTAATTGGATGTCTATATGTAGAAAATTAAAAATAGACCCATATTTATCACCCTGTACAAAACCCAAGTCCAAGTGGATCAATGACTTCAACATAAAACCAGATACACTAAACATGTGAGAAGAAAAAGTGGAGAAGAGCTTTGAACTCATTGGTACAGGAGACAACTTCCTAAACAGAACACCAATAGCACAGGCTGGAGATCAAGAATTAATAACTGGGATATCGTGAAACTGAAAATGTTCTGTAAAGCAAAGGTCACTGTCAACAGAACAAAATGGCAGTCTACAGACTGGGAAAATATCTTCACCAACTCTCCATCTGACAGAGGACTAAAAATCGAGATTATATAAAGAACTGAAGAAGTTTAACACCAACAAACCAAGTAATCCAACTTAAAAAAAAAAAAGGTGTACAGAGCTAAAGAGAGAATTCCCAACAGAGGAATATTAAATGGCAAATAATTTCTTGATGTCTCCTTCTCTTGGCTTTGATTATATCTTTTTATTTAAAGCATTCAGATGTGTTATTAGGTTGCTATTATGAGATCGCTCCATTTTCTTTTTAATATTAGCTCTTAGTTACATATAATTTCCTTTTAGCACTGTATTTTTTGTGTCCTATTTATGTTTGGGTATGCTGTGTACTCATCATCATTGATTATAGAAATTCTTTAATTTCCTTTTGTTTTTCTCTGGACCCAGTTTTCACTTATTCTTTTGTTTTCCTACTGTGAGATTATTTATTTCTTGTGTTTTTACCTGTGACTCATCTCTTTGAGTAGACTTTTGATTACTTTGTGGTGAGGTGATATTACTTTCTTGGTCAATCTATTTGGCGTATTGTATACTTCTGTACCTTTATAGGCATCTCCTTCTTTAGGTTAAGAAAATTTTCTTTTATAATTTTGTTGAAAACCTTTTTTTTTCCTTCATCTGGACTTAATCTTTGGTTTGTATTTTTCATAGTGTCTCAGATTCCTAGATGTTTTGTGTCAAGACATTTTTCATTGATTTTGAAGTATGTATCCTTTTCTTCTATCATAGTGCCTGAGGTTTACTATTCTGTTTGAGAAATTTGCTTCTGTTTTTTCTGTTCAAATACCTAAAACTTTCATTTTCAGATTTTCCTCAGTTTGTTTTTTTTTTCTTTTCTGTTTTTATTTTATTTTATTTTATTTTTGTGTGTGTGTGTTTTTCAACTGTACTTTCCTGTTACTCGTCAATAGATCTATTAATTTCTTTTAATTACTTGTGTTTTCCTGGATTTCTAGAAGAGATTTATTCAGTTCTTCTTAAAGACCTCTATTATCTTCATATACTGATTTTAAGTTCTTTTCTTATGCTTCAACTATGTTAGACCTGCTGTGTCAGGACAGCTTGGTTCAAGGGGAGACATCTTGTTCTGGCTATTTTGATTGTGTCTAGACTGCAGTCTAGGCATCTGGGTTTGGGATGATTATAGGTCTTCATACTGGTTTCTGTATATGTGTTTGTTGAGTGTATATTTTGTTCCTTGTTGTCTGTTTCCACTCTGGATTTTTGGAGATTATGATTGACTGTATGTTACTTGTTTACCTAGTCTGCTTAGCTGGTGAGTTCACAAGCAATGCTTTCTAGCATTGGAGGCTAGGATTCTCCAATGTGTTGGGGGACAGGATATTCTAGGAGAGTTTTTTTGTGATCAGTGTGATATATGGTCAGATAGAAAGCAAGACGAAAGAAAGATTTTCTGATACAGAGTGGGGAATGAATCTTGGGGGACTGAATCTCAGAGCAGGAGGAAAAGTGTGGGTTTGCCTTGAGCCTTCTTGTTGCCCTGTGAAGACTAGCCCTTGGCTTGGTGAGGGCAGCTTGCTGGAGTTGGGGCCAAGAGGATGAAAGTTAGAAGAGAAGATCTGTGAGATTGACAGGAGATGGAAGCAGGAGCTTAGGGAAATCTGCCAAGGCTATTCCACAGCAGAGCTGGAAATAAACAGTGTAGTATTGAGTTTGGAGGAACAGAGAGAGAGAGGAGGTCTACAGGCAGCCCACCTGGTTTTCTGGAAGGACTAGCCTTTGGTTGAGCGCAGGGTGCCTGCTGGAATTAGGAACTGGGATACATCTATGAGTGGGGGGAAAGTGGTTAGAAGAGGATGATCTGTGCTATGCACAGGAGAGGAGGGCATGGGGAATGGAGACTGCAACCTGTGATCTCTTGCAGGAGTAGATAGGAGACTAAGGAACTGGGTCTGGGAGAAAAGAGAGCATAAAGGTTTTTCTGAAAAAAATTACAAAAATCACTATCAGAAATTTGCAGAAACTATAGTTAATACAAATAGAGTGAAGAGGAAAAAAATGAACACTAGGTTAATTCTTATTCACCTGCTGATTTCATGGGCACTATTTGAAATAAATATATAATAATATCCTGGATTAGCAAATATGATTTTGTATGGTAGAGATGAGGAATCAAGAGGATAATTATTAGATACAGCTGGTAGAGGAAGATTACCTTGAAGTATAGTTCTCTGTGACACAAAATATATTCTAACAGCTCAAGTGAGTAATATAAAATCAATTTTAATAATAAAATAAAATCTTCCAGTGTATGGCGTTCAACAAAGAGAAATTTATTCCAGTTACTGGGATTTAGGAGCTTAAAAACATTATGTTCTAATTAAATAATTATCACTAATATTTGCATGTTTTTCAGGAAACATGACTGGAAATTGCATACTTCAAAAATGATTTTAGAATAAAGATAAGCACAAATAGAATGCTCAAGTTATTCTGAATAAAGAAATAAAATTTAATAAATATTAAATATTTTTTATTGGACATATGAAAGAAAATCCTAGAGATGAGCTACAGGAATACTCTTTAAACATAGAATGCCAGAGGCAGAAAACTCTGGAAAGGCTTTATGTGTTCACACAATTGTAAGAACAGTTACATTGCCATTGCAGAAAAGTGTAATGGAAACAAAAAAAAGGCTGTAGGTTTAGACCAGGAATCAATGAGATTGACAGTGGATAAACCTGTTTCAAAACTGAATATTGTGGCGTGGCTGTGACTCAGTATCAGTAATTATTTTGTTTGTCTGTTTTGACACAAGGTTTCATCATGTAATACTGGCTTGCCTGAAACTCCTCTGTAGATGAGGCTAGTCAGACAGATCTGTTTGTCTCTAGCTTCCCAGCGCTATCATTAAAGGAGTGTGCCAACCACAGACATACAATGTATTGATGAACTTTCAAGATAAAGTTAAAGTCAACTACCATGGATAAAGTCATTTCATTCTAAGGCTGACAACCTAAGTTCTATTTCTAGGACTCACGTGATCTAAGACGAGAATTGACTCCTGCAATTTGTCTTCTGACTTACACAAGCATGCTGTGGTTTGTGTGCATGCATGTATACATACCTACACATACTTATAAAATGAAGACAATAATTATAATACACACATTTTCACACACATATATACATATTAATGAAATAGTTAATATTTTCTAAAAGTTTATTTTGTTCTTTTTAAGATTGATTTTTTAATTTAAATTTTTATTTTTTATATTAAAGTTTATTCACCCAGCATCCCAACTATAGCTCCCTCCCTCATTCCTTCCAAATTCCACCCTGTCTTTCTCTATTACTGCCATGCCCCTCTCCAAGTCCACAGATAGGGGAGGTCCTTGTCCCCTTCCATCTGACTCTAGCCTATCAGATCTCATTAGGACTGGCTGCATTATCTTCCTCTGTGGCCTGGTAAGGCTGGTCTCCCTTCAGGAGGAGGTGATCAAAGACCCAGCCATTGAGTTCATGCTAGAGATAGCCGCTACTCCCTTACTAGGGAACTGAATCTATGCGCTATATCTGAGCCTGGGTTTTAATACCTTCTACATGCATGGTCCTTGGTTGGAGTATCAGTCTTTGCAGTCCCCCAGGTCCTAAGTCTGTTTGTTTTTGTTTTTGTTTTGTTTTAGTTTGTTTGTTTTGGCTCTGTTGGTCTCTTTTGGAACTCTTGTAATCTCAAGGTCCTTCTATCTCCTTTTTTCATTAGATTCCCTGCACTCTGCCCAAAGTTTGGCTATGAGTATCAACCTCTGCTTCAATACCTTGATCAGTCTTTCAGAGGCCCTCTGTGGTAGGATCTTTTCCTGTTCCCTGTTTGCTCCTGCTTCCAGAGTCTATTGTATTTGTCCTTCTGAATGAGGATTGAGCATCTTCCCCAGCACCTTCATTGTTGTTTAGCTTCTTTAGGAATATAGATTTTAGTATGTTTATCCTATATTATAAGGCTATTATACACTTATGATTAAGTATATACCATGTGTATTTTTTTGTTTCTGGGATACCTCAGTCAAGATGATCTTTTCTAGTTCCCACCATTTGCTTGCAATTTTCATGATTTCCTTGTTTTTAATTGCTGAGAAGTATTCCATTGTATAAATGTACCACAATTTCTGTATCCATTCCTCCATTGTGGGTCATCTAGATTTTTTCCACCTTTTAGCTATTATGAATAGAGCTGCTACAAATATGGTTGAGTAAATGTACTTGTTTTACAGTTGAACAAAATTTGGATATATACCTAGGAGTGGTATAGCTGGATCTTGAGGTATCACTATCACTAATTGTCTGAGAAAGCACCAGGTTGATTTCCAAATTGGTTGTACAAGTTTACATTCCCACCAGCAATGGAGGAGGGTTCCCCTTTCTCCACATCGTCTCCAGCATGTGTAGTCACTTGAGATTTTGAGCTTAGCCATTGTGATGGGTGTAAGGTGAAATCTCAGGGTTGTTTTGATTTGCATCTCCATGGTGGCTAAGGATGTTGTACATTTCTTTAAGTGATTCTCTGTTGGTTGTGTTGGCACAGGCCAGGAGGATTTGCTGAAGTGTGCAGAAGCAGGAGGATCATGAGTTCGAGGCCATCCTGGGTTACATATCATAATTTGAATGATAGAGCATCTATTTTCATTCATGGGATTACTGAAAATCAATTTCAGAATATTACTAAATTGAAATACTAGAATGCCATTTTCTCACTTTCATAATAATTTGACGTAAAAGCATTTAAAATATCTTTAGTTTTATTTGGAGATACATGGTTTTCAGACTTACATGACTTCAGATCGCAAATCAATTATCTTCTAGTTTTAATAAGTGCTGACATGTGCAGTGGCTGTGACATATTTACCAACAGTTTTTGACAGAGACATATACAGACTTTAAAATAGCAACAGATTAGAATCAAATTGAGGAGTTTGATATATGATAATCTTTTCAGGAATGCATTTAAGCTTAATCTAAAAATACTTTGCAGAGGTATGAAATATATTATGACTGTCTCACTTTCTACCTGATGTATGCTACCATAGTTACTATGTATTCAATATGACAAATTTTCATAATCATATTTTTTTCCTTTGATTTCTTTTGTACAGATTTTAGTCAATAACTTGAATTTGCCTAATGCAGACTATTGTGAGAATATTTAATCTGGTCTTTGTGGTTTGCTGTTGTTATTTCAAATATCTGTATGCAGGTACAGGACAAGAGATTTGCTGAAGACTTAATTTACATGTGAACAAGAGCAGAGAGTTGGAAGAAGTTGGAGGAAGAAAACAAAAACTTGAAGCAATTATTTTCTTACTAGTTCTAAACAGATATCTTCGTAAATTCTTGGTGAAGTCAAATAGAAATAAATTCAGTGATTAGTTTTGTTTAAAACAAATTTTAGGAGTATTATTTTCTGGAAAATGGAATTAAACTTGTAATAAAATTCTGTTAAATGTGGTAGAAAAAACAGTAATTCAGGAGTGACTATGTTGGGTGAAAGTGTTATCAGTAGGTTGCCTTTCCTCTTGACCTTATCTCAGCCATTCATAAATGACTCAGTTTTACTGCTCTATAATATATGAAAGTGATCACAAGACATATAGTGTACAGAACTAAGTTCTTACTACTTCATAGAGATAGGGATATATTTGAGGGACATGTAAAGTAGAGAAACTTTTTTTTTTTAGTGCAGAATATAGACTATTTTAAATGGATTGTGGAGAGTTATTAATTCAATAGGTTTCATAAAGTTTTTTTAAATTTTTTATTTTTAAATAATTTTATACATTCACTTGTATCCCAGCTGTAGCCCTCTCCCTCTTTCCCTCCCAATCCTCCCCTCCCTCCCTCATCTCCTCCCTGCCCCCTTCTGAGTCCACTGAGAGGAGGTGTCCTCCTCTCCTTCTATCTGGTGCTTATCAGGTATCTTCAGTATGGTTACAATGTCCTTATCTGTGGCCTAGCAAGACTGCTCCTCTCTCAGGGGGGAGGGGAAGTTCATGAGTTCATGTCAGAAACAATTCCTGTCCCCCTTCCTAGGGAACCCACTTGGATACTGAGCTACCATGGGCTATGTCTGAGCAGGGGTTGTAGGTTATATTCATGCATGGTCCTTGGTTGGATAAACAGTCTCATAGAAGACCCCTGTGCTCAGATATATTTGGACCTTGTGGGGCTCCCTGTCCCCTCTAGGATATACTAATTCCTCCTTCCTTCATATAATTCCCTACACTCTGCTGAAGGCTTGGTTATGAGTCTCAGCATCTGCTTTGATACACTGCTAGGTAGAGTCTTTCAGGTGCCTTCTGTGGTAGGCTATTGTTCTGTTACTTGTTTTCTCCTATTTCCAATGTCCATCCCCTTTGTCTTTCTAGATGAGGATTGATCATCTTTCCCCTGGACCTCTTTCTTGTTTATCTTCTTTAGGTACATATTTTAGTATGTATATTCTATCTTATAGGTCTATATAAGTGAACATATAGATCAATGGAACCGAATAGAAGAACCAGAAATAAACCCATATACCTATGAATAGTTGATCTTTGACAAAGAAGCCAAAACCATTCAATGGAAAAAAGACAGCATCTTCAACAAATGGTGCTGGTCCAACTGAATGTCTACATGCAGAAAAATGAAAATAGATCCATATTTATCTCCCTGCACAAAACTAAAGTCCAAGTGGATCAAAGACCTCAACATAAAACCAGATACTCTAAATCTGTTAGAAGAAAAAAGTGGGGAACACCCTAGAACTCATTGGCACAGGAGAAAACTTCCTGAACAGAACACCATCATGAAATTTTAATTATTTTATTTTATATGTTCAAATGTATTGCCTTCATGTTTTTCAGAACATTGCATGCATGCCTGGTGCCAATGAAGGCCAGAAAAAGGTACTAGATCCTCTGGCCTGGAGTTAGGAACATTTGTAAGTCTCCATGTGTGCACTAGAAACTGAATTTTGTCATTCTATCTGAACCTAGCCTATCAGGCTTCATTAGGACTGGCTGCATCATCTTCCTCTTTGGCCTGGCAAGGTTGCACCCCCTCCACCAGGGAGATGTGATCAAAGAGTCAACCACTGAGTTCATATCAGAGATAGCCCTGTCCCCCTTACTTGGGTACCCCACTTGGAAAGTGAGCAGCCTGTGGGTATCCTCTGAACAGGGTTCCTATGTCCTATCCATGCATGGGTTTTGGATGCATTTGTTTCTGAAGAACCCCTTTCCCAAGGTTTTTTTTTTTTTTTTTTTTTTGCTTTATTGTTCTCCTTGTGGAGCTCTGTCCCCTCCAGGTCTTTTTATCGCCCTCTTCTTCCATAAGTTTTCAGGCACTGTGCCCAAAGTTCAGCAAAGTTCTCAGTTTGATAACTCGGTGGGTAAAGTCTTTCAGAGGTTCTCTGTGGAAGGCTCCTGTCCTGTTCCATGTCTTCTACTTTAAATGTCTATCCTGATTGCCCTATAGAATGAGGATTAAGCATCTTCCCTAGGGTTCTCCTTACTGTTTAGCTTCTTTAGGTGTATAGATTTTAGTATGTTTATCCTATATTATAGGGCTAGTATCCACTTAAAGTGAGTATACACCATCTGTGTCTTTCTGCTTCTGGGATACCTCACTTAGGGTAATCTTTTCTAGTTCCAACCATTTGCATTTTCTAGTTCCCACAATTTTCATGATTTCCTTGCTTTTAATTGCTGAGTAGTATTCTACTGTGTAAATGTACCATACTTTCTGTATCCATTCCTTATTTGTGGGACATCAGCTTCTTTCCTTATTCTGGCTATTAAAAATAAAGCTGCTTTGAACATAGTTGAGCAAATGTTTTTATTGAATGGTGGGGCATCTTTTGGGTATATGCTGGTATATATGGTATAGCTGGATCTTGAGGTAGTACTATTCCTAATTTTCTGAGAAAGCACTATATTGATTTCTGAAGTGGTTGTACAAGATTACATTCCCACCAGCAATGAAGAAGTGTTCAATTTCTCAACAATCTCTCCAGCATGCATCATCCCTTGAGGGTTTTTATTTTTATTTATTTATTTATTTTTTTTATCCTAGCCATTTGGATGGGTATAAGGTGAAATCTCAGGGTCATTTTGATTTGCATTTCCCAAATGACTAAGGACCTTGAACATTAAGTTTTTCTCTGCCATTTGTTATTCTTCTGTCAAGAATTCTCTGTTAAGCTCTGTATTCCATTTTTTAGCTGGATGACTTGGTTTGTTGATGCTTAACTTCTTCATTTCTTTACATATTCTGTGTATTAGCCCTCTGTCACATATAGGGTTGGTAAAGATCTTTTTCTAATCTGTAGGCTGTTGTTTTGTTCAAATGACAGTGTCCTTTGCATTACAGAAGTTTCTCAGTTTCATGAGGTCCCATTTATTAATTGTTGATGTTTAAGCCTGTATTGATCTTAGAACCTGTTGTTCTGTTCAGGAAGTTCTCTCCTGTTCCAATGAGGGCAAGGCTCTTTGTCACTTTTTCTTCTAATACATTTAGTGCATCTGGTTTTTTGTTGAGGTCTTTGATCCACTTGGACTTTAACTTTGTGCAGGTTGATAAATATGGGTCTATTTGCCTTTTTCTACATGTAGAAATCTAGTTAGAACAGCATCATTTGTTGAAGATGCTACCTTTTTTCTATTTTTGGCTTCTTTGTAAAAAATTATTTTTTCATATGTGTGTGGGTTTATTTCTGGGTCTTTGATTTGATTCAATTAATCCATCAGTCTGTTTCTATACCAATACTCTGCCATTTTTATTACTGTTGCTCTATAGGCGAGGTTGAGATCTGGAATGGAGATACCCTTCGAAGATCTTTTATTGTAAAGGATTATTTTAGCTATTCTGGGATTTTTGTTATTCCATATGAAACTGAGAATTTCTCTTTCAAGGTCTTTAAAAAAATTGTGTTGATATTTTGATGGAAATTGTATTGAATCTGTAGATTTTTTTAGTAGGATTATTATGCTTCTTTTCATAGTTGATTTTTTCAGTTTTTTCCTTGATTCCTGTTAAATAATGGCATGTAAATAATTAGAATTATCTCTACATATAGATATTCCTTTTATATACCTTGTGAGTGTTCAAACTAATCCTCAATATCATAATATTTGGAGAGTGCCCTTTTCAAGGTAATTAGAGAACAAGAGTCCAAAATTTATGATAGCTAAGTCATAAGAGAGAAGAAATACCTTGCTTTTTCCTCACACACTCATTTTTCCCTTATTAGGATATAGTGAGGAAAAAAATTTACCAGGAAAACACTCATAATTTTGTAATTCAAGTCTCTAGATCTATGAAAAAAAATCTGTGTTCTGAAGCACCAATTTGATACTGTTATAGCAGCCAAAACACTGAAGATATTCATTCAACACATTTAAATATGTAAAATTCTTTAAATTTGATTTTCAAAATTGGGGAACCAATAGAAACTTTTAAGGAAGATGAATTTATTTTACTCAAAGTAATATAGCCAATTTTAACTCAGATATTGTATATATAATAAAATCATGTGCAAACAGAGCTTGTTGATTCTGAACTTTGAGTAAATGATAACTGTAGTCTGTTCCTGGGATCAAGGCTTGGACATAGACAATGATTTTGGAAAGTTATTCAGTGTTTCCTTATTACCATGATATTAGATTAATTTCTAACTAACTTCCCCTAACACTAACATATCAAACCACCAAAACATATGTAGCATTTTTTTTCTAGAAAATTGGCTGAGAATTTAACTTTACTTGAAAGCTGGTACACCGAAAACCTTAATTATAATTACTATTCTTTTTCTTTCAGACTTGAGGCATTAACATTTTTATTTAAATTAATCCTCTCAATGTATTTGGTTTATATGGTAATATGTATGCAAATAGGTCTCTGTTAACATATATTATTTTACTTCCTTTAATTTGTAAAGCAGTATTAAATGTTTCTTATTGAACTCAGAGATCATAACATTTATAATGAGTGGATTGTATGCCTTCATGCAACTACTAAGTCATTTCATTCCTCTGTCTCTTTAATGTTTGAATATAAATGCTAGCATATGTAAATGTAAAACATATATAGATATACATGGAGAACACTGATAAATGAAACTTTCAATACTTTTTTAAAAATAGAGTGACAGATAGTGAAGTCAAAAGACTGCTCCTTTTTCCTTGTCATGTCATATATTCTATAGCTTCTAGCTATGATGTCCTTGGTATTAATGTGAAACATCATGACTTTGATTGTTTCAACCACAGATGAAAGTGTATAAAATGTGACCAGAAGATACGTAGAGAACTTTGTGTTTATTTTATATTGATTTCAATGAGATATACTGAAATTCTGGCATCAAGAAAGAATTTGAGAATATTTCTTGTCTGTCTTATCCTATGAAACACAACTTCCCCAAAATTTATTAGTATCTTCTCAAGCTACATTTAAATTAAGTAAACAATTCTTGAAGAGCAACAAAAATAATATGAATATTTGATTAAATATTAGTATAATTTTCTACCTGTATACCAAGTTATACTAAAAAGGTCTTCAGCAGGAAGCGACCTAAAACAAATTGGAACTCCCTCAAGACACCTTAAGTAGAGAAAGTTGATGCCAATGAATTTCCATCTCAGGAATGAGCCCTTTGGGCATCAGAGGATCATTAACCCTTTCAGACAGGTGGAACTGGTTATGCCGTATGTTTTTATAGTATGTAGTTCTTGTTAGCAACTACTTCCTGGCTTCATTCTAAAGCAATGAACTTCTCTGTCAAAATAATATAATTTATTTGAGGGTTTCCCTCCAGTAGAATTTTATCTACGAGCTGAACAATTCTAGGTAACTCTGGACTTTCATTATAAGAAGATAAAAATGAAAAAGGAAGGTAATTTTTCTTAATGCAGAAATATAATAAATGACTAATTCTAAAGTAAAGAACTTCATATTTAGAACATCCCTTGCCCTGAGGTTGCTACCATGTCCTGCTTACACCCCACAGCAAAAGTACAATATTGACCTATTATATTCCAAAAGCAACAGTGTCAGAAAACAGGATTACTGAACCTTAGAGAAAAAAGAGCAAATGTTTCCCAACTTCAATGAATATAGTTTGTCATTAAAAATATTGTTGGGCCAGGTTAAAAATAATTATTCCATCGCTGTCTTTTTGGAATCAATGAGCTTATTGGTGATACTTTCAGGGGTCCAGTTGAGAGTTTTCTTCACTGTGCCACTGCTTGACCACGGTGTCAGGCATGGGTGACCACTCCTCGAGGCCAGAACCTTGGTGTTCTTCACACTATTTGCAGGTATCTCAACAATCCAAAGAGTCTCCTCTCCTCTGCAGCCATGAGAAATTTATAATGTTAGAATGGAAGGGGCCTTTTTACATTTCAAAGACTCCCCAAGTCTTCTTAGTAGTTTATATCCGAGTCCTAAAGTGGAGAGAGGGGAACACCACCACCGCACCCCCCCTGCCACACACACACACACACACAAAAAAAAAAAAAACCAAAAGAACTTTGACCCAAAATTTACCATGCCCACAAGATTTGCAGGGATAAAGTTGGAGCAAAAAAGAGGAAATGGCCAACCAATGACTGGCCCAACCTGAGACTCACCCCATAGAAGAGATCCAATACGTGACACTATTTATGATATTCTGCTATGCTCACAAAAAGGAGTCTAGCATAGCTGGCCTCTGAGAGGCTCCACCCAGCAGCAGATCCAAACAGATGCTGAGACTCACAAACATTGGGTGAACCATAGGGATTTTTGTGTAAAAGTTGGAGGACAGATAGAAAGATCTGGAGGGGACAGGAGCTCCACAGAAGACCCATAGAGCCAACTAACCAACATGACATATTGTTGGATTGGGAAGACTGAAGCACCAAACAAGAACCACACACGGACGACCTAGGCCCTTATATAAATGTAGGCAATGGCAGTTCAGGCTTCATGTGGGTACCCTAGTAAGGGGAGCTGGGATTGTCTTTTATAAGGACTCTGTTATCTACTGTCTGATCACTTTCTCGCGGTGAGGGGGGTGGTGCTTGCCAAGCCAAGTGGAAAAGAAGGAGCACATTCATGATGAGACTTGATGTGCTGGGATGGGTTGGTAGTAGTGGACTGTGGAGTACAGGATGGGAGGATAGGAGGAAGAGGGAGGTAGCACGAGAGAAGGTGGAGAAGGACAAGTTATGATTGGGGTATAAAGTGAATAAAAAATTAATTTTTAAAAGCCTCTCATTCAAACTTACTCTGTCTTAAACAATCTCCTTTCAGGATGGAATCTTCAATTTGTAGGAAAGTTAAGCACATTAGTTGTGTAATTATGCATTCATTTATTACCTTTGCTTGATAAGGACTTACGATATGCATAACTCAGGTAGGAATTGTGCTATTGGTAGGTGGTGTCCATGCACTTCTTTGCATATTGGTGGATGTACTCTGTTGATGAGTAGAAACGTGTTCACACAATACCAACCCCACTAATGTGGTTAAAAAAAAGACAACTTTAATGTCAGAATACTTGAATGCTCGTCTCTATTTCATTAAGGAGTGATTGAATGACCCTAGAATTGAAGAGACTCCTTGATTCTGTGTTTCTTCTTTTAGATAGGGTCAAAAGTGGTAAGTAAATCCTGAGCACAGTTGTGAATGTATACATACATATATCCTTTTCTTTTCAGAAGAAAAATTGTCATATAAAATCTACTATTAAATTTAAATTCCTTTATTTCTATCATTATAATCTAATGGAATAATATATAATTTCAATATACTGTACAATAGTATGAGATGAACCTATTAATTTGATATGTGATTTTTTTTAATGGGAACATATGGTTTCATTTTTAAAGCCTTATTTCTAAGGGAGGAATAATAAGACTTGGATGATGAAAGAATGCTGCAGAGCTACACTTAAAGCAAAGTTTCAGAGCTTAGACTGCAGGCACCAAGCCATGGATACTATGCAGCTCACTTACATGAGCCATCTGGACTTAGGCATCTGCATTCCAGATTTATGATTTCAAGCCTCGGGATCTTTTTAAAAGCTCTATATCATTCTCCATATCATTGAAATCTATTTACTTCGAGTGTGTTCTTCTGCAATTTAATTGTATATCCTCTTTCAATGTTTTCTGCACAAATGTTACATGCTTACTTTTAATGAATCAATGGTTTTATATAGGTTGGGTTTATTCAACTTGTGTTTAATATGTTAAGCATAATTGTGTTTCATAATTTACTTTTTAGGACTCAATAAAAAAGGGTCTTTCTATGATGATTTCTATATTAACGTGTCAAAAAAGACTCTTTTCAAGGCCCCCAAAATTGACTATCTCTACATCAGCAGGATTGGCATAAACCATGTAAATTATATCTGAAAGAGCAGAGTTTTAGGAGCAGGACAACATTTGACGTCAAAGTAGAAAAGAAGCACTGGAGTGTAGGTGTCATCATATCAAGAATGGTTATACTTGGAGTTCTCAGTAGAAAATGAAATACATGCAAATATTACAGAGATCTTGAGAAGTAGGCTATTGAATTTGAATGTCAGTCAATAGGGAGATGGATGCAAAACATATATTTCAGATAAAAATTTGTATTTTGAAACAGTACATTCTGAATGAGCCCTATATCAAGTGTTGAGTTAGATTGGAGGCTTTCAGGAAGCATTAGAGGCATTCCATTATTCAAATACATTACCTTGATTTTGTTTGTCTGTTTTTTATATTCCAATCTGTTCAGCATAGTCATCAAAGATAGCATATCAAAATTTATAAAAATAATTCAACTCTCTCATTTATGTTGAGAAGAAAAACAAATTTATATCCCAGTAAGTAATCATGCTTACTTCATAGAAAATATCTTTAATCCTTGGGGGGAATAGAAAGCCAGTACACCTTTTCATTGTGCAATATAAGGATGTATGATTCAAATTTAGAAGGACAAACAAGATGGACAAGGAAGTGGTAGGAAAGGGAACAGGACAGGAGCCTGCCACAGATGTCCTCTAAAAGATTCTACCTAGCAGGGTATCAAAGCAGATGCAGAGACCCTCAGCCAAACTTTAGGGGAAGAGAGTGCAGGGAATCTTATGGAAGAAGAGGGAGATAGAATTACCAGGAGGGGACAGGATTTCCACAAGGAAACAAACAGAGCCAAATAATTTGAGCTCCTAGGGGCCTATAGAGACTGATGCATCAACCAAGGACCAGGCATGAAAAGGACCTAGTCCTGCTCACATGTAGCACATAGGCAACTCAACTCCATATGGGTTCCCAAGTAAGGGGAGCAGGGGCAGTCTCTGCCAGAAACTAAGTTGCCTGCTCTTTGATCACCTCCCTCTGTTGGGTTGTCTTAGTAGGGCATCCAGGAAGATAAAGATAATCCAAGTAATCCTGATGAAACCTGATAGGCAAGGGTCAGTGAATGAGGGGGGAGGCAAAGGTGGAGGAGGAAGGGTAGATTCAGAAGAAGATGAGGGAGGAGGCTACAATTGGGACATAGAGTGAATAGTTTGTAAATAATAACAACAATGACAATAAAAACATTCACAAGGACCAAATATATCTGGGCACAGGGGTCTTTTCTGAGATTGTTTCTTCAAACAAGGACTATGCATGGGTATAACCTAGATCCCCTGCTTGGATGTATCCATGGCAGCTCAGCATCCAAGTGGGTTCCCTAGTAAGGGGAACAGGGACTATTTCTGATATGAACTCAATGTCAGACATCCCCCCACCTCTGAGGGAGGAGCAGCCTAGCTAGGCCACAGTGGAGGACGTTGCAGCCAGTCCTGAAGAGACCTGATAAGCTAGGGTCAGAATGAAGGGGAGGAGGACCTCCTCTATCAGTGGACTTAGAGAGGGTCAGGGAGGAGATGAGGGAGGGAAGGTTGGATTGGAAGGGAATGAGGGAGAGGGATACAAAGTAAATAAACTGTAACTAATAAAAAATAAAATAAAAATAAATTAAAAAAGAATATTTGTATTGTGTGTAAATTCAGCTGCTTGTCATTGTTTGTGTGTTCCTGGAGAGGATAAAGGACGAGAAGCAGGAAGCCTCACAAGAAATGGAATCTTTGTTGAACACACAAAAAGTATTAATTCTACTGTGTCTAGTGATTTTTTTTAGAGTAACTAAAACTCAAGTACTTTTATTTGGATTTTTACTTAATCTTTGTCATGTGTTCCTATGATCAAAGACACCATATTCTTTTAAGAAGAAGACTCTAAATTTTCTTCTTTCTCCTTCCTTCTTGTCATTTTTTTCTTTCTTTATTAGTTCTTTCCTCTCTCTTTTAAAAAAATTGTGAATGTTTGCATATGAATATATTATGTTTCAATCAAGTCCACCCCACATTCACTCCATTACAATGCCTTCCCCAATTCCACAATCAATGTCCATTCCCAAATTTATGTGTGTTTTTCTTTTTGCTAGTTTTTTTTTTTTTTTTTTTTTTTTGCCAATTTTTCACCCTTTGTAGCCAACACATGTAGAAATGGAGGACCTTTCTTATGTACTGTCATACATCCTACACATAAGCCACCTATTGCCAGTAAGTCCTCAGCTAGTGATAGATCTTTATGACAACCATCTCTTCAATCTGGGGTTTTATCTAGCTTCAGCTTTCGCAGGTCTTCTAAACAGGTCACACCTACGAGTACAAATGTGAATTGTCCTGTTGTGACTTGAAGATAGTCACTTTGTCGTCACCTCCCACTTTTTGTACTCAAGGTTTTTCCTCTTCACGGATTCTATGAACCCAGAGGCTTAGGAGGACACAGTCTGGTGGACATGAACTGCTTAAGGATCAGTATTGCAAAGGTTCTTAGTCTCTGCATGTTGAACAGTGGCGTGACTCTGGGAGTCTGTAGAGCTCCTTGAAGAACTGCTAATTCAAGCCACTAAGAATATGCTTTCTGGTTGTTACCAGTTTCGTTTCTTTATGTCCCATGACTCAGATATTTGGTTTTTTTCAACAACACAGTTTCATCATTGAGTTTTGATGGATAACCAAGAGTTGCAGAACTATCATGTACTGACTGGAGGTACATTAAACCCCCACAACAAAATATAAAAATTCTATTTCCATTTCTACCATACTGTTTTGGTTTTGTTGTTTTCTGATAGCCTGTGATGAGTAGGAAGGGCTCTGTTTCCCCATTATAGGGTAACTTTGTTTTGACTCTTCTTAGATATATAGGCTTATATTTAAGGGAGTTTCTATACTAGTAAGTTCCAACGTGATTCTCAAAGATCTTTGGTGTTAGTCATTATCCTGTCCTCTACACTTCCACGCCATCTCACCTAGTCTGCCATGTCGTCTCTATATCTCCCATTTCCCCTTTTATTATACTTATTCCATGCTTTCCTCCTTGAAATCTTTCAATATCCTCCTACCATTTCCTGATCTTCATGTATACTTAAACTTATACAAAAGCTGTCAAAGCTAGCTTGTGGATATTATGTGTAGTTAAAGGACATAGTATGTGGTAGTTGTGTTTCAGAGTCTGGTTTATCTGAGTCAGGATTATGACAACCAATATTATCCATCTTCCTGAAAAAATTATAATTTTATTTTCCTTTCTAACTATATAATATTATATTATCTACACTTCAGTGGATAGCATATAGGATATTTCTATTTCCTGCCTCTTTTACATAAAGGCACAGTGAATGTGGATAAGCAAGTACTTCTGCACCAGGATATACAGTCCTTTGGGTACACATATTCCCTAGAACTGGACAACTGGATTATGTGGTCAAACTATTTCTAACTTTTGATGAACACCAAACTAATTTTCAGAGTTGCTGAAACAATTTTCATTCCTTAAAATCCATTTCATCATTGCCATTTTGTTGTTGTCTGTTTGTCTGTCATAGCCTCAATGACTTTTAAAGTAGCTTTAATTTGGATATATTCAAAATATGCTTTTTTCTGAGATGGATACTCCAACCAAGTGCCATGCATGGAGATAACTTAGAACCCCTGCACAGATGTAGCCCATCAAAGCTCAGTCTCCTAGTAAGTTCCCTATTAAGGGGAACAAAGGCAAAAAAAAGTAGCTTTAAGTTGAATTTTATTAATAGTTACAGATGCCATGCATTTAAAACTATTTCCCATTTCTTTGCTATTCTTTTTTGAAAAACTACTTAGTGTAATTCTCAATTTTTAATTAGATGTTTGTTGTTTTGATATTGCGATTTTGAGTTCTTAGTACATTCTGGATACTAAATCTCTATTAGAAATATAACTGTAGTGCAGTCCCAATCCCACCCTCTCTCCCTCTTCTTCTCCTATGCTCCTCCCCCAGTCCAATCATAAGGGAGGTCCTCCTTCCATTCAGTGTGACCCTAGTCTATCAGGTTTCATCAGGACTGGCTGCATTGTCTTCCTCTATGGATTGGTAAGACTGCTTTGCCCCTTAAGTGGAGGATTTCAAAGAGCCAGCCCCTGAGTTCATGTCAAAGACAGTCCCTGTTCCCATTATGCACTTAAACATTGAGCTGCCATGGGCTATATCTGTGCAGGGGTTACAGGTTATCTCAATGGATGGTCCTTGTTGGGAGTATCATTCTCACAAAAGAACCCGGTGCCCAGGTGTTTGTTTGTTTGTTTGTTTGTTTGTTTGTTTTGGTTCCGTTGCTCCTCCTTGTGGAGTTCCTGTCCAGTTCCAGGTCTTTCTGTCTCCCCCTCTTTCATAAGATTCCCTGCACTCTGCCCAAAGTTTGGCTATGAATCTCAGCATATGGTTTTGATACCCTGTTGGGTAGAGTCTTTCAGAGGTCCTCTGTGGTAGGCTCCTGTCCAATTCTGTTTTCTCCCTTTGTCAATGTCCATCCCGTTTGCCTTTCTGAATGAAGATTGAGTTCTTACTCAGGGTCCTCATTCTTGATTAGTTTCTTTAGGTGTACAGATTTTAGTATGATTATGCTATATTGTATGCCTAATATCCACTTATAAGTGATATCTATTATGTTGTTCTGCTTCTGGGATACCTCACTCAGGATGATCTGTTTTAGATCCCACCATTTACCTGCAAATTTCATGATTTCCTTGTTTTTAATTGCTGTGTAGTATTCCATTATGTAAATATTCCAAAATTTCTGTATCTATTATTCAACTGCGGGACATCTGGGTTGTTTCCAGCTCTTGGCAATTACACATAAAGCTGCTACGAACATGGTTGAACAAATGTCCATGTTGTGTACTTGACCATCTTTCAAATATATACCTAGGAGTGCTTCACCATCCCTATATCTGACAGAAGGCTAATTTCCAGAATATATAAAGAACTTAAAAAGTTAAACAGCAACAAATCAACTAATCCAGTTAAAAAATGGGGTGCAGAGCTAAACAGAGAATTTTCAATAGAGGAACATCGAATGGCAGAGAAACACCTAAAGACATGCTCAATATCCTTAGTCATCAGGGAAATGCAAATCATAACAACTCTGAGATTCCACTTTATACCCAACAGAATGGCTAAGATAAAAAACTCGAGTGACAGTACATGATGGAGAGGATATGGAGGAAGAGGAGCCCTACTCCATCGCTGGTGGGAATGTAAACTTGTACAAACACTATGGAAATCCTTCTGCTGCTTTCTCAGACAATTAAGAATAGTGCTTCGGCGATGTGTTCTTGGATTCGGTGTGCAAGTATTTTTTTTAAGTATTTTTGCATCAATGTTCATAAGGGAGATTGGCCTGAAATTCTCTTTCTTTGTTGAGTCTTTGTGAGGTTTAGGTACCAAGGTGATTGTGGCTTCATAGAATGAGTTTGGTAATGTTCCTTCTGTTTCTATTTTGCCGAATAGTTTGAAGAGAATTGGTGTTAGCTCTTCTTTGAAGGTCTGGTAGAATTTTGCGCTGAAGCCATCTGGTCCTGGGCTTTTTTTGGATGGGAGACTTTTGATGACGGCTTCTATTTCTTTGGGGGATATAGGACTATTTAGTTGATTTACCTGGTCCTGATTCAGCTTTGGTGAGTCAAATCGATCAAGAAAATTGTCCATTTCATTTAGATTTTCAAATTTTGTGGCACATAGACTTTTGAAGTAAGTCCTAATGATTGTTTGGATTTCCTCAGTGTCTGTAGTTATGTCCCCCTTTTCATTTCTGATTTTGTTGATTTGGGTGGTGTCTCTCTGCCTAGGAACCTGCCACAGAGGGTATCTGAAAGCCTCTGCCCTGAAGACTATCAAAACAGATGCTGAGCCTGATGGCCAACTGGCGGGCAGAGTGAATGGAATTTTATGTAAGAAGTGGGAAATAGCAAGAGCTGGAGAGGACAGGGTCTCCACAAGGAGAGCAACTGAACAAGAAAATTTGAACACAGGGAACTTCCCAAAGACTCATACTCCAACCAAGGACTATTCATGGAGATAACCTAGAAGCCCTGCACAGATGTAGCCCATGGCAGTTCAGTGTCCAAGTGGGTTACATAGTAATGGGAAGAGGGACTGCCTCTGACATAATCTGATTGGCCTGCTCTTTGATCACCTCCCCCTTAGGGGGGAGCAGCCTTACCAGGCCACAGAAGATGACAATGCAGTCACTTCTGATGAGAACTGATAGTGTTTGCAGTACACAGAGGGCAGTTTTACCTATGAACTCATAGTGACTGTGGCTGATGCAGAAAGCAGAAAAAAAAAAATCTCATAATGAAGCAGGCTATGTGGCTGAGGAGTTATTTATATTTGGAAGATGTTAAAAAAGAAACAGTCAGTTTTCCTAAAGGTCATGACTCCTGGTAGGTCACACACAACCCAGAACAGGCCCCCAAACCAAGAGCACTTGAGTAACACAAATTGAACACTAGGAGTAAAAAAAAAACAAGACAAACATGAAGATGGATGGCTAAGGGGTATGGAACTTGGGTGAGGTAGGAGAGGGCAGTGAATATGTTTCATACATATTCATACATTGTATCAAATTCTGAAATTGTTAATTATATATTAAATAATTTTACATATTGTATTAAATAATTTATATAGTATATATTTAAAGAATTATATATTGAAGAATCTTCTGAAATATAAGAATGTACTTAAAAACACTTTAAGAGTTTTTGCTCATTTTGTTTTGTTATAGTTAATATCAAAATGTTCTCTTCCTCCCTGGTTTCAGATTTAGATATTCTCTACCGGGTCCTGATTTTTCCCTACATTCTGCCTTAAGTGCAAATGATTCATTCTTTTGTTAAACTGTTATGCATAGGACATGTCTGAAGGATGAATATTTTATTATTTAGCATTTCATATATCCCTTTTTAAATGTCTAGCCAAATTAAAGTGGGATAAGACTAGATTATTCTCTCTCCAAAGAGCATTCAAAAATGATACATGTTCTTCATTCAATTTTTAACTATCCCATTTCTGAGATATTTGAGAATAATTGATCTTTTTATATTATCTCATAAAAATATCCTTATCTATTTTGCAATACACGTTTTCCAAGTGAATTTTTCCCAGTATGAGGTGAAAACTCAGTATTTAAATCATACAATTAATGATTATTAATGTGTAAGTATATTTAATTTTCTACTACTCTAGTAACAACTCTCATCTTATTCTGGTGCAAGACATAAATAGTAAGAGGCACGGAGAATGATTCATACATTAATGTTTGGAAAACCTCTTATATGGAATTTTCACTGTCAAACTTTAGTCATGATTATATTAAAAGAACTCCATGAGAACAGTTTATTGTCATAAGATGTGAGTATTTAAATGAGTAAACATTCAGTATAAATAATGCAAATTTGGAAAAAAGCTTTGATAATCATTGTCATCTGTGCTTCTGTGCCGTATATTAGGACATACATTTTATTATGTGTGTGCACATGCCTGTGTACATGCTTTGGAGACATGTTTCAAGTTCAGGAGACTTTTTTTTCCTCTGTCCAAGGACATGTTTTATTTTATATTTCCTATAGTTTTCCAATATAGGATTCTGAACACATTTGCTTTATATTATATGAAGATCCCAAATCTCATAGATCTCAAATAAACTGTAAAAGCATCTCCCAATTAGTCAGAGATTTAGTGTGCTATAAGAAAAGTCAACCTCTTATCCTAGAATTCAGTCAAAGGCCATTGGCTAAGAAATATATTCTGTTATCTCTATTGTTGTGCCATCCTTAAGTGAGTTATTGAGCTTCTCATTTATATTTTAAAATGGCATAAGTCAAAAATCAGGCAAAAGTTTGTGGTTATTATAGCCCACCACTAAAATGAAATCAGTTATCTCATAATTTTAGAGAAGATCCAATAAAAAATAGCTATTTAATGATAGTTTCCTGTAAAACAGATTAAAATTGTGTTTACATACTTTCCAAATTGTATTACACTCAGTGTCTTGCATCCACTGCTGATATTCATGAACAGTGCTCTTTCAAGTTTAGTAAAATCTTGCTTGTGAATTCTAAACATGAGTTTTATTGTTGAAATGGTAAAGAAATTGTTCAAGGAGCTGGAGAATTGGCTCAGCAGCTAAGAGTGCTCGTTCTTCCAAAGAACCAAGTTCTTATTCCATTGGACATCTGTCGCCTCAGAGTGGCCTGTGTCTCCAGGTCCAGGGAATCTGATACAATTTTTGCGGGCTTTGCAGGCATCTACACAAGTAGCATACACATACATGTAGACAAACATGTACATGTGCATGTACACAGACAAACACATCCACAGACATATCAGCAAAATAATTTTAATAAGATTATTTTAAAAGTCTCAAATAATTCCACAAATGTGCTTACTACCACACCATTCTCTTAAACATTAATATATTTTATTCTTAACATATGTCATTCTGAATGTATTCTTAAAAAACTGCCACAAAAAAAACTGCCACGATGTGTCAACCTTATATATTTTCACTATATATTTTCATTATGTATTCATAATGGAAAACAATTCAGCGTATCACTCTATATGAAGTAAAAATTAAATAATATAAATTAAGAGTAAAACAAAACCTTCTTTTTGAGGACTTATAAGCCTTGGTGATTACATGGTGAACAGAAGGGGGTGGGGATAGTACTTGACAATTCTACATAGCCAATTAATGTTCTTTCTTCAGAAATGCTCAGTAAATCTCTAAAGGTATTTCATGAATGTGCAAAAGCATTATGAATGTCAGACATTAATTTACACAAATTACAATCTTTTGATTAGTGTAATGTGTTAGAAGACATCTCAAGTCTTGGAAATTCACTACATTAACAAAGACCAACAATTATGTGTGCATGTGTAAATGACTGAAATCAACCCACAAGTAAACAATAAAACAATAAAATAGATACCACAAATTCCTGAAAATACAATAAAAATTGGTGTAGATAGATAAAATTAGGCATAGTGATGTTTTAGGTCTTACTGATAGATCCTATGATACAACTGATGTCTAGCAGTCTGTTTCTCTCTCTATCATCATCATCTATCAGTCATAATCACCTTATTGATCATTTCGCTACACAGTTAATTTCTATATTTTTGTCTCTCTGCATACCTATATCTTCTTGTCTGAATATGAACTGAAAATAAAATTAGAAAAATGATTGAAGAAATATATCTCTTATAGGATGAATATTAATATTTATTGTTTTGTATTATGAGTAATGAGGTTATTCTCTAACCATCTCTTTACCCAAATAATCACACAGTGAGATTGTGATTTATTTAATTATTTAATTAGCCTAGAACCAAATAATGAGTAATAATTACTCTGTTCTAAAACTACAAACTAGTATAGCTTTCTCCCATTCAGATTTTCCACATTATACTTGCTTTTCAATCATCTTCTATGTCCTGTTCATGTTTCCTGATATTTTCAAGTACTCTCCTCGTGGCTCCATCTCTATTTTCTCTCTCTTTCCCTTCTTTACCTGGACACAGACGTTGCACCTTATTTTCTGTATTGCTTAACATTGGCTGGTTGATATTTTATTGGCACAATAGAAAATAAGTGGTAGGCAAGCTTACATAAAATTGACCCACGAAATACTTAGAATAAACATCACAGTGCAGTGTCTGGATTGAAAGCAGATTGTGGGGTAGAGAAATCAACATTTGAATGAACAAGGGTAAACTGTACATAGTCACAAAAACACTATGCCAACAATTTCTTCCTTGGTGTCCTCCAGAACTTGATAGTGAATTCTATTGATGAGGACACCAATACTTGAGCTACAGAACATCTAGAAATCAAGCCAGTGTTTACTTTAAAGTTCCATCCCTACTGGGTAGCTTCTATAATGCTGGAAGTTGCTATGCATGTTTCTGTAGTTGACACCTCAGGTTGCCTCTTCTGCTCACAACTCTTGTGGCTACTGTCACCTTTTTCCCATAGACAGTTGGTTGCCTTTTACTCCATCCGTGATTTCTGAAATTTTATTTAACTTTCCTATTTCACTCCTGCTCATGTTATTAAAATCTCCATGCAATGAATGGCATTAATTATTGATATAAAAAGTCTACAACTGTGACTCACTAACCTCTCTATAGGCATCACTCCTTCTGGAGCACTGTAGCAATTCAGTGCCTAAAAGCTAAGGATGACAGTGTAATGAATCTGTTTTCTTTGAAATCACTGTTTGTGGTAAATTGTCGGAGCATCAAAATAATATAACAGGTTTTAGAGTGCAAAATGGAGTTTATTCACATTTTTATGTGATATGAGAGGTATATACTTTATGTGACTAAGTAACAGCAGGCGTGCTGCTCTCTGTCACAAATTTGTCATGTCCACTGTTCTTTGAGGTGTAGTATATGAACCTGTTTAAAAAAAAAAACAGTAATATAAGTAATTTACTTTGTAAATTGTCAAGAACAAGATCGGTACAGTGCCTAAAACCCAATTGTAAAGACAGTTTGGGAAACTCAATTTATTCTGAGTGACTGAAAACAGAAGCATGCTATTTTTTAAATCGATATGAGACCAAATATACGTGTGTGTGTGTGAATATTTTTTTACACCATATATACAGAATACGATTTGTTTGAGAAATAGCTACTGTGATTTCCTGTCTGGATCAGTGTAGTGAATCATATACATATTATGTCATAACTTTTGTGTCAGGTATGCATTATATACTGTTTTATGAAAACAATGCTGTTGAAGGATGTATAGCAACTAAGTTTATCAAAATTAATTTATATTCAAAGTGCAAAAATATGTATATTTATCCATGAACTGTTACAATGGAAAAAAATGGAATGACAATTCACTTTCAATACTAACAACTCAGTTCAGTAGAAGGATAATCCAGTGTCACTGTTGGGAAATCTATTAAGATAAAAAGAAATTAAAAGTCTGCTGGGAATAAAGAACGACTGTGGTCAAGCTTTTAAAATCACATTTCAAAGAAATTTGGAGGCAAACATGAGAGAACAATTGATAAAAGGATTTTTTTGTTGCAAAATCCAGATGGTCTGACTATTTAAAATGTACACTCACATCAAGAGGCTTCTCTCTTTATTCTGCACTCATCTGCTAGCTGGAAGAACTATTTATTGTTAAGGATTGTGGGTAGCAGCTATTACTTGACTCTAATAACAGAGTACATTTGTAAAACACAGATTCAGCTACAGGAATTAAAATAGCATCTGTGCTCTGTGTCATTGGAATTGGATTATTTACCACAAATATTATTGGTCTATAATATATATATTCATTTCATTGTTCTTTTTAACTCAAAGAATCTGAAAAACCATGATCTAGATTAATTTACATCATAAACCCTCAAGTTCATGCAATTATCTTATTCTTCAAATTTGTGTAAGGGCAAAGCTGACATCTCTAAAGGTCAAAAACTGGTGATGAGAGCGTTTTAATAACACTGTTTTTAAAGTATTGAAAATGGTGAAGGATAACGTGGCTACTACTCTTTCTCAAGGATAGGTAAAAGACAATTATTATACATAATATATCCTTTTATCAGTGATCAAGGAAGATGAAAATGAGTAATGACGATGATACAATTAAACCCAGTTTAAATACAACCAAATAACTTTATTTTAAAGAAATACCAAACATTCATTTACTTAAATAACATTTTGTTGATACCAGCTTAATGTATTTGAAGCAAGTTGCTTTCTCATGATTTTATTGAATACAAACACACACAGGAACACCTAAAACTACAGTAGGCCATCAGGCCTTAGCTTATGATGAGACAGAGAGACTGTGACCAATGATGGGCATTTAGTGACACTTGTCAGCAGAAATCAGCCCTTAGAAATTTTAGTAATTTTGTGTAGTTTATACTATAACAATTAAAATTAATTACTTTTCTATTTGTTAAGATAATTTTGAGAGGCCCTCTATAGTAGGCTCCTATCTTGCTTCTCGTATTTTCCTACTTCCAATGTCCATCCTATTTATCTTTCTAAGTAAGGATCAATCTTCTTGCCCTGGGTTCTCCTTGTTTAGCTTCTTCAGGTGTACAGATTTTAGTATGTTTATGCTGTCTTATCTTATAGGTCTATTGTCCACTTATAGGTGAGTATATACCATATGTATCTTTCTGCTTCTTGGATACCTCACTCAGGATGATCTTTTCTAGCTCCCACCATTTGCCTGCAAATTTCATGATTTCCTTGTTTCTAGTTGCTGGGTAGTATTCCATTGTGCAAATGAAGCACAATTTCTGTATCCATTCCTCCATTCAGGGACATCTGGGTTGTTTCCAGGTTCTGGCTATTTTGAATAAAGCTGCATAAAACATGGTTGAACAAATGTTCTTGTTGTGTACTTGAACATCTTTTGGATATATGCCTAGGAGTGGTATAGCTGGATCTTGGGGAAGCACTATTCCTAATTGTCTGAGAAAGCACCAGATTGATTTCTAAAGTGGTTGTACAAGTTTACATTCATAACGGTGTATCAAAGCAGATGCTGAGACTCATAACCAAACTTTGGGCAGAGTGCAGGGAATCATATGAAAGAAGAGAGAGTTAGTACGTCCTGGAGAGAAAGGAGCTCCAAAGGGACCAAATATATCTGGGCACAGGGGCTTGTCTGAGACTGATTTTCCAACCAGGGACCATGCATGGATATAACCTAGAACTCTTGCTCGGACATAGCCCATGGCAGCTCAGTATCCAAGTGGCTTCCCTAGTAACAGGAAGAGGGACTGTCTCTGGCACGAACTCTATGGCTAGCCCCTTGACTTCCCCCTGCCCCACCCTCCGTGGGAGGAGCAGCCTGGTGAGGCCACAGAGGAGGAAATTGCAGTCAGTCCTGTTGAGTCTTGATAAGCTAGGGTCAAATGGAAGAGGAGGAGGATCTCCCCTATCTGTGGACTTAGAGAGGGGCAAGGAGGAGATGAGGGAGGGAGGGTGGGATTGGGAGGAAGTAAGGAAGGGGGCTACAGCTGGGACACAAAGTAAATAAACTGTAATTAATATAAAAATAAAAAATATATCAAAACAATAATAAAGAATAAAAATATGAAAAAAAGATGCTTTTGAGTCCCAAAAAGTCAAAGGTTGAGAAAATGAACTGTTTGAGGACAGAGCTTGGATGGAAATAAATTTCTCTGTTGCTAGATACAACCCTGATTATCGTCTTGTTGGCTTCTATGTGGTAACTACATTAGTTACTTCAGAAACCTAAAGTGACTACATCAGTATATACACAGTTAAGATATTTATTTAGCGAAATGTCTTCTCAAGAATATATCAATACCACAGTGATCAATACCACAGTGTTGATCAGAATTAACTAATTGGTTTATATTGAGATAGTATGCAAACCCCATATCAGTAATTCTAGAATGATGCTCTTCTGAGTCGCAATATATTATAAGTTTTATTAAAGAAACCATATATCACAACAAGGAGGACCCTAGAGAAGATGCCCAGTCCTCACTCAGAAAGGCAAACAGGATAGACACCGGAAGTGGGAGAAGAAAAGGAATAGGACAGCGGCCTACCAGAGAGGGCCTCTGAAAACTCTCTACAAAAGGATATTGAAGCAGGTTTTAAGACTCATAGCCAAACTTCGGGCAGAGTGCAGAGAATCTTATGGAATAAAGGGGAGAGAGAAAGACCTGGGCCCAAGAGGTCCTGCAGAGAGTACTCCAACCAAGGATCATGCAGAGAGAGGATCTAGTTCCCCTTCCCAGATGTGGCCTATAGGCAGCTCAGTTTCCAGATGGGTGTCCTAGTAAGAGGAACTGGGGATGTGTCTGAAGTGAGCTCAGTGCCTGGCTCTTTGATCAACTCCCCCTGGGTGGTGCAGCCTTGCCAGGCCACAGAGGAAGAAGATTCAGCCAATCCTGATGAGACCTGATAGGCTAGGATTAGAAAGAAGGGAGGAGGACCACCCTTATCAGGGGACTAATAGAGGGGCATAAGGGGATTAGAGGAAGGGTGGGTGGTGCTAGGAGGAGATGAGGGAGGGGGCTACAAAGTGAATAAATTGTAACAAATAATAAATATAATTTAAAAAATAAATACAGATCTAAAAATAATAAAAAAATACATATCAACTGTCATTTAAAACTTTTTTGAGTGTAATAAACTGGAATAATATAAAATAATTGGAAGAGACCTATATTTGCCAGAGTTTTATATTGTGCAAACAGTTTTCTAATACAAGGCAGTAAACAGAGAATAGCAGCCTTTCTCTAATTATAGCCTGCTGGTACCTGCCTCCCCTCCTTTCCATGATGCTTCTAAACCGACAGGTGCCTGCTCACCTCTCATTTTCTTCACTTGAACTTTAGATCCTGTTTTATGGTTCCAACGACAATGTGAGCTAGGACCTATCACCAATTCATTTGCAGTTGTTAAAATTCGCTGAAAATAAAATCATTTATTTCGCTTAATATTAATTACAAGAATATTCACTTTCATATTTGTATATGCTAAAGGTGACTATTATTAAGCAATGTACTGGCACTCACAGAATATGGCAAATATATGTGAAGTGGTGGATTTCATATGTTCGATAGTTGTACATAGGTCACCATAATGAATTTTAAAACATTTGCATTCAGAAAGAAAATAAATGTTCCGTTTAGCCATATTCCCCAATTCCCTCACTCATATTAGCTCCAGGCATAGTCGACTTGTTGATGTATGTTTACATTCTTGAGATATTTCGTATAAATGTAGTCATTCAACAATGGGTCTCTGTGCTGGCCAGCTTATTTGGCATGTTTCTGGAATTCTTCCATGTTATAAAAATACATCAGTATTGCTTATTGTTAGATAAGTTTATTGCCTCTACCATATTTTGGTGCCATGTTTCAGTTGCTTGATTGGGATTATTTTTATCTTTTGGCATTTTTGAATTATCCTTGAGCAAAAATAAGTGCAAAGGATCTTTTAATAGTCACTGCATTATTCATACTTTCTTTAAAATGTTTGCTTAAATGGTTATATTCATTCTTTACATTTTTTATATATTTTATTTATTACAATTTATTCACTTTGTATCCCAGCTGTAGCCCCCTCCCTCATCCTTTCCCAATCCTGCCCTCCCTCCCTCTTTTCCCATGCCCCATCCAAAGTCCACTGATAGAGGAGGTCCTTCTCCCCTTCCATCTGACCCTAGCCTATCAGGTCTCATTAAGACTGTCTGCATCGTCTTCTTATGTGGCCTGGTTAGGCTGCACCCCTCAGGGGGAGGTGATAAAAGAGTCACCCACTAAGTTCATGCCAGAGTCAGCCCCTGTTCCCCTTACTAGGTGACCCACTTGGAAACTGAGCTGATATGGGCTAAATCTGTGCCAGTGTTCTAAGTTATCTTCATGCATCATCCTTGGTTATAGTATCAGTCTCAGAAAAGACTCCTGGTCCCAGATTTGAGAAGACAGGAGTGCCACAAGGAGACCAACAGAACCATTCTTTAAGAATTTTATGCATTTATATAAATTATTTGGATTTGACCTTCTTCCACTATATCCTTACAACAACTCCAGGACCCACTATCCATCTCTCTCCAATCTTCATATTTTCATTACATTTATAAATATTATTCCAATTAAAATGGAATGGTTCTAATGGTTCTAAAATAGTTCTAATCAGTGCTGATCATAATAAAATTTTTAATAGTTCTTCATATATATTAAAAACAATAGTTTTAAAGATATATGACTAGGATTAACCAGTGCTGCCTGTGTGACCATGTGTTTGTAGTAATCTATTTAAGGTTGGTGGCTCATCAAAAGGTACACAACTAAAGGTAATCATTGTTTCTATACCTGAATCTATCATAAACTGGTAGTTCAGAGGTAAATGGCAAGGTCCAATGAGCCTCTTCTACTTTCTTGACTGAAATGGAAAGGCAGCATATATTCAGTTTTAAGCATATAGAAATAATACACTTAGTTGAAAATGTAATTTTCCATTTTTTGTTCTCTTATATAGTAGTATTTTATTTCTTCTTCTTCACTCTGTATCCCAGTTATAGTCCTGTCCCTAATCTCCCAGGCCCACCATCCCTCCCTTTTCCTCCTCTATCTTTCCACTATAGTCCACTGATAGAGGAAATGCTCTTCCCCTACTATCTGACCCTAGCCTATCAGGTCCCATCAACACTGCCTGGATCTTTGTATTCTGTGGGCTGACTAGGTCGCCATACCTGAAAGAAGTGATCAAAGAGCAGGCAACTGTGTTCATGTCAGAGACTGTCTCTACTTCCCTTATGAGGGAACCCACATGTAGACTGTTGGGACTATGGGATACATCTGAGAAGAGGGTCTAGGTCCTTTCTATGTATTTGGTTGATGTATTAGTCTCTACAGCCCCCCTGGGTCCTTCTTTTTTTGTATTGGTTGATCTTCTTGTGGGTCTCCTGTCTCTTCAGGGTCTTTCTATATGTCCCATTCTTCCAAAGCCTCCTTGTGCTCTGTCAAAGTTTGGTCGTGAGTTTCTGTATCTGCTTCAATTCCATGCTGGTTGGAGTCATTTAGACAACATCTGTGGCAGGCTCCCATCCTGTTCCTTTCTTCTACCTCTTAAAATATCTATTCTTTATGCCCTTCTGAATGAAGATTATGCCTCTTCCCTAGGGTCCTTCTTGTTGTTTAGCTTCTTTTTTAATTTTTAAACATTTTTTAAAATTTATTACAATATTTTCACTTTGTATCCCAGCTGTAGCCCCCTCCCTCATCCTCTCCCACTCCTGCCCTCCTCCTTTTCCCATTCCCCTTCCCCAGTCCACTAATAGGGGAGGTCCTCCTACCCTTCCATCTGACCTTAGCCTATCAGGCCTCATCAGGACTGAATGCATTGTCTTTCTCTGTGTTCTGGTAAGGCTGCTCCCCCATGAGGGGAAGGTGATAAAATAGCTAACCACTGAGTTCATGTCATAGACAACACCTGTTTCCCTTACTAGGAAACCCACTTGAACATTGAGCTGCCATGGGCACATCTGCGAAGGGGTTTTAGGTTATTGCCATGCATGGTCCATGTTTGGAGTATCGGTCTCAGAAAAATCCCTGTGCCCAGATTTTTTGGTTTTATTGCTCTCCTTGTGGAGCTCCAATCCCCACAAGCTCTTTCTATCTCCCCCTTCTTCTATAAGATTCCCTGCACTCTGCCCAATGTTTGGATATGTGTCTCAGAATCTGCTTTAATACCCTGCTGGGTAGAATCTTTCAGAGATCCTCTGTGGATAGGCTCCTGTCTTGTTCCTTGTTTTCACCCTTCTCCAATGTATATTTCATTTGCCTTTCTGAAAGAGGATTGAGCATCTTATCCAGGGTTCTCTTTCTAGTTTAGCTTCTTTAGGTGTACAGATTTTAGTATTTTATCCTATATTATATGTCTAATATCCACTTATAAGTGAGTGGAAAGATACCATGTGTATCTTTCTGCTTCTGGAATAGCTCAATCAGGATGATCTTTTTTGTTCCTACCATTTGAATGTAAATTTCATGTTTTCCTTGTTTTTAATTGCTGAGTAGTTGAGTCGTTAGGTTTCTTTAGGAGTATAGATTTTAGTATCTTTATTGTATATTATATGGCTAGTATCCACTTATAAATGAGTATATATCATGCTTGTCTTTGCCTGAAAAATTTCATGATTTCTGTGTTTTCAATAGCTGAATAGTATTCCATTGTGTAAATGTACCATACTTTCTGTATCCATTCCTCATTTGTGGGACATCAGCTTCTTTCCTTATTCTGGCTATTACATTTTTTCAGTTGAGGCACTTTGAAGTTGTTTCCAGATTCTGACTTTTACAAATAAAGCTGCTATGAACATAGTTTAGCAAATGCCGTGGTTGAGCATCTGGGATAGATGCCCAGGAAAGGTATAGATGAGTCTTGAAGCAACACTATTCTCAGTTTTCTGAAATTGATTTTCAAGTCCCACCAGCAATGGAGGAAGGTTCCCCTTTCCCCACATCCTCTCCAGCATGTGTTGTCTTTTGAGATTTTGATGTTAGACATTCTGATGGATTTGATGTGGGATTTTCTATTTAAAGTCAGCTAGTATTGATATTTTAGTTTTAGCCTATTTTATTATTTTATTCACATTAACATTCTTTTTGTTAAAAGTATGTTTTGTAGAAATTGTTTTTAGAATTGGATGAATGTGTTTTTGAGTCTGTATAGTTTCTATCTGCATATTGAATGCCAGATAATAGCTGTTAATTTCTTGTTTGTTACATTTTGCTTCATCTTACAGCGTGCAATAGTAATGGGTACTGTTGTAAGTTCTCTTTAAGAGTTCAAATGCCATCATTAACAATTTGTACAAAAAGCAATGACTTTGTGAAACAGATAAGACAGAAAATGGGGATGCATTATGATCTGATTCTATAGAAGATTGTGGATGAATGACCTGTAGTTCTAAAATGTGAGTTCTGTTTTATGAGACAAAAATGCTAAGAATGATAGGCAAGATGTTTTAGATAATATGCTGTCAAAATCACTCCATCAACTTGCTTCATTTAATTTCTTTTTAAGCTAGTGAGAGAAGTGATGTATTAGTCATTATTTTAAAATATTCTTCAATAGACCAGAAAAGTAATGAATAGCTCTTTTGACTCCAGACCCAGGGATAATTGTGATTATCTGCACTATTTGATATGGAAAGAATCACACAGTGCTCTTGGTCTATTACTTTGATTGTGATATTTGATATTCTACACATACAAATCATGAAGGTCATTCAACCTTAGAATTCTGAAAATGGACTTAGTCTTAAATGAAATTTAAGTACATGTGCTTTTTTTCTGCTATTCACCTGTGTACAGCTTATATAGATATGAATTGCCGAAAGATGAGCATACTGATTTTACCTACTATGGACAAAACTTGAAAGAATTTAGTTATTTCTTACTTGTTATATGCCAATGAGTAGAATATTAGAAGATATCTTGATATTTTAGGTACTTACCTACAACTGAAGCCAGAATCCAACTTACTTAATTACTATCTGTTCTGTTACATTATCTGGGGACAGAGATTCATTGTGATGTAGTAGACAGCCTTAATAAACATACATAGAAAATTAAAAATATATACATATGAAATTTAAAAGCTATATTGCATAATTTTAATAAGCATGTGCTAAACAATAATAATAATTACATATTTAACTCACAATTGTCTTTAGTTCTGTGATGTCTATTTTCTATTATTTAGCATTAACCTAGGTTCTCACTTTTTAAACCTGTAGTAAATGAGAGTTCACCTGTAAAAATCTCTAAATTGCAATTTCCACAGGATTTTTTTAACAATGTGTAGCTCACTTTAGTACCTTAGCACACTTCTATTTTTCTTCCCAAATCTCACAGAAGTAGAATATATGGTAAGTTCCACAATGCATCTCCTCACAACTGATATTGATGAAGAGAATGTTACTGATGACAAATCCATCTTATATACATCAGACACAGACTAAACAATCATGTTTCATAATTGTTACCCATAAATGTTAGCAACTTACAGCACTCTTCAAATAAGGAAAATAAAGTAAAAATAAAACACGGCTTGTAGGTCACCTCTTATTTAGTATACTTTTGTCACAGTTTTTTGTTATTATTCAACACATAGATGTACTTGAGTTTTCTTTGTTTTCATCAGTAGAGAAAAACTGGAATATGTGACGCTGATATGAAGATGTTTTAAGGGGCCCTCTGTGGTAGGCTCTTGTCCTGTTACTTGTTTGCTCCTACCTCCAATGTCCATCCCATTTGTCTTTCTGAGTGAGGATTGATCATCTTACCTAGGGTCCTCCTTCTCGTTTAACTTCTTTAGGTATATAGATTTTAGTATGTTTATCCTATTTTATAGGTCTAGAATCCACTTATTAGTAAGTATACACCGTGTGTGTCTTTCTGCTTCTAGGATAGCTCACTCGGGATGAAATTTGTAGATCCCACCTTTGCCTGCAAATTTCATGAAAGAATCTATGCAGCAGTGTCAAAGCAGATGCTGAGACTCATAACCAAACTTTGGGAAGCATACAGAGAATTATATGAAAGAAGTGGGAGTTAGTAAGAAGAAAGGACAGGAGCTCCACAAGGAGAGAACAGAACAAAAAATCTTGGCAAAGAGGTTTTTTTCTGGACTGATACTCTAACCAAGGACCATTCATGGATATAGCCTAGAACCCCTACTCAGATGTAGCCCATGACAGCTCATCTCCAAGTGGGTTCACAAGAAGGAGGAACACGGACTGTCTTTGACATGAACTCAGTGGCTGGCTCTTTGACATCCCCCTGAGGGAGGAGCAGCCTTGCTAGTCACAGAGGAAGACATTGCAGCCAGTTCTGATAAGTCCTGATAAACTAGGGTCAGATCGAAGGGGAGGAGAACCTCCCCTATCATTGGACTGGGGGAGGGGCATGGGAGGAGATGAATGATGGAGTGTGGAATTGGAAAGGGAATGAAGGAGGGGGCTACAGCTGGGATACAAAGCAAATAAAATGTACTTCATGTAAAAAAATAAAAAAATAATTTAAAAAGACATTTTAATGGAAAATGTGGCATTAGCAAGTCACTGGTCATTAGCTACAAAGAACCACCAACCCAGAGAACATTCTGTTCATTTTCTAAACTTAGACATACACTTGACTCCATATAGTTTCCAATTCAGTTCTCTACTTATACAAAATATTAAACTTACTTAGTACTTTTTTAAAAATGTATTTTTTATGTTTGTATTCTTATTCTACAACTTACTAGTTCTTTGATGTTAAACAAGTTTTATATTTCTGCAATTTCTTCAAAGAGTAAAAGGAAGGCAATATAATGTAAAATATGAAAATAAACCTGGTTTAAATAAACATGTAAAATGTCACATTATTATTACTAAAATTCTCACATCTATCACTTTTTGAGTATGAGATGTGTATAGGGTACACAATTTTCATTACTGTGACAAGAGAAAGAACAAAAAATTATACATAATTTTATTATATTCTTAACAATGGGCAAAGTGGGTGATGAAAAATTCCAAGTCAAAAGTTGGAGATTAGAAGATATATATTCAAACTTTGAGCTATTCAAAGTAAGATTTCTGATTATCCTTACTCAGATGAGCTTCCAATCTGGGAATTATATTTTGTCTTCTGTTTCTTGCAATTTTCAAGGCAAGTGAAGTCTATTTTTGTTTTCTTATGTAGACATCTAGTAAGGGAACCAAAGAACAGAAAGTAAAAATTCACTAAGAAAACATTTTAACTGAGAGGATTCTATTCAAGAAACAATTATGAAATGATAAAATTGAGTTCTAATTTACAGAGTTTAGGAATAATACTTGCCTAATAAGAGTTTTGTACATAAAGAACTGTGGAATGAACTAAAATTGTAATTTTATTGCATTGGAAAATAAATACCATGACTAATGGCACGGAAAATCAATCAAAGTATAAAATATTTTAGAAATTATTTTTGATCATCCTTTTATTATTCTTTTACAACTTGAGACATATTAAAATTTTTATTCAGTCTTGGAAAAAAGCAAAAAATGAATGTGTTCATTTGAACCAAAGATTTAAAGGTTGCTCTTTTATGTAGTTAAATGAAAACAAATCAATAAACAATTATTTTTATATAACCCTTTCCTCCTTTGAATACAACTATTAATCTCAAATTAATTTTCCCATACAATTGTTATAACAAGTAACAACATTATTGGTTTTTATATCCCCAATCCTATTTAAAAAAATACATAAAGGGCAGTGAAAAATATTTTCTCTCCAAATCAATATTTAGGAAACAGATTAAAGCCATATTTCATGTATATAACCCAATAGCAATGGTGACTTATCCCTCACAGAGGGGTAATCGATTTCCTGTAAAGAGTAACATTATACAGTTCATTTTGCCTCTGCTCATCTTGTGTCCAAATTTCTTTTTTTATTTAATTAATAGCTGTTGTATCAAAAAACCTGCATATTCACATTAGGTATTCCAAATTTCAAGAGTCTGTTGTCCTGCATTATTATCTAGTCAACAAAAGCATGTTATGCAGACTTCTCAACTACCTAATTTTTGTATTTTTTCATTCCTAGTCACCAGATTACAGAGCTTCTAAACATAGTATAAAAACCATTCCTCAACTTACTTCACTTACAAGTTTTCTTCTTCACTTTCTAAAACTCTCAGGCTTCCTTTTTTGCACTAGTTGGTGAACTGTAAATCACCTCACTAAAGTTTTATTATTAATTCAAGTTTCTTGTGTTCTAAGTGAAGCTCATATTTCTCCTATTGTAACATTCACTGTGAAGAATATGTGCAAATTATGTCTCACTATGAATATGGTACATCTGTTTCTCAATGGGTTCCAACTTAGGCGTTCCATTTAAAAAGTGCTTTCTGTGGGAACATGAGTGCCTGTGCTTAGTTTCCAATGCATAAAAAAAGCCAGGTGTGTCAGCAATTCCCCATGTAATTCCAGAGCTGGGAAGGCGCAGAGGGATGGATGCTTGGTCCTTGCTCTCCACAACTATCCTCTTCAGTGAACAATTCAGCTCCAGGCCCTGTCTTAGATAAAAAGATGAGTGGCTCTAGAGATACAGCTGAATTCATCCTCTGGTTCACATGAATACAGATATGAATGTACTCCTTGATGAATAAACACAAGCACATGAAATGAAAGAACTTATATTAGAATAGTAAGAATATTTTCAATTATGGATCACATTTTGATCACTATTTTTTTTCAATACTTAGGTTTTATTTTTATTTTTAACTTTTATTAATAATACTTTATTCACTCTGTATCCCCACCATAAACCCCTTCCTCCTTCCCTCCTTATCCTGCCTTCCCTCCCCCTTCTCCACACATGCCCCTCCCCTAGTCCACTGATACGGGAGAACTTCCTCTCCTTCCTTCTGATCCTAGTCTATCATATCTCATCAGGAGTGGCTGCATTGTCATCTTTTGTGGCCTGGTAAGGCTGCTCCCCCCTCAGGGGGAGGTGATCAAAGAGCAGGTCAATCAGTTTATGTCAGAGGCAGTCCTTGTTCCCATTACTAAGGAAACCACTTGGACACTGAACTGCCATGGGCTACATCTATGCAGGGATTCTGTGCAGGGGTTCTAGGTTATTTCCATGCATGGTACTTGGTTGGAGTATGAGTCTCCTGTGTTCAAAACCCCTGTGTTCAAATTTTTTTGGTTCTGTTGCTCTCCTTGTGGAGCTCCTATCCTCTCCAGATCTTACTGTTTCCCACTTCTTTCATAAGATTCCATGCCCTCTGCCCAACAGTTGGCCATAAGTGTCAGCATCTGCTTTGATAGTCTGCAGGGCAGAGCCTTTCAGAGGCCCTCTGTGGCAGGTTCCTAGCTTGTTTCCTATTTTCTTCTTCAACAAATGTTGGTGGTCCAACTGGATGTCTACATGCAGAAAAATGAAAATAGACCCATATTTATCATCCTGCACAGTACTAAAGTCCAAGTGGTTCAAAGACCTCAACATAAAATCAGATAGACTAAATCTATTAGAAGATAAAGTAGGGAAAAGCCTAGAACTCATTGACACAGGAGGCAACTTCCTGAACAGAACACCAACAGCACAGACTCTAAGATCAACAATCAATAAATGGGACCTCATGAAACTGAAAAGCTTCTGCAAAGCAAAGGACACTGTCGTCAGAACAAAAACGACAGCCTACAGACTAGAAAAGGATCTTCACCAACCCTATATCTGACAGAGGGCTGATATCCAGCATATATAAAGAACTAAAGAAGTTAAAAAGCAATAAATCAAGTAGTCCAATTAAAAATGAGGTACGGAGCTAAACAGAGAATTCTCTGTAGAGGAATATAGAATGGCAGAGAAATACTTAAAGAGATGCTCAACATCCTTAGCCATCAGGGAGATGCAAATCAAAAGGACCCTGAGATTTCACCTTACACCCATCAGAATGGCTAAGATGAATAACTCTAGTGACAACACATGCTGGAGAGGTTGTGGAAAAAGGGGAACCCTCCTCCATTGCTGGTGAGAATGTAAACTGTTACAACCACTTTGGAAGTCAATCTGGCACTTTCTCAAATAATTAGGAATAGCGCTTCCTCAAGATCCAGCTATACCACTCTTAGACATGTACCCAAAATTTGCTCAAGTACACAACAAGGACATTTGCTCAACCATGTTTGTATCAGCTTTATTTGTAATAGCCAGAACCTGGAAAAAAACCAGACGTCCCAGTCTTTATTTTTTTTCTTTCATGCTCTTTAATTATTGGTTGTATTTTCTTCAGTTTGAACTTCAGTGAATACATAAGTTTAGAAAATAAAAAAGATAATGTAGATAATTCAATAAGTTTGTAGAATTTTGTACAATTCAATAATTGTAGATAATTCAATATGTTTGCGCACATAAGAAACATACTGCTTTGTGTTTATGGGGGGATACAAAGTGAATAAAGTATAATTAATAAAAGTTAAAAAAAAGAATAACATATTCTCACTCATCCGTTGTCAATAGTATTGCTTGATCTTACAAATAAAAGTCAGCAAAGAGGAAAAAAACAAAAAATATTAAAGATGCTAGAGTCAGTAGTTATATTGTGCGTGGACATTTATGTTTCAATAATAGTCATTGTATAGAGTCTGAATAAAAATAATATGGAATGTTGGCTATTAAAATATTCAAAATGTGTTCTTACTATAACAAGGCACAACACAAAAGCTTTATCAAAGAAAAAAGAGACACTCTTCTCAGGTCATCAAAAGACTTTTATTCATCTTTTAATGGTGTGTGAAAATATATGGAAAAGGTTCTACTAAAGGTTTCTAGTCCCAGGACCTTTTTGTGTGTTGACCTGAAGAAAAGGACAAAAGTACTGTTTGTACCATGAGGGAAGTATTCCAAATGAGGTAAGATAATTCAGATTTTCTATTTATAAGCCCCATAACTTTGCCACTAAAAGCTACCTCTTCTAGCCCAGAAACACATTTATACATTTGGCAGTGACCCATATCAGCATTATTGAAGATTGGGAGTTCTATAAAATATGAATTTGAACAAAATATATTAATCTAAAGCTCCCCTCAGAGGCTAGACCATGTAACTGGCACATACTGCTGGAGATATAATTGCTAAAAGAGAAGTCTGTCTGGAAAGAGGTTTCAGTGGTGAGGGCCACATATTACTCTAGCAGAAGAATGATCCCAGTTTGGATCCAAGCATTGCTTTGGAATCTCATAACTCCAAGTAACTCTAGCACCACGATATCCAAAACTCTCTTCTGTATTGCAGGTGCATTTGCTCTCATATGCATATACCACACAAAGACATACATTTATGAACAGGGTTAATTATTTGTAAGCATCCAAAAATATACTTTTTTTATTGCCCTAACTCCAGCACTCTAGAAACTGAAGCAGGAAGATTGGATAAGTTTCATTCAGGCCTGTGCTTCTCAGTGAGTTCTAGGCTAGCCTGGTCAGGTGAGATCCTCTCCAAAAAGTCAACAAAAATAGATTATAAATGATTATAGATCATCTGAAGATAGGTGATAGATAGATGATGATAGATGATAGGTAAATGAATGACAGATAGATGATAGATTGATAATGATTATAGACAGGTAGATAGATCGTTCAATATAGAATATGACTCTTAAATCTAAGTGGCTAAGTATATTTTCTTTCTAATGGGAAGAAACTCAGGACCTTCAAAGTCTGTACAACTCTCAGGTCAAATCAGACACTTAGAATACTGCGTAGGTTGGGTTTGATGGCTTAGTAGTTAAAAACAGTGACTTGTTTTGTTGAAGACCTTGTTTCAAATCTTAGCATCCAGATAATGTATATTATCAGCAAGAAATGAGTCACACAGGTGGTAGTGCATAGCAATTCATATAGACATAAAGGTTCTGTAAAAACATAAAAAAAATTGTAACAATGTAAGCTTCATTTAGTCTAATCCTTTGTCACACATCTAAGTCCTGTATATTACTGACTAACCTCTTTCAGGTATTATCAGCATATGACATCACTATAACAAATTGCTATAATGATTATGTAAAACAAACATATCAAGATTATAAGTGACTCTAGTAAAGCCACCATGTACAGTATCCATACTGCATCAGTTAATAGAAAAATGGATCGAAGATATTAAGAGTGGTACCAAAAGTACAAATCCTATATATGATCATTTGCGGCTATGGACATTCAACCCAGAGCAGTAGTAATGCACAGTTACTCTATCAAAGTTACACCCCTGTTGAATAATCCTTGACTTAATTAAATGTGATTCAGAACTTACAACACTTCATTATATTTGATATTTTATATGACAGAGAACTTGGAGTATAATGATGACATTAATGTCTATAATTTTCTCCCTTAAAGTACTGTACTTAATTTTATACTATGTGTAATAATTGGCATTTAGAGTATTTTAAACACATTTTCAAGGTCCTCATTTTTAACTATGGAATGAAATAGAATTTAAAAAAAAGACAGTATTCTAGGAAATTAAGAAAAACCTAATGAACATTCAATGTTTGTTTCCAAAAAGACAATTCACCTTCAACAAATTCTGTCTTTGTATTTTTTCTTTTGTTCTCACATTCCCAAAGTTTATAATCCCATTGATTTAATTGTAGTTTTACCTAATTAGATTGATTACCTATTGTCAAGGGCAAGAGGAATAGTAATAAGAAATGCGATGAAAGGGGCCTTATGCATCTGACTGCCAAATAAGTTGATTTGCAGATAACTACACAAAGGTAAAAAGAATATATACTTCGATCTTTTTTTAAAATTTTTTTATTAATTACACTTTATTCATTTTGTATCCCCCCATAAGCACCTCCCTCCTCCCCTCCCGATCCCACTCTCCCTCCCCTTTCTGCATGCATGCCACTCCCCAAGTCCACTGATAGGGGAGGTTCTCCTCTTCTTTCTGATCTTAGTCTATCAGTTCTCATCAAAAGTGGCTGCATTGTCCTCTACTGTGGCCTGGTAAGGCTGCTCCCCCCTCAGGGGGAAGTGATCAACGAGCAGGCCAATCAGATTATGTCAGAGGCAGTCCCTCTTCCCATTACTATGTAACCCACTTGGACACTGAACTGCCATGGGCTACACCTGTGCAGGGGTTCCAGGTCATCTCCACAAATAGTCCTTGGTTGGAGTATGAGTCTCTGGGAAGTTCCCTGTGTTCAAATTATCTTGTTCTGTTGCTCTCCTTGTGAAGTTCCCGTCCCCTCCAGCTCTTACTATTTCCCACTTCTTACATAAAATTCCATTCACTCTGCCCATCAGTTGGCCATCAGGCTCAGCATCTGCTTTGACAGTCTATACTGCAGAAGCTTTCAGAGGCCCTCTGTGGCAGGTTTCAAGGTTGTTTCCTGTTTTCTTCTGGCTTTCAGAGGCCCTCTGTAGCAGGTTCCGAGGTTGTTTCCTATTTTCTTTTTCTTCTGATGTCCATCCTCTTTGCCTTTCAGGATGGGGATTGAACATTTTAGTTAGGGTCCTATCTTTTGCTTAGTTTGTTAAGATGTACAGATTTTAGTGGGTTTATTCTATATTTTATGTATATATGAGTGAGTATATACCATGTGTGTCTTTTTCTTTCTGGGACAACTCACTCAGGATGATCCTTTCCAGGTCCCACCATTTACCTGCAAATTTCATGATTTCCTTATTTTTCATTGCTGAGTAATACTCCATTGTACAGACGTACCACAGTTTCTGCATCCATTCTTCAGTTGAGGGGCATCTGGGTTGTTTCCAGCTTCTGGCTATTACAAATAAAGCTGCTATAAACATGGTTGAGCAAATGTCCTTTTTGTAGACTTGCGCCTCTTTTGGGTATATGCCTAGGAGTGGTATGGCTGGATCTTGAGGAAGCGCTATTCCTAGTTGTCTGAGAAAGTGCCAGATTGATTTCCAGAGTGGTTGTACCAGTTTACATTCCCACCAGCAGTGGAGAAGGGTTCCCCTTTCTCCACAACCTCTCCAGCATGTGTTGTCCCTTGAGTTTTTCATCTTGGCCATTCTGATGGTTGTAAGGTGAAATCTCAGGGTTGTTTTGATTTGCCTTTCCCTAATAGCTAATGAGGTTGAGCATTTCTTTAAGTGCTTCTCTGCCATTCGATATTCCTCTACAGAGAATTCTCGCTTTAGCTCTGTTCCCCATTTTTTAAGTGGATTACTTGGCTTATTGCTTTTCAGCTTGTTTAGTTCTTTATATATATTGGATATGAGTCCTCTGTCAGATAAAGGGTTGGTGATGATTCTTTCCCAATCTGTAGGCAGTCGCTTTGTTTTGATAACGATGTCCTTTGCTTTACAGAAGCTTCTCAATTTCATGAGGTCCCATTTATTGATTGTTGCTCTTAGAGCCTGTGCTGTTGATGTTCTGTTCAGGAAGTTTTCTCCTGTACCAATGAGTTCTAGGGTATTCCCCACTTTTTTTCTAGCCGACATAATGTGTCTGGTTTTATGTTGAGGTCTTTGATCCACTTGGACTTCAGTTTTGTGCAGGGTGATAAGTATGGATCTATTTTCATTTTTCTACATGTAGACATCCAGTTGGACCAGCACCATTTGTTGAAGATGCTATCTTTTTTCCATTGTATGGTTTTGGCATCTTTGTCAAAAATCAGGTGTCCGTAAGTGTGTGGGTTTATTTCTGGGTCTTCTGTTCGATTCCATTGATCCACCATTCTGTTTCTATGCCAGTACCATGCAGTTTTTATAACTGTTGCTCTATAGTACAGCTTGAGATCAGGCATGGAGATATCTCCAGAAGATCTTTTATTGTAGAGGATTGTTTTAGCAATTCTCGATTTCTTGCTATTCCATACGAAGTTGAGAATTTTTCTTTCCAGGTCTGTAAAGAATTGTGTTGGCAATTTGATAGGAATTGCATTAAATCTGTAGATTGCTTTTGGTAAGATGGCCATTTTTACTATGTTAATCCTGCCAAGCCATGAGCATGGGAGATCTTTCCATCTTCTCATATCTTCCTCTAATTCTTTCTTCAGAGACTTGAAATTTTTTTCATACAAGTCTTTGACTTGCTTGGTTAGGGTTACACCAAGGTACTTTATGTCATTTGTGGCTATTGTGAATGGTGTTGTTTCTCTAATTTCTTTCTCAGCCCTTTTGTCTTTTGTATACAGGAGTGCTACTGATTTTTTTGAGTTGATTTTGTATCCAGCCACTTTGCTGAAGGTGTTTATCAGCTGTAGGAGTTCCCTGGTAGAGTTTTTGGGGTCACTCATATATACTATCATATCATCTGCAAATAGTGATAATTTGACTTCTTCCTTTCCCATCTGTATCCCCTTGATCTCCTTCAACTGTCTTATTGCTCTAGCAAGGACTTCCAGCACTATGTTGAAGAGATATGGAGAGAGTGGCCAGCCTTGTCTTGTCCCTGATTTCAGTGGGATTGATTTAAGTTTCTCTCTGTTCAGTTTGATGTTGGCTATAGGCTTGCTGTAAATCGCCTTTACTATGTTTAGATATATGCCTTGTATCCCTGATCTCTCCAGTACTTTAAACATGAATGGATGTTGGATTTTGTCTAATGCTTTTTCAGCATCTAGGGAGATTATCATGTGTTTTTTTTTTTCTTTCAGTTTGTTAATATGGTGGATCACATTGATGGATTTCCGTATATTGAACCACCCCTGCATACCTGGAATGAAGCCTACTTGGTCATAGTGGATAATATCTTTGATGTGTTCTTGGATTCGGTTCACAAGTATTTTGTTAAGTATTTTTGCATCAATGTTCATAAGGGAGATTGGCCTGAAATTCTCTTTCTTTGTTGAGTCTTTGTGAGGTTTAGGTACCAAGGTGATTGTGGCTTCATAGAATGAGTTTGGTAATGTTCCTTCTGTTTCTATTTTGTGGAATAGTTTGAAGAGAATTGGAGTTAGCTCTTCTTTGAAGGTCTGGTAGAATTTTGCGCTGAAGCCATCTGGTCCTGGGCTTTTTTTGGATGGGAGAGTTTTGATGACGGCTTCTATTTCTTTGGGGGATATAGGACTGTTTAATTGATTTACCTGGTCCTGATTTAGCTTTGGTAAGTCAAATCAATCAAGAAAATTGTCTATTTCATTTAGGTTTTCAAATTTTGTTGAGTATAGACTTTTGAAGTAAGTCCTAATGATTGTTTGGATTTCCTCAGTGTCTGTAGTTATGTTTCCCTTTTCATTTCTGATTTTGTTGATTTGGGTGGTGTCTCTCTGCCTTTTAGTTAGCTAGGCTAAGGGTTTGTCGATCTTGTTGATTTTCTCAAAGAACCAGCTCTTGGTTTCATTGATTCTTTGAATTGTTCTATTTGTTTCTAATTGATTGATTTCAGCCCTGAGTTTGATTATTTCCAGCCGTCTACTCCTTTTTGGTGTGTCTGCTTCTTCTTTTTCTAGGGTTTTTAAGTGGGCCATTAAGTTGCTTGAATGAGCTGTCTCGAATTTCTTCTTGAAGGCACTTAGTGCTATGAACTTTCCTCTTAGCACTGCTTTCATTGTGTCCCACAAGTTTGGGTATGTTGTGTCTTCATTTTCATTGAGTTCTAGAAAGGCTTTAATTTCTTTCTTTATTTCTTCCCTGACCCAGCTGTCATTTAGTAACAAGTTGTTCAGTTTCCATGTGTGTGTAGGCTTTTTGCTATTTCTGTTGTTGTTGAAGTCCAGCTTTATTCCATGGTGATCAGACAAGATACAAGTGATTATTTCAGTCTTCATGTATCTGTTGAGGCTTGCTTTGTGACCAACTATATGGTCTATTTTGGAGAAGGTTCCATGAGGTGCTGAAAAGAAGGTAACTTCTTTTGTGTTTGGGTGTAAAGTTCTGTAAATGTCTGTGAGGTCCATTTGATTCATGACCTCTGTCAGAGATATTGTTTCTTTAATTTCTGTTTTGTTGACCTGTCCTTTGTTGAGAGTGGGGTATTGAAGTCTCCCACTATTAGTGTGTGGGGATCTATATGTGGTTTAAATTTTATCAATGTTTCTTTTACAAATGTGGGTGCTCTTGTATTTGGGGCATAGATGTTCAGGATTTTGATGTCTTCCTGGTGGAATTTTCCCTTGATGAGTATGAAGTGTCCTTCCTCATCTCTTTTTATTAATTTCGGTTTAAAGTCTATTTTATCAGATATTAGAATGGCTACTCCTGCTTGTTTCTTGGGTCCATTTGCTTGGAAAGTCGTCTTCCAACCTTTTGCCCTCAGGTAATGTCTATCTTTGTGTCTTAGGTGTGTTTCTTGTATGCAACAGCTTGCTGGGTTTTGTTTACGTATCCATTCTGTTAATCTGTGTCTTTTTACTGGAGAGTTGAGTCCATTGATGTTGAGAGAGATTAATGACCAGTGGCTGTTAGATCCTTTGATTTTGATGTGGGCTGTGTTCATAAGGTTGTGTGCTTGGTTGTTTTTTGTTTTGCTGTAGTAAGGTTAATTATTTCCTGTGTTTTCTTGACAGAAGCTAATTTTCTTGGGTTGTATTTTCGTTTCCAGTGTCTTCTGTAATGCTGGATTTGTGTGTAGGTATTGTTGAACTTTGTGTTTGTCATTGAATATCTTGTTTTCTCCATTTATGAGGACTGAGAGTTTTGCAGGCTATAGTAGCCTAGGTTGACATCTGTGTTCTCTTTGGGTCTGCATGATATCTGTCCAGGCCCATCTGGCTTTCATAGTGTCTGTTGAAAAGTCAGGTGTGATTCTAATGGGTTTGTCAATTTATGTTACTTGGCCTTTTTCCGTTGCAGCTTTTAGTATTTTTTCTTTGTTCTGTATACTTACTGTTTTGATTATTATGTGGCAGGAGGATTTTCTTTTCTGGTCAAATATGTTGGGTGTTCTGTAGGCCTCATGTATCCTTATTGACTTCTCCTTTAACTTGGGGAAATTTTCTTCAATGATTTTGTTGAAAATATTTTCTGGGCCTTGGAGAAGGGAGTCTTCTTTTTCCTCTATTTCTATTATTCTTAGGTTTTGTCTTTTCATATTGTCTTGGATTTCTTGGACGGTCTGTGTCAGGAATTTTTTGGATTTAACATTTTCTTTGACAGATACGTCGATTTCTTCCATTGTATCTTCTACACCTGAGATTCTTTCTTCCATTTCTTGTATTCTGTTGGTTATGATTACCTCTGTAGTTCCTGTTTTCTTCCCTAAATTCTTCCTCTCCATTATTTCCTCCATTTGTGTTTTCTTTAATTTTTCTAGTTCTATCTTCAGGTCTTGAGTTTTTTTGTTTACTTCCTTCATCTGCCTGCTTGTATTTTCCTCTTTTTCTTTTAGTGCCTTCAACTTTGTTCCTTTTATTTCTTTCAGTGATTTATTTATTTCTTCTCTGAAGGCTGCAAGCTGTTTGGCTGCATCTTCCCGTATTTCTTCACAGATGGCCCTGATCTGCTTGTCTTTATCTTCCTCCATTTCTTTACGGATATCCATGATCTGTTTGGTTTTATCTTCCTCTAATTCTTTACGTATTTTTTTGTTTCCTCTATTATTCTCTTCATCAACATAGATGTAAGGTCATCTTCTTGATTTTCTATTATGCTGCATTGTTCAGGGCTGTTCGCCCCTGGATGGCTGGGTTCTGGAGATGCCATATTGCTCTGTCTTTTGTTGGTTGAGCCTTTACCCTGACCTCTACCCATTGGGCTGATTTAGGTATTGGCTGTTAGTTTCTGTGCTTCCTGGAGTCCTGAGGTAGGTAGTATCCCCTTAGCCAGAAGATGATTTTTCCTGAAGGAGTCCTTCTCTGCTTTTTGGTTATGGTCACTGTATGGCCAGTGTTTCTCAGGAGTTGCCACTGCTCACCTCAGGTTTATAGCCCTGAGTAGTAGCTATGGTCTATGTTAGGCAAGGGGGGGATCTCCTCTTACCCATAGAATTTCTCAAGACAGCTGCCCCACTGCTGGTTTTCTTGTTATAAATTTAGTGTGCTGCTGCTCACTAAATTTCCATGTACAGTCCTCTTGAAGAACCTGCTGATTCCCTAGCTGTGGGGTTTTCTCCCAACAGGGAACCTCAGTCTGTTATCCTGGGGTGCACAGTTCTGTCTGGGAAAGTGGGAGGTGCACTCAGCAAGTCTCTGGGCCAGAGGCTGATTCTTCCGCTCTGGACCTGGAGAATGTGCACCTAGGTTGAGTTGGCACCTGGGGGCGCTGCTCTGGTCTGGAGGCTGGGTGCCTCACTCTGGACCAGAAGCTGTGTCTCTGTCTGGGATGGCGGCTGCAGGTACTGCTCTGGAACAGACGCTGTGGGTTCAGCCCTCTTGAAAAACCAGGGATTCCCACAGTTTTGACAGTCTAGATAGGGATAACTGGTTGATCCTTGGCAAAGTATCTGAGGGCTGCTGTAATGGCTCTCTGGCTTTTGTAGGTCTGAGGATCCAGCTGTGTGTCCCAGTGCCCTAGGGGAACTCAATAATGGCAGCAGAGCACAGCGCTCCTGCCTGCACTAGAGTCTGTGTGAGTCCAGGAAGTGTTTTGGTGCTGGGTGTCCTAAGCGTTAGAGCTGCTGACCCCCTCCGCTGGGGGTTTCCTTCTGCCAGAGACACTCAGTCAGGTGCCCTGGTGCCCTGGTGCCCACAGTTCTATCTGAGGCAGCGAATCAGGCGAGCAGACAGGGCTCCGTGCTGGCGCCTGTGTCCCTGCTCTGGCTCCGGCCTGGCTCTTGGGGCACCTGCAGAACCCGAGTCTTTTCCAGGGGATGTCTGGGTAACCTGGGGTTGGTCCCAATTGTTTCCTGCTCCGTGGGGTTATCTCTCGACTGGGAAATCCAGTCTATGATGTTGTTGTCCCACAGTTCAGTCTGGGACCGTGACCAGATCGCGCTGGCGGGTAGCTCTGGGCTGGTGACCAAGCGCCTGGCGGAACCGGGATCTCTTCTGCGGTTTAGCCGGGTGAGTTAAAGCTGATTGAATCCCCCCCTATGGGGTATCCTCTCACCTGTGAAACACAATCACTTGTGTTTTATGGCCACGAGTTCTGATTGCTGGTCACTGTGCCAATCCTGCTGTGCTGCTCTTCAGAATGAGAGTCCTCCCGTCGCCACCATCTTGCCCCGCCTCTATACTTTGATCTTAAAGCTGCATATCAACTAAGATTGTTAAAGATCTGGCTGGCATAAAATAATGCTCCAACTTTGCATATCAATGCCACAGTAGGGCATCTTTTCTATTATTTTTCTATTCTTTTTTCTTGCCTTTATGTTATTTACATAGACTAGTAGAGAGTTAATAAATTTGAAATGTAACCCTAAATAATATTTATTAATGTTTTTCTTACTAGCCCTTGCTCTTGCAGTCTGACATTTAAAAGTCTGTGCTTCCCATGCTCTATTAGTACAAATATAATCTTTTAAAATTAGTTTAGTTTATATTATTTTTAATTAAATTTTTATTTTTTATATTAATTACAGTTTGTTCACTTTGTATTCCAGCTGTAGCATCCTCTTTCATTCCCTCCCAATCCTCCCATGCCCCTCTCCAAGTCCAATGATAGGGGAAGTCCTTCTCCCCTTTCATCTGAACCTAGCTTATCAGTTCTCATCAGAACTGGCTGCATTGTCCTCCTCTCTGTCCTGGCAAGGTTGCTCCCCCTTCACGGAGGGGTGGTCAAAGAGCCAGCCACTGAGTTCATGTCACACAGTCCCAGTTCCATTAACTAGGACACCCACTTGGGGACTGAGCAATGGTTCTAGGTTATATTCATGAATGGTCTTTGGTTGGAGTATCAGTCTCAGAAAAGGTTCCTGTGCCCAGATTTTTTGGTTCTGTTGCTGTCCTTGTGGAGATCCTGTCTTCTCCAGGTCTTACTATCTCCACTTTCTTTCAAAAGTTTACCTGGACTCTGCCCAGAGTTTTTGCTTATTTTTTTTTTATTTTCTTTTAATATTAGTTACAGTTTGTTAACTTTGTATCCCTGCTGTATCCTGCTCCCTCTTTCCCTGTCAATCCCACCTTACCACCCACATCTCCTCCCTGCCCCTTTCCAAGTCCACTGATAGGGGAGAACCTCCTCCCCTTTCATCTGATACTGGTTTATCAGGGGTCTCAGAACTGGCTGCAAAGTCCTCTTCTGTGGACTAGCAGGGCTGCTCTTCCCGGGGGGTGGGGGGAGGAAGTCAAAGAGCCAGCCATTGAGTTCACATCAAAAACAGTCCCTGTTCCACTTGTTAGGGTAACCACTTGGATACTGAGCTACCAAGGGCTACATCTGAGCAGAGGCTCTAGGTTGCATCCATACATGTTCCTTGTTTGGAGAAACAGTCTCATAAAAGACTCTTGTGCCCAGATATATTTGGTCCTTGTGGAACTCCTGTCCTTTCCAGGTCATATTAACTCCCCCCCTTTTTTTTTGATTCCCTGCACTCTGCCGAAGGTTTGGTTATGAGTCTTAATATCTGCTTTGATACACTGCTAGGTAGAGTCTTTCAGAGGCCCTCTGTGATAGGCTCCTGTCCTGTTACTTGTTTGCTCCTACATCCAATGTCCATTCCATTTGTCTTTCTAAGTGAGGATTGATCATCATACTCTGGGTCCTCTGCCCAAAGTTTGGTTATGATTCTTAGTATCTGCTTTGTTACACTTTCAGTGCTTTACAATTGTTTGCTGAAGAAAGGAAACGGATGCATTTATTATATAAATTAATCATAGAACATGAGATATTAGTATATTTATTCTATGTTATATGTCTAGTATCCACTTATAAGTGAGTGTATACCATGTATGTCTTTCTTCTGGGTATCTCACTCAGGATGATCTTTTCTAGATTCCACCATTAACATGCAAATTACATGATTTCCTTGTTTTTAATTGCTGAGTAGTATTCCATTGTGCAAATGTACCACAATTTCTGTATCTTTTCCTCCATTCAGGGACATAAGGGTTGTTTCCAGGTTCTGGCTATTATGAATAAAACTTCTATGAACATTGTTGAACAAATGTCCTTGTTGAGTACTTGTATATATGCCTAGTAATGGTATAGCTGTTTCTTGAGGAAGCACTATTCCTAATTGTCTGAGAAAGTGCCAGATTGATTTCCAAAGTTGTTGTACAAGTTTACATTCCCACTACCTAAAGAAGCCAAGCAAGAAGGAGGTCCCTGGGTAAGATGATCAACCCTCACTCAGAAAGACAAACAGGATGGAAGTTGGAAGAAGAAGAAAACAGGAAACAAGACAGGAGCCTACCACAAAGGGCCTCTGAAAGACTCTACTCAGCAGTGTATCAAAGCAGACACTGAGAATTTTAACCAAAATTTGGGCAGAGTTCAGAGAATCCTATGAAAAATGGGGAGATATTGGGGCCTTGAGAGGACAGGAGGTCCACAAATTGAGCAACAGAACCAAAATATCTGGTACAGGGGTCTTTCTGAGACTGATACTCCAAACAAAGAGCATTCATAGATATAACCTAGAACCACAGCTCAGTATCCGAGTGGGTCTCCTAGTAAGGGGAGCAAGGACTGTCTCTGACATGAACTCAATGGCTGGCTCTTTGACACCCCCCAGGGGGTAGCAGCCTTGCCAGGCACAGAGGAGGACAATGCTCCCAGTCCAGATAATATCTGATAAGGGTAAAAATAAAATTTAATTGAATAGAAAATCATAGAACATCAGAAATTAGAAACAATATTATATTTAGAGACATTTTTATGGTTCATTCTGATTTTGAACTAAAAAAGATATTGGCCTCAAATTCAAAGAATGTACAAGATTTTAGAAGAAGACTTGAACACAAAGAGTTAAGTTAAATTAATTTCTAGTTTTATAAATGAGCTTTGATGAGGAAATAATACTTGGTATTAAATCAAATGGTATAAGGCATAATGAGAATATTTAAAATTTTCAAAATATATGGTATGCCTTTTGTTAAGCACTATAATGGCTTTGTTTCTTCAACTTAATGGATGATTTTTTCTTAATTATTTAAACAAATTTAAAATAACTAATGGATTAATATGGAAATATGAAAATATGCAGTATAAGGGTTAAGGTTCATTTACTGTCAAAGAGGTTTCATTCACACATGTAAGGATATATAGCAGGATGCTCTGACAGTGTGCCTGTCTTTATCCCAACACCCAGTAGTGTTCATTTTTCTAAATTTATGAATGAGTCATGAAACCCGGTTAAAATTTATATTTTTAAAATAATTTTTTATAGCTATCACAGGTTATTTACTTTGTATCCCAGCTGTAGCCCCCTCCTGCAGTCCCTCCCATTCTCACAATTCCTCCCTCATCTCCTCCCTGCCCCTTTCCAAGTCCACTATAGGCAAGGTCCTCCTCCCTTTCCTTCTGACCCTAGCTTATCATGTATCTTCAGGACTGGCTGTAATGTCCTCCTTTGTGGCCTAGCAAGGCTGCTCCTCTCTTGGGGGGGAGAGATGGTCAAAGAGCCAGCCACTGAGTTAATGTCAGAGACAGTACCTGTTCGCCTTACTAGGGAACCCACTTGGATACTGAGCTACTATGGGCTACATCAAGGAGGGGTTCTAGATTATATCCATATATGATTCTTGGTTGGAGTATCAGTCTTATAAAAGACCCCTGTGCCCAGATAAATTTTTTCCTTGTGGAGCTCCTGCTATTTACAAAGACCATGCCTTTTTTTTTTTTTTTTTCAGTTAAGAGTTCTGGTAGTCTTTCATAAATGGGCAAATAGTATGATGGCTTAATAAAGTCTTTAAACTATTTTGCCATATATTCAAATTACTATTTCTAATATTTTCTTCATTATTATTATTATTATTTATTACAATTTATTCACTTTGTATCCCTGCTGAAACCCCCTCCCTCATCTCCCCCTAGTTCCATCCTCCCTGCCTCTCCCCCTCCACCCTGTGCCCTTCCCTTAGTCCTCCTCTCCTTCTATCTGACCCTAGCATATCAGGTCTCATCTGTACACAGATCCTGCCCAATTTCATCTGATTTTGGCCGATTTCTAATATTTAATCTCAGCTGTTAGATCATGTCATCTATGTTTTATTTGCTTCAGGTGTCCTTCTGTGGACGTTAATGACCTTTATTTTGAACACAGAAAAAAATGGGAAAAGCTACTTTTCTTATTAAAAATATATTTTCTACAAAAATAAATGCTCCCTATTGGTACTACCCACTCAACTCTGCCTATGTCTATGCAGCCCAGCTGGCATTCACACCTGTGACCTTTGCCCTTGCAGAAGTCATTAGGCAATGGATATAAAGTAATTGTGGGAACAGAAGAGATAGCAGCAGTAGCAAGGATCAAGCAAGGCCAAATGCTTCATGACTCTTGAATTGCACATCCCTTGTATGATACAGCTTTGGTGATAGATTTCCCTAGAATAGTCCGAGATCCCTGCATTTTTTAAAAAATGAATTTGACACCTATGTTTGGACTTCATCTCACGTTTTTTATTTTTTTATTTTTATTTTTTATTTTTTTGAGGAATTTTTTTATTTTTTATTAATTACACTTTATTCACTTTGTATCCCCCCATAAGCCTCTCCCTCCTCCCCTCCCTATCCCACCCTCCTTCTCCCTTCTTGAGGCATGCCCCTCCCCAAGTCCACTGATAGGGGAGGTACTCTTCTCCTTCCTTCTGATCTTAGTCTATCAGATCATATCAGGAGTGGCTGCATTCTCACTTTTTATTTAAAGCATTTCCTTGCAATGATGCTGGGATTTTTGCTATCTTAATATGTTTAACTTCAGTAATCTAGGGAAAAAGAGTGTTTAAATATTATCCATGCATTGTGCTTTAGACATTAAAAATAGAAAACATTCAATAAGTAATTATTTGTGAAATTTCAATTAAAGTACTTAATCACAGAGAAAAGAGAAAATTTAAAAGCAGTGATAAATTTGACCTAATTATCTGCTTTCATAGACATTAAGCTGAAGAGAGCAATAAAACTAGGTAAGAAAATACCATAAATTCTTTCTTAAACCATATTTATTTCTATATAATTTAATGAATTTAGTCAGAGGAATTACTTAATTACTCACAATAGTTACTAATATAGCTGGAAGTTCTGCATTTTTACAATTTCAATTGTGGAAATTGTGAGTGGAATTTTAGCAGTAAGTGTTACTTCAAGTTGCTTGATGTAATATGCAGCTTTTTATAAAAAAAGAAGTTGATCTAGTGTCAGAGATTGAATGGCTTTGTTCAATGTCACCTTCACTGTGTAAATAAGTACATTATACTCTAAATGTGTTGTTTTTACTTGTGTGTACACTTCATTTTCTAATACCTGAAATAATGCAACAGAATATCAGGAAGAGGAATTTCAAAGTCATAATAAATTTTTCAAAAGAGATAGAAATGATCCCTTGTTTAATTCATAACAATGAAATATGAGGTGATATTTTCAAGGCGACAGTGAACTTCAAGACAGAAACCACCCCATGTCTTGATCTTGAGTATATTCCAACAATGCAAAATATAGAATAATTCATTTGCACTACTTTAGCTTTTTTACCACATATCCCCTAGGGCTTTGGATGGCTTCCTTATTTGTCAATGCACATTTAGTGCTCATCTTATTATTAGAATTTCATATGTGTTTTATATAATAAATATGTGTTTAAATTGCAGACTTAAAGTAACTTAGTTAATACAGCTTAAAATCTTAATTTTAGTAAATTTATTATTATCAATTATTATTATTGTGCTAAAATCATGTGAGTAAAGGCAAAATGATAACGAGGTAAGAAACAACATAGCATGCCAGTAACACACACACAAACATATATATATATATATATATATATATATATATATATATATATACACATACACACACACAAACAGATGTGAGAAAGGATAGAAAGAAACAGACAGACAGACAGAGACAGAGAGACAGAGAGAGAGATTATAGGAAAACAAAATAATATTTTGGAAGAAGCTTCTGAAACAACATTTCAAATAAACTCTGTACTTGGTTATGTCTTTCGTTGAATCCATGCAGAGAGTGCTGAGATGAACACCAGGGAAAAGGGTCTGCCTTATATATATCCCTAACTAAAGTGTTGGAGTCCAATCTATACTTTCCTTTCTATACAATGAGCAATACTTAAATGAGACAGTCATCTTCTGGAATCATTCCTATTTACATCATGATCCAGCATTACTGCTGAAATACTTTTCTTTTTATTTATTTATTTACTTACTTATTTATTTATTTACTTACTTATTTATTTATTTATTTAATTTTTATTTTTAGTTACAATTTGTTAACTCTGTGTCCCAGCTGTATCCTGCTCCCTCATTCCCTCCCCCTCCCCAACTCCCTCCCTGGTCTCCTCCCTGCCTCTTTCCAAGTCCACTGATAGGGGAGGACCTCCTCCCCTTTCATTTGACCCTGTTTTATCAGGTATCTTCAAGGCTGGCTGCAAAGTCCTCCTCTGTGGCCTAACAGACTGCTCCTCCCCTGGGGAAGGGGGAAGGACAAAGAGCCTGCCCTTGAGATCCTGTTAGAAATAGTCCTTGTTCCCCTTGCTTTGGAAAACTACTTGGTTACTGAGCTACAAAGGCCACATCCCAGCAGAAGTTCTAGGTTGTATCCATAGATGGTCCTTGGTTGAGTGTCAGTCTCAGAAAAGGCCCTGTGCCCGGATATATTCGGTACTTGTAGAGCTCCTATCCTTTCCATTTCATACTAACTCCCCTTCTTTCATATGATTCCCTGCACTCTGCCATGGTTTGGTTATGAGTCTTAGTGTCTGCTTTGAAACACTGCTAGGTAGAGTCTTTCAGATGCCTTTTGCGGTAGATTCCTGTCATACATTCAATGCACATCCCATTTGTTTTTCTAAATGAGGATTGATCATCTTCACCCATGTCCACTTACTTGATTATCTTCTTTAAGTGTGTAGATTTCATTATGTTTATCATATCTTGTAGGTCTATATAAGTGAGTATATACCAAGTTTGTCTTTCTCCTTCTGGGATACTTCACTCAGAATGATCTTTTCTAGATCCCACCATTTGCCAGCAAATTTCATGATTTCCTCCCTTTTGATTGCTGAGTAGTATTCCATTGTGTAAAAATACCACAATTTCTGTATCCATTCCTCTGTTGATGGACATCTGGGTTGTTTCCAAGTTCTGGCTATTACAAATAAAGCTGCTACAAACATGGTTGAACAAATGTCCTTGTTGTGTACTTGAGCAAATTTTGGGTATATACCTAGGAGTGGTATAGCTGGGTCTTGTGGTAGCACTACTCCTAATTGTCTGAGAAAGCGCCAGATTGACTTCCAGAGTGGTTGTACCAGTTTACATTCCCACCAGCAATGGAGGAGGGTTCCTTTTTCTCCACAACCTCTCCAGCATGTGTTGTCACTTGAGTTTTTCATCTTGGCCATTCTGATGGGTGTAAGGTGAAATCTCAGAGTTGTTTTGATTTGCATTTCCCTAATGGCTAATGAGGTTGAGCATTTCTCATATTTATCACCCTGCACAAAACTAAAGTCAAAGTGGATCAAGGACCTCAACATAAAACCAGATACTCCAAATCAGTTGGAAAAAAAAGTGGGGAACAGCCTAGAACTCATTGGCACAAGAGACAACTTCCTGAACAGGACACCAACAGCACAGGCTCTAAGAGCAACAATCAATAAATGGGACCTCATGAAACTGAAAAGCTTCTGTAAAGCAAAAGACACCGTCATCAAAACAAAACGAATGCCTACAGATTGGGAAAGAATCTTCAACCCTTTATCTGACAGAGGGTTAATATCCAGTATATATAAAGAACTAAAGAAGCAGAAAAGCTTCTTTACAAAAACAAACCAAGTAATCCCATTAAAAAATGGGGAACAGAGCTAAACAGAGAATTCTCGAAAGAGGAACATCAAATGGCAGAGAAACACTTAAAGAAATGCTGAAATACTTTTTTACAGGCAGCTACTAAAGCATGGTGGTCACTGAATAATATAGAAGAAAGTACGGTGCATTAATTCCTCCTTGGTTAATTCATCAGTCAAGAATACAATAAGCTACACACTGTGAAAGTTCTATTGTGCATAGACTATTGGAAAATGTGGATAATGTGTATGCTGAATTACAGCAGATAGCTGGCTTTGGTATTAGGAATAACTTATCCAATGTTGAGTGGAGCTCACCGGAATGTCTGCATCCATCTACCCACAAAACATGTTATCTAAGTTTCTAAGGTGATAACAAATATGCCAGTGCATTACTTGCTATAACTTTTGGCATAATAGTTAAATTTCACTCAGGATTAGAAAATTACAAAAATCCCAAAGTCCTGAGTTCTTTGCCTTCCAAAAAAAAAAATCTGATTACCCATAGATGCATGGGAAATGAAAAGAATGTGGCTGTTTCTCCTAATTCTTGATTATAACTGGTTCTGTCTTAATCCCTAGTTAAAACTCCTGTGTCTGAGAATGTAGTTTTCCATGTGTTAAAAAACCCGAACACCCAGCTGCCCTCTCCAAGAGTCTCTACACTCTTAATAACCTTGGATCCAAGATCAGTTCCTCATGAAGTCCAATCATTTAATCTTACACACATTTTTACTACTTTTCAATGTCATTCATCTTGATAAATCACTTTATCATTCAATCATTCATCTTCTAAAATACATATTTTTATTTATTCTCTTGCACTGTATTTTTACCACAATATGTCACTACTGAATTATATGGTACAGTGGGAAAGGCACTCTACATATTTGTTGGATTAATTAGCAAAAGAATTATCAACTCTCATTACTGGATGATTTTCATATTTAACCATAAATAGTAAAGAATACTGAAAGAAAGCAGGTTCTCTAGAGGAGGTTATACACAGTGTCAAAAAACAATGAACAAAGTAATGTGTAGGCTTACTAAATATGAATAATTAGAAGTATAGAAACATAGTAAACAAAAGGTTTTTCATCCAACTACACAAGATAAAAAACAAAAGGATAAAGACTTTAAGAACTATTATGTCATTGGAGCTACCAGATTAGTGTAGATAGTTTATATGGATGCTTCAATATTTCATATACATATTCATATGTATTACTGTGTAATCATGTATAAGGTGTTGTAATGTATTCTACCATAAATTGTAACTCTGAAAACATTAATAATTTTGATATTGAATCACTTGTCAATGAGTTATTTTCAATAATATTGACTAAAGTTACAGATTGGCCTAACTTTGCTATGTAATAATTTGTTCAGAGATTTTCTGCCCAAGTAAAGTGAGTACTTTGGGGTAATAATTAATGGCTAAAATCTTTAAAAATTACTTTTGATAAATTTTGGGGGATAAGTTACATTCTTTTTTTTTTCTTGTTCTTGTTTTGTTTTGTTTAGTCCAGAAAAAGCAAAAGAGGGTTAATGTTTTCAGAACACAGAGCATTTCTGTACATCTTCAGCTCTAAAAATCATGTTTCTACATGAGCAAAATTTGATTATATATTGTCTGAAAGTTGGTAAAGTAGACATTTAAAAACACATTCAAAATGGCTGTCTTCCTAGTATCAATTATGGTTGTGGAGTAAACATTAGAGCTTCTGCTAAATTTGTCAGCGGCCCTGACCAAATTAACCCTAGCCTAAATCATGTCTGTATGTCTCCTCTAAGATCCCACTGTTTAGGTTCTCCCTGAAGCGCCCATCATATCAGTTCCATTTCTGTGTTTTGGGACACACATATTTATATACACCTTAAGAGTTAAAAATTCAGTGGCGAAAGCTAATGAAGCTTCTTAACTCAGCTCTGGTCTAGTGCTTTGTTGTCTTTTTCATTTGCTGTAATAAACACTGTGAACAATATCATGTTAGCATAGCAAAGAATTTGGCTTACAGGTTACAGTCATCCACAGAAGCTAAAGCAGGAGCTCAAGGCCTATTTTGAAATGGAAACCATGCTGCTAACTGACTTTCTTGCACACTCACAGTCTGTTGTTGTGAAGGATCAGCACCAATCCCCTTGGGCTTGGCACTCCTATGCAGTTGTGAAAATACCTTCACAGACATATCCACTACCCAACATGATTGAGACAATTCAACAAACCTGCCTTCCTCACATAAGTCAAGGCTGTGTCAAGTTGACAGTTCAAGCTTATTAGAAATTCTGGGTTAGCATAACCAAGGCTCTCATCCATGAACATCTTTGGGTTATTTTTCATTCATATATACATAACTTGTGGGAGTAATCAGAGATAGCTGTTAGGAATTGAGGTTCTGTTTTCTGCTTTTTCTGATTGAAATGATATAATCTTTAAAAATGGGCAACCTTGAACAAAATGGTCCATATACTCTGAGTGAAATTAATCAATATCTAATTATTTAAAAGCTATAAATGCTGTCTTTGGATGACAAGCTGACAAAATGTGTTTTCTTCTGCAAATAAAGGACAGCTAATCAGAAATCTACCATAAAAGAGGTTATTACAGAACACAAAGAACCACCTTTATTTTCTTCCCTTAGATATTTCATCAATATAATGGTATATATTCCACGTTAATAAGAAAAATAAAAGAGTTTGGGCTTTACAATTATAATTTTAAAATATTAATGAAAGAAACCATACAAAACACTAGTATAAAAAAATCAGATTCAAGATATCAGCATTTTACCCTTTGAAGAACAGAAAGATAAAACAACAAAAGTTAGTTTTCCTTAATGATGTATTTAATGTTATGCATTGTACTGCTTGATATTTGCTTGTTTGTGACTGAAGGTTATATATAATTGCTTAGAGTAGAAACTGATGGAATCATTGTATTGTCTTTTAGTTTATGATTATTGGCTCCAAATTTAGCCCTTCTTGTAAGATAACGGTTCTCTAATAGTTCCTCACATTGAAATCCATGAGTTTCCTCTCCCTTCTTTTTGATTCAAGAGGTTACACTGAAGGTCCATTTTGAATAAAGAATTCCATTTTCCATAAGTTGATAAAGAACATTTGGTCATGACTACATAAAGTATTAATATAATGTTATATTTGATCATAGTATGAATGATTCACTAGTGGATTACATTCAATTTTTCATTATTTATTTATTTCCTTTACATCCTGATTGCAGCTTCATCTTCCTTCTCTCCTCTAAGTCCTTCCTTCCCACCTACTCCCTACATCCACCCCATCAGAAACATTGACGTTATCCATGGGTTATTAAACAGCCTTGGCATACCAACTTTCAGTAAGACTAGGCACATCTTCTATTGAGCCTAGATAAGGCAGTCCAGTTAGGAAGAAGAGATCCAAAGGCAGACAATGTAGTCAGAGACAGCCTCTACTTTAGGATCCCCACATGAAAACCCAGCTCGTAAACTTTTACATATGTGCAGAGGGCCTACGTCTGTCCCATGCATGACAGTTCAGTTTCAATGAGCCCTTATGAGCTCAGGTTAGTTGATTCTGTAGATTTTCTCGTGGTGTTCTTGACCCCTGTGGATCTTCAGTCCTCCTCCCTCTTCTTCCATGGGATTTTCCAAGCTCCACCTAATGTTTGCTGTGGGTCCATCATTTGCTGGGTGAAGCCTGTCTAATGACAGTTATACTAGGCTCCTTGTCTGCAAGTACAGCAGAATATCATTGATAGTGTTAAGGGTGGGCTCCCTTTCATGACATAGGTTTCAAGCTGTGCCATCCATTGGTTGACTCTTATCTCAAATTCTACTCCATCTTTTACCCCTGATTATTTTCTAGTCAGGAAAAAATGTGGGTCTAAGGTTTTATGGATGGCATGCTGTCCATTGCATGTCTTGCTTGGTCACAGGAGATCAAGAGATAGCCAGTTCAGGCTCCAAATTTCCCATTGCTAGGAGTCTTAGTTAGCTAGGATCACCCTAATAGATTCCTGGGAAGTTTCATTGTTCTTAGTTTCTAACTCATCCCAGATATTCCTTCAAATCCAGTTCCTCTGTCCTCCCCCAACCTCAAAACTCCTGTTCCCATCCCCACCCCTTCTTCACTCAGACCACTCCTTACATTCATCCCCAATTTTCTAATCTTTTTCCCCTTTTCAGTGAGATTCAAGTGTCTGCCCTTGGGCCCTCCTTGTCACTTCATTTCTTTGGGTCTGTGGTTTGCAGCATGGTTATCCTGTGCTTTATGACTAATACCTACCTACAAGTGAGTACATAGCCTGTTTGTCTTTCTGAATATGGGTTACCTCATTCAGAACATTTTCTAGTTCGATTTATTTGCCTCTAAATTTCATAATGTGATTGTGTTTAATGGCTGAGTACTTCTCCATTGTTAAATTTACTGCATTTTTCTTTATCTATTCTTTATTTGAAGGACACTTTGAGATAGGAGACAACTTTTTATGAGACTGATACTCCACCCAAGCACCATTCATGGAGATAACTTAGAACCCCTACACAGATATAGCCCATGGCAGCTCAGTATCCAAGTGGGTTCCCTTGTAATGGGAACAGGGACTGTCTCTGACATGAACTCAGTGGCTGGCTCTTTGATCACCTCCCCCTGAGGGGGAAGCAGCCTTACCAGGCCACAAAGGAAGACAATGCAGCCAGTCCTGATGAGACCAGTTAAGCTAGGGTCAGAGGAAAGGGGAGAAGGACCTCCTCTATCAGTGGACTTAGGGAGGGTCATGGGAGGAGATAGAGAGGAAGGATGGGATTGGGAGGGGTTGAGGGAAGGAGATAAAATTGGGATACAAAGTGAATAAACTGTAATTAATAAAAATAAAAATTTTTTAAAAAGACTTCTGTTTTGCTTTAGGCATTATGAAGTGTAATAATTCGTAAATTATATTGGTTAGATTATTGTAATGATGAATATTTTAGAACCCCATGTAAAGATAATAAAATAGACTTTGAAAGGTCCTCCCTAACACTGGAAGAAGCAAACTGCTGTATGATGGTGCTAGCTGTGATAATTTCATGTCATTTAATGCTAAAAGTAGTAATTGAGAAATGCATGCTTACAAGCCTTAGTAGTTTCCATTTGTTTCAGACTTAATGTTACACTATGCAGCTAAGGAAAAAGATGTAGAGTAATCAAGAGACAGTAATAATGACAACATAATCATTTCAAAAACTGAAGAAAAATCATGAGTCACTGAGGGCAGATGACCTAGAGACATTGAAATCACCAAGGAAATGGATAACTTAAAATCTCCAGATACATATATTTATGACATGTTCTTAAATTTGGCATGGAGAAAAAGGAAGATAGTAAGACCTGGAGAGGACAGGAGCTCCACAAGGAGAGCAACAGAACCAAAAAATCTGGGCCCAGGGATCTTTTCTGAGACTGATACTTCAGTCAAGGACCATGCATGGAGATAACCTAGAACCCCTGCACAGATGTAGGCTATGGCAGTTCAGTGTCCAAGTGGGTTCCATAGTAATTGGAACAGAGACTGTCTCTGACGAGCTGATTGGCCTGCTCTTTAATTACTTCCTCCTGAGGTGGGAGCAGCATTACCAGGCACAGAAGAAGACAATGAAGCCACTCCTTGCAGCAACTATCAATTGCCAATTGTTTCTCAGTAAAATAAATAAGGAATGCCTAGACTACACTAGGTTGAACAAATATATCCACTAAACTGTCATTTGTACTTCTAAAGACTCAACAATGTTAACGAGTATCTAATACAGAGATTTGTCCCTATGCTATAGAAAAGGTGCAAAAAGAATATCACATCAAGCTGTCTACCTGGTGAACCTGATTGAATCAATGAAACACTGTCCCTGTTATTACCCTCCAGAGCAGAACAGTAATAAAATACTTTTATTTCAGAGTTATGTTCAAAATTAATTAAAATGATGTTTTTATGAGTCCACCATGACATTAAACTAATTCCACAAACGAGTCTAGGGAAATTCCCACATTATCAGCTATCCTCTTATGTTCCATCATTTCTCAAGAAAAAAAAAAAAAAAAGATGTTCAGCCTAACATGATGTGATCACTGGAAAAGACACTAATCTCAGTTTGACTCTAATTTGATGTATGACATGGATATGTCTGAGAATTTATTTCTTTTTTTCAGTACTATGGAAATTAATAATCCTCATTATGTTAGTTAAGACCGAATGATAAAAGTGTATCTGCAGGGAATAAAAGCATTTCTAATGTATATGCAAATTATCGACCACAACACCATCTATGAACTCACCTATATTTGTAGTTACAAAAATAACATTTAAATTCCCTATTGCAATACCGATCCTATTTTGTATTTTTTTTCATACAGCTTCTCTAAATAACTATTACTGAGCTGGAATGAACCTTGTTGACCAGGCTGGCCTGTGACAGACCTCTGCCTTCCGTGGCCTTCTGAGAGCTGACATTAAGGTTGCGTGCCTTTATGATAGCTCATTATCTTCTTTTTCCCACTTTCTTGGCTTTTAAAATATTTAATTTATTAAGTCTCCATAAGAATATGTTTATATTTCTTTTATGTTTTTAAAATTACATATTTTAATCATACTTCTGTCCTGCTTGACTCCGATAGTTTTATGCTGGAAAGAGTTATCAAGGGTCTCTTGTATTTTCAGTTCTGTAACATTCCATGTAGGCATTTTCTATTTGTTTAATGATTTCTCTGTCTGTAACAATTTTGCTGTTTTTCATGTTGCCATCTGAAAAGTAAAGTTTCTAAAATTTCATTTATTTATTTGTGTTTGTTTGTATATTTACATTTTGAACCACATGTGTAAATTATCAACTAAGGGACGATTGTTAATATCAATACATGTATAAAGTGATGACAGTGTTGCACATTTCCACAATAATGGTATTGATTTCCAAGGACACTAGTTATGTACTTCTGCACACAGAGCTCCTATTCCAACAGCATTTTCTGTACTCAGATGACAATTGTGCTTATCCAGCAGCATGAAAGGACACTGTGATAATTTGCATGTTTGTTCCAGACATTTTACTTTATCCACTTATATGACTTTTGTTAAATATTTCCTTATTTCTTTCTCATTTTTCCTATTGAATCATTTTCTCATGGTAACTAACGACATTTGAAAAGATACAAGATCTCATTACATTGTGGAAAAAATTTTGAGTTTGTTGCAGATCTTTGTACATTATATTTTAAAAGATGTTAATTTTTCCTTTGAATATGTCTTTGTATTATTTTACAGTTCAGATAATATATAATATGTATTTCTTTTTTTAATTTTTTTATTTAACTTTTATTAGTTACACTTTATTCAATTTGTATCCTCCCCCCCATCCCACCTTCCCCCCTTTTCTGCATGCATGCCCCTCCCAAGTCCACTGATAAGGGAGGTCCTCCTCTCCTTCTTTCTGATCTTAGTCTATCAGTTCTCATCAGAAGTGGCTGCATTTTCAGGGTTCTAGGTTATCTCCATGCATGATTCTTGGTTGGAGTATGAGTCTCTGGGAAGTTCCCTGTGTTCAAATTTTCTTGTTCTGTTGCTCTCCTTGTGGAGTTCCTGTCCTCTCCAGCTCTTACTATTTCCCACTTCTTACATAAAATTCCATTCACTCTGCCCTTCAGTTGGCCATCAGGCTCAGCATCTGCTTTGACAATTCTGCACGGCAGAGGCTTTCAGAGGCCCTCTGTGGCAGGTTCCGAGGTTGTTTCCTGTTTTCTTCTTCTGGCTTTCAGAGGCCCTCTTCTTTATAAAGAAATCATAAAATTCTTCTTTATTTTATTTTATTTTGTATCTTTGTTATTTATTCAAGTTGTTAATATGCTATTAGTAATGTAATTTATGTATTTCTGATATTTAATGTACAATATACATTAAATAGGTACATAGATAGATAGATAGATAGATAGATAGATAGATAGATAGATAGATAGAT
>NW_026593286.1:39285891-39290901 GCF_907164565.1 Psammomys obesus | reverse complement strand
GATAGATAGATAGATAGATAGATAGATAGATAGATAGATAGATAGATGATAGAGCATCTTCCCTTTGTTGTCAAGCTAGTCTGTAAACTCTTCCTTCTGCCTCAGCCTCGCTACATGTTGATGTTACCGGTACGTCGTGCCGCACATGGATGTGCGCTATTTTTCAGATTGATTTCTGATTTCCTTCTCATTGGTTTGCAGCTTCACCACCACAGACTTACTGAACAGACATTGCTGAATATTTGTGTAAAGGAGGGGGTTCACGAAATCCCTTAGCTTATGATACTTTAGTGCCTTAGTATATTTTTCATAAGCACTGACGCCAAGTTCAAATTGATGGAGACAGTGTGCTATTAACATGATGGAGTAGTTTCAGGAGTTCACATTAGGAATTTCACAATGCCCTGCAGGAGGCCGTCTGTTTTCCTTGAAGTTTAGAATGTCCTCCTGTGCATCCATTAGTCCACTCTGCTGCCCTAAAGCACCATGGAGCACAGATTTGGAGCTTCAGTTTAAAAAGTCATTAACTGAATAAGAGCAGTCAAAGAAAGAGGAGGAGTGCATTTTTTTTTTTTTTACAAAAGAACACAAAGAAAGACAAAACAAAACAATACAAAAAACCAAATATTTATGGAGAGCAATTGTTTTTCTCATTAGTTACTAGCCTGTTTAACCCATGTCATAACCTTTGTCTGTAATTATCTCTAAATGAAGTAATAGATTAGGTAATATAATGAAGGATCAAGAATATAAATATGTTGACATTAATCATGGTGCTCTTTTAAAACATAATATATAGGAGAAAAATAAACAGAAGTATTTGTAAAAAATAGAGTTCCTCATTTAATTAGCAAGGAATAATGAAATCATTCGATAGAGGTATTGAGTTTTGTGTTAGTATGTCTAGTACATTCAGTATGTACATAAATATACTGCAGTGGAGGCTTCCTCTCACTTCCCTACCTAAGATTTAATTTACTTGTCCTCTAAAAGAATACATTTGGCCTTCCAATATGTTTGCTTTCTGGTTTACATCTCCAAGGAAAACTTAATGAAATCAAAGATAAATACAAAGTCTAGCTTCACTATCCCTTTTTAGGAGACTATCTACTTATACCCTAAGTGTAGATTTAAAGAAACAGTCTTATATAGATGCAAAGTAATTTACCTATGAGGATTTATAATCTTGTTCATATATATATGTATATATATAATCATTTCATAAACAATTCTGTTAATAACAATGAGTATGCCATATTTAACTATGAATCAAAAAACACATCCATATTTCCTACTCAGTTTCCAATATTTGCATGATGAAATTTATAAAGCACAAATGTCTAAAGTTTGGGAATATTCTAATACAGAAAATTAGAGATGTTTTATCTTTCAAGTTTTTTGATGCCTATACTTTGTAATTCTGTTTCTTTTAAAATATGCTGAGATAATTAAGCATATTTACAGAGCTGAACTGATAAAATTATATTAAGAGATGTGCAGGACAAGATTATCATTTATAAAATGAACTGAGATTTTTATTAATTCAGAAATCGGGGTTTGTTACCATAGCACCTTGTTTACACTCCTCTGAAGCTTAGCCGCTCACTTTAATCTGCACATGCATATCGAGATAAAATCATTATATTAATTTTTGTGCTGAGCCCCCTGATAGTAATTATGTAAGATTAAGGTCATACATATTTTAATTATATATTCCTATTATTTTACTATATGCTTCATTGACTTATGAGCAATACAAATCCCAATTATAGTTTGTTTCTAATGTACACAAATATCCATTAGCTGTATTTCATAACTTAAATAATATAAATGTGAAAATGTTAATCATGAGATGGAGCATGGAGAAGGTATTCAAACATGTTTTCTTTTTATTTCTTAAATTTAATAATATTATATATGTTGCTTATTCTGTAATAATTCTCCTGACTTTTTCCTTAAATTGAAAATAGTATTTTTTCTTATATAATATATTCTTATTACAGTTTCTCCTCCTTCTACTCCTCCAAATTCCCCTGCACCTCCCCTCCCATACAGATCTAATGTCAGTTTCTCATTAGACAAAAAAACAACAAAAATTAACCAACCCAACAGGCTTCTAAATAATAAAAATAAGTTAAATTAAACTAAGATAAACCAAAACCAAAGCAAACAAACATAAAGAGACAAGGAGAAAGGCCAAGAAACAGGGATAGACTCATTTGTAAACTTAAGGATTATAAAAACACTAAACTGGAAGTCATTTTAAATACACAAAGGGCCTGTAGGATATAGAGAGTAACAAATATGTGTGCACATATGTTTATAACAAAATAAAAAAAGAAAATGAGATAAAATTAGTAAAAAGGAAAAAAGTACCCTAATACAACATGATGAGACAAGGAAGCTTCAAGGTAAAAAATTTAATTAAAAAAGTAGTTTGTTTCCTGATGAAACTCCCTCAATAAAAGCTGAACTTTGTTTTTCTCTTCTTTTTTTCATTACATTTTTATTTTTTATATTAATTACAGTTTATTCACTTTGTATCCAAGCTGTAGCCCCCATCCTCCTCCTCTCCCAATTCCATTCTCACTCCCTCATCTCCTCCTGTGCCCCTCTCCAAGTCCATGGATAGGAATAGTCCTCCTCCCCTTCCATCTAACCCTAGCTTATCCAGTCTCATCAGAACTGGCTGCATTCTCCTTCTCGGTGGCCTGGCTAGACTGCTCTCCTCCCTCAGGGGGAGGTGGTCAAAGAGCTAGCCACTGAATTCATGTCAGAGACAGTACCTATTCCCCTTACTAGGTACCCACTTGGATACTGAGCTGCCATGGGCTACATCTGATCAGGGGTTCTAGGTTATATCCATGAATGGACTTTGGTTGGAGTATCAGTCTCAAAAAAGACCACTGTGCACAGATATTTTGGTTCTGTTGCTCTCCTTGTGAAGCTCCTGTCCTCTCCAGGTCTTACTATCTCCCCTTTCTTTCCTAAGATTCCCTGCACTCTGCCCAAAGTGTGGTTATGAGTCTCAGTATCAGCTTTGATAAAATGCTAGGTAGTCTTTCAGAGGCCCTCTGTGATTGGCTCCTGTACTGTTTCCTGTTTTCCCCTTCTTCCACTGTCAGTCCCATTTGCCTTTCTGAGTGAGGATTGATCATATTACCCATGGTCCTCCTTCTTGCTTAGCTTCTTTAGGTGTACAGATTTTAGTATGTTTATCCTATATTATATGTCTAGTATCCACTTAAAAGTGAGTATGTACCATGTGTGTCTTTCTGTCTCTGGGATACCTCACTGAGGCTCATCTTTTCTAGTTCCCAACCATTTGCCTGCAAAATTCATGATTCATGTTTTAATTGCTGAATAATATTTCATTATGCAAATGTACTACAATTTCTGTGTCCATTCTTCAGTTGAGGGACATCTTGGTTGTTTCCAGGTTCTGACTATTATGAATAATGCTGCTACAAACAAGAATGAACAATTGTCCTTGTTGTGTACTTGAGCATATTTTGCATATATGCCTAGAGGTGTTATAGCTGGATCTTGAGGAAGTGCTATTCCTAATTGTCTGAGAAAGTGTCAGATTGATTTCCAAAATGGTTGTAGAAGTTTACATTCTGACCAACAATGGAGGAGGGTTCCTCTTTCTCCACATCATCTCCAGCATGTATTGTCACTTGAGTTTTTTATCTTAGCCATTCTGATAGGTGTAAGGTGAAATCTCAGGGTTGTTTTGATTTGCATCTCCCTGATGGCTAAGGACATTGAGCATTTCTTTAAGTGTTTCTCTGCCATTCGATATTCCTTTATAGAGAATTCTGCTAATTCTGTATCCCATTTTTTAATTGGATTACTTAATTTGTTGCTCTTTTACTTCTTTAATTCTTTATATAGTCTGGATATTAGCCCTCTGTCAGATATAAAGTTGGTGAAGATCCTTTCCCAGTCTGTAGGTTGTCGGTCCAGCTCATCATCTTTGCCCTCCCTTTCCCCACTCACTGAAGTATTTTTTCTTTTTTAACCATTTATCTATCTATCTATCTATCTATCTATCTATCTATCTATCTATCTATCATTCTATCTAGAATTTATTCACTTTCTATCCCAGCTGTAGCTCCCTCCATTTTCCCCTCCCAATCCCACTCACCCTCCCTCATGTCCTCTCATGCCCCCGTGCAGGTAAACTTTGAAGATGTGCTAAATGAAGTGAGGATGTACAGAAGGACTATCTCATGCCTCCACTCATGAGGGACCTAAAACAGGTACATGTAAGGAAGAAGAAAGAAATTAGATTCATTTCTAAAGGCTGGAGAATGAAAAAATATTTCTTCATGGATACAATTTCGATCTGGCGATGGTAAAGGTTTAGAAATAGTGATGATAGTTGAACTTCACAGTAGCATTAATGTTACTATATTATATACTTAAAATAGTTATTATGCAGATTTTGTTGTGTCACAATTTTTTAAATTTCATCTTTTAAAATAATTTTTATTTTCTTATATTAATCACAGGTTATTTACTTTGCATCCCACCTGTAGCCCCCTCCCTCATTCCCTCCCAATTCCACCCTTACTCCCTCATCTCCTTCCTGCCCCTTTTCAAGTCCACTAATAGGGGGCGTCCTCCTCCCCTTTCATCTGACCCAGGCTTATCAGGTATCTTCAAGACTGACTGCAATGTCCTCTGTGGCCTCAAGGCTGCTCCTCCTTCAGGAGGGAGGGGAGATCAAAGAGCTAGGCACTGAGTTCATATCAGAAATAGTCCCTGTTCCCCTTACTAGGGAACCCACTTGGATACTGGGCTACCATGGGCTACATCCGTGCAGGGGTTCTAGGTTATATTTGTACATGGTCCTTGGTTGGAGAAAAGTGTAACGTACTTGTAATGGTGACTTCTGTGTTATGTTTGTTTGAAATAAAAAGAAGGTAATTTTAAAACTTAATTCCCATCAAAATACCAACTCAATTCTTTACAGACCTTGAAAAAAAGATTCTCAGCTTCATA
>NW_026593286.1:39231443-39270891 GCF_907164565.1 Psammomys obesus | reverse complement strand
AAAAAAAAAGGAAATGAGATTTACTAGATTGGCCACATTTCAACAATAGTTGTGTTCTCTTTGTAGAATTCATGAACCCAGTAGCTTACAAGTCCATAGTCCTAGATATCTAAGCAGTCATAGTCTGGTGCCAATGGCCATGAGAACCAGGAAGAGCTTGTTGCCTATGCATAGGCAAAGTATCAGCGGAGGTAGGGAACTTCCAAATATCTGCAATATCCCCATTAGGTTACCAGCCAGGCCACAGTCCAAACCCTCTGAACTCCATCAGTTAGCAGATTATGGAAGTTTCCTTATCAGTGGACTTGGAAAGGGGCATGGTAGAGATGAGGGAGGGAGGGTGGAATTGGGAGGAAATGAGTGAGCGGGATACGGCTGGGATACAGAGTTAATAAAATGTAAATGATAAGAAAAAAAATAAAATTAAAAAAAAAAGAATCTTTCAATTTACTTTGATTGTATTCTTACCCTCCTCCCTGTCTTTCCAGATCCTTTTCTCCTCCATATCCACCAAACTTTATATTCTTCCTAAAAAGACAAACCAAAAAAAACAAAATAAAATAAAGCCACCCATTAAGATAGACCACCAAACTGTCACCAAGTAAAAGTACACACACACACACACACACACACACACACACACACACATCCATTATTTGTTGGCTGACTACTCCTAACTAATGAGGCCTTCCTTACAGTGGTTGATACCTATGTGACTTCTTAATGACAGCATGATTAAGTCATAGTGAGTGGAATGATACACTTTCCATCTCTCCTACCAGAGGTTCTGAGCATGAGCACGGTAGTTTTGCACAGTAGCCCTCTCAAGCCTACTCAGAAATTGCTCCCTATCAGCCATTGAATTGACATCTCAAAACATACATATTTAGTAGAATGCATGAGTTCCCAACATTGTGACCAAAAAAAATATAAACTAGTTACTTCATCATAATTTCTAGCCAAGGACGAGGCCATGTGGATTTATGAACGGCTATTTGGTTCACTCAAATAGGTGTGGATTCAGCCAACTTCCTTTTACTAGAGGAATCATCAAATATTATTGTATGAACTGCTTTGTTGTATGAATTGTCATAGTATAGTGTGTTCCTACAGAACACTGAATCTAAGAAAGAGGCAAAATTGTCTCTTTAAGGATGGCTTAGAGAAAATGAATCTTTAGGGAGAATCATACAGGACCTAGGGGTCCTTCTGCTGTGTTGGAGCAGAGCACTATTTAGAATGCCTCTCAAAACTGCTTTGATGTATTAGTGCTGGGTCCCTGTTGCTGCTTGATTTCTTTTCTCTCTCCACTCTTACAAAGCTTAATTTTCTTCTCTATAATGAATTCATGAATTACTGCCATCATCCAAAATTTTAAAAAAATGACAATGATAATGTGTCTTACCACCTCACCTACCTAGAGTTGCGTTTCTTTCGTTTGTGTATACACACATGTGGATAAAAACATGAATTCTCAGTATGTTTAAAGTTTTCTATTCACAAAGATTATTCCAAACCAGGAAGATAAAAGCAGAATATGTTCCTGAGACAGAAAAATTATTCTACTAACCAAAAATGACAGTGTTTCAGGCTGCATTTTTATTTTTTCAAAGGTTGTTATCTAGAAAACAAAAGCTATGTAATAATACATTTTTCAAATCACTAAGACTTTTTCTTTTTATAATCTCTAAGTCTTATTTCAGCATTAAAGAGCAACATTTTTTTTTCTGTTTTTTAACCTGGAAATAAAAAGCTTTCCTAGGTTAAATCTTAAAGAATTCAAACAGAGTACAAACTATTGGCTATAAAAGCATTAAAATACAGGAAGAATTTTGCCTTTTAGTAAATAATGTTGAAATTTTGCTTCCAAATAAATCTTGGGTTTTATTATAAATAGGTGAATGTTATAGTCAAACATACCATTATTTTATGCTTTACAAATGACATACACACATCAGGAGAGACTATGAGCAAGATGTAGATTGTGTTTTCCTATTAAAGGCTCATGGTTCTTGGTTGATGGTAGAATGTAATTCATTTATTACTGAATGATAATAAGAAGAGACGATATATGGAGTTAGAAACTCAAGATAATATCAGTAAGATTTCCTACTACAGTTTAAGTTGTGAAATATGTTTCACTTTTATGGAAATGTTTATGAATTTAAACAGTCAGCCTGATGTGCAACAGAGCAAGCTGTGGTTCCTTAATATGTATCCATCTCTATGTAAAATTACACATCATTTTAGGTAAGAGTAAAATGTAAGAAATGTGAAACCTGACTTGAAAAATCACTAAAAAGATAACATACATTGCAGTCACAAAGCTAAATGCTCTAAACAGTGAAAGGCAGAGAAGGCAAGAGAGAGGGAGCCTAGAAGCTGGTAGCACTCCAGAGAAATATTCAATTAGTTGGTAGGTGTCCTTGAATGCTCACCTTCTTATGTTTTTGCCGTGAGCAATAAATGGAGACTCTATTTTTGTTCTATCAAAATAAGACTAGTTTTCTGTTATATAATTCCCATGGCTGCACGATTTCATTACTTGAGTTACAATAGATAAGCAATTCTTTTAATTATCACATAAAATTCACTAGTTACAATAGTTTATGGGATAGATTAATTACTCACTGGCATTTACATATTCAAATGTCTTATGCTGGACACACAATGCTTAATAGAAAACAATACTTTTGGCAGTATTTTAACTGAGTTACTGTAAATAGGGAGAATTGTATAATTGTAGCTCTTAAGGTCAAAAATGAAAATTTGTTGGTGGGTATGGGACATCTAGTATTTAAGTCCATTGCTGATTTCAGGCATTCCATGTAATAGGTGTTGAGGACAAAACTCATTTTATGAATAAAGCCACTTTTTCTATAAATTGACCAAAAATGCCTCTAGCTTCTCTATATTGGTTTAGAGAAGCAAATGCCCACTCTTTACAGTAGGTCTTTATTCTATCAGACTGTATTTTGTATTTAAAAGTGGCTACTGTTTGTGTGCAGATAAAATTAACGATTACTATAAAGTATGCACCCATATTCTTTAATCAATGAAGAAGTGAAGATGATTGAGTGCTATATATGTGTGAGTGTATAGCAACTTGTGTCTGAGATGTTTTTCATCTCCTAACCTCAAGAGGCAAACCCTTAAATTTTCAGTTTCAGTCATGTTATCAGATATCCCATTATTTACTCCAATTGTGTAAACAGCTGAACTACGTTGTGTAAATGGTTTTATATGCAACAATTTTATAACTTTTCAGTTGTTTTTATTAATCATTTTTTTCTTTTATTGAAAATGGGTTGCTTTATTACACAATATATTCCAATTATAGTTTCCCATCCCTTTATGCTTCCCAGTTCCTTCTCACTTCCCTTTTCTTCCATATATATTCCTATTCCTTTTCTATCTTTCATTAGGAAAAACAAAAACAAAAACAACAAACAAACAGGTTCTATGAAACACAGCTGTCATTTCAGCTTTGTCACAGACTTTCCTGAAGAATGAATGCAGATCATAAGCAAAACAAATGCAGTAGTGAGCCGAGACTGCTGGAAGAAAAGATAATCTTGTAACTAAGACAAATTGTAGAGGAAAAGATGCTACAACCTTAAATAAATTACATATTCTATATTGCTAAGTAATTTTGTGACTTACAAATACAGAAGTATGCAGTCATTGCCCTCTATTCTCAGCAGATCCCAGACTTCTTTGGTTGTCACTTCAGTCTCCACTGTGCCATCCACAGAGCTGGTACTTGCTTCTTTGGATATCACAATTACTAGGAGATGATATTTATTACTGGAGCAATGTGTGTCCAACATGATAAATCAGGAAGCACTTGTAATCACTTCACATTTCTTATGGAATTTTAAATAATAGATTACAGTTTTTGTCTTAAATTACAAATTTATTGATTTCCAACTTCCAATCAAATCTGGCTTGAACCCAAGAACTCTGATGCAGATGATCTATTTTTTTTCTGTGAAATTTGCTATTTTGGAGAGAAGCAATCTTAGTAAAGTGTTTAATTCTGTTATCCTAAACAAGGCAGGTGCTACTCAACACGTTGCTGTTAGTGTGTGAACTTATTAGGTCACAGCAAAGGTCTCACCAATAGCAAATGCTCATGCTCAGTAGACATGCCTCTGGCAATCCCAAGACATTGTCTTCAATCATTATCATGAACTATTTCAAATGCCAATGTGCCCAGTTTGAAAAGAAAGTATATGTTCATTTAAGAATTTATAAAATGCCACAGAGAATCACACAGAAGAGAGCCAAGTAAATAAGTCAGGCTTTAATAAGCTGAGATCACTTTTTTATGATTTATTAAATTTTTCAAATTAATGTTTTTATTTTTTATATTAATTACAGTTTATTCACCTTGTAGCCTCCTCTCGCTAATCCTCCCAATTTCACCCTCCCTTCCTTGTCTCCTCCTATACCCCTCTCCAAATCCACAGATAGGGGAGGACCTCCTCTTCTTCCATCTGACCATAGCTTATCAGGTCTCATCAGAACTGGCTACATTGTCCTCTTCTGTGGCCTGACAAGGCTGCTCCCCCATCAGGGAGTGGCAGTCAAAGAGCTAGCCACTGAGTTCATGTCAGAGACAGTCCCTGTTCCCCTTACTAGGATGCCCATTTGGATACTTAACAATTTCTGTATCCATTCCTCCACTGAGGGGTATCTGGGCTGTTTCCAGCTTCTGGCTATTACAAATAAGGCTGCTACAAACATGGTTGAGCAAATATCCTTATTGTGTACTTGAGTCTCTTTTGGGTATATGCCTAGAAGTGGTATAGCTGGACCTTGAGGAAGTGCTATTCATAGTTGTCTGAAGAAGCACCAGATTGCTTTCCAGAGTGGTTGTACAAGTTTACATTTCCACCAGCAGTGGAGGAGGGTTTCCCTTTCTCCACAACCTCTCCAGCATGTGTTGTTACTTGAGTTTTTGATTTTAGACATTCTGATGGGTGTAAGGTGAAATCTTAGGGTCATTTTGATTTGCATTTCCCTTATGACTAAGGACGTTGTGCATTTCTTTAAGTGTTTATCTACCATGCTCAATTCCTATCCAGAAACGAAAAGAGGATGGACATCAGAAGAAGAAGAGAAGAGGGAACAAATCAGGAGCCTGACACAGAGGACCTCTGAAAGGCTCTGCCCTGCAGACTATCAATGCAGATGATGAGACTTATGGGCAACCTTTCGGCAGAGTGCATGGAATCTTAGGAAAGAAGTGGGAAACAGAGGACAGGAACTCCACAAGGAGAGCAACAGAACCAAAAAATATGAGCACAGGGGTCTTTCCTGAGACTGATACTCCAACCAAGGACTATGCATGGAGATAACATAAGACCCCTGGACAGATGTAGCCCATGGCAGTTCAATATCCAAGTGGGCTCCAATGTAATAGGAACAGGGACTGTCTCTGACATGAACTGATTGGCCTGCTCTTTAATTACCTCGCCCTGAGGGACAAGCAGCATTACCAGGGCACAGAAAGAAGGCACAGAACGCACCCACTCCTGGTGAGACCTAATTCACTAGGATCAGAAAGAAGGAAAAGAAGACCTCCCCTATCTGTGAACTTGGGGAGGGGCATGCATACAGAGGGGGAGAGGAATGGAGGGATTTGGACAGGAGGAGGAAAGGAACCACAGGGGTATACAAAGTGAATAAATTAATAATTTATTAAGTAATTAATAAAGAAATAAAAAAAAGAAAGAAAATCCAGAGGGGCATTTACTTCTCTCTCCACAAAGATTGGGCAACAATAAAGAGCTGAAAATATTTTTTGTCTGTCCATCATTATGGTGAGTTGTAAAGTTTTTAGGGTAAATTAGTGTAGGCCTCCTAGGAAAAGTTGGTGTTCTTAGTCTCCATTGGAGCCAAAATACATGTAGTTATTTTGAGTTATTTTTTCCACACAGTTAAATTATTTTACCATACTTCTCTTAAAGGCTGAAAGTCTGCTTGCCAGGGCACCAAAAACCCCCAGTAAACACATTTTACATTTCCACATTACATAATCAGCCTGAGGTTATTCCAGGCCCCATTAATATAAAAACCTAATGATTAATACACACACACACACACAATAACAAGGACGAAATGCCAATGAAGCACAAATTGGTGGTGAGTGAATTATTTCTCACCCCAGCAAGCTTATTTCATTTGACATTTTATGAAATTAACCAAAGTAGAAGGAAAATCAGCCCAGGGAGATACTTTGACGTCAGAAAGTTAGAGGTTCTAAGAGAAGCTGACACTTGCTAAGAAGACCATGAAAGTAAGATCAAGAGAGCAGGTTTGCCCTAGTATTTATGATAAACTTCTCCATATCCCCAAATACAGGCTTCCCCCTAAGGTAGTTTTGAAAAATGGTAGGATGCAAGCAAGGAAGAACTCCAGTAGGCACTGCAGAGCCTGCAGTCTGTAAATCCCTGTGCTTCATATATGCATTTATTTGACTAAGAACAACAATCCATTTAAAAAATGTGCAGAAAACAAAGGTGCCCTTGCCAATATTTTGTTTTATTTTGACAAACACTAAAATTTCTGAGGGAAATCTGCTGCCAATGGAATGAGGACATTCATTTATGCAGTGTGCAAATACAACTTAAAGACACAACTGCACTGAGGACATGCTGCCCTGAAGGCAGGCATTTGAAGGAGTGAAGGTAAAATATTTTTCTAAAATATTTTTAAAATATTTTTCTAAAATATTTTAAAAATATTTTCTAAAATATTTTTCTAAAATATTTTTCAACTGATCAAGCCTGTGTTCTCTGCATTCTGAAATGCCGCAAACATTAAGCATATTGGTTAAACTTACACTAATGGATGAATGAATACCCTCTGAAAAAGACAATCTTCAAATTACCAAGGAAAATATCCTGTAGAGCACAAGCCAATGCTCTAGCTCATTTAATATTTGATTTGAGATTGTGGAGAAAGTGAAACACTCTTCCATTGCTGGTGGGAATGTAGACTTGTAAAACCACTTTGGAAATCACTCTGGTGCTTTCTCAGACAACTAGGAATAGTGCTTCCTCAAGATCCAGCTATACCAATCCTAGGCATATATCCAAACGATGCTCAAGTACACAACAAGGACATTTGTTCAACCATGTTCATAACAGCTTTATTCATAATAGCCAAAACCTGGAAACAACCCAGATGTCCATCAATGGAGGAATGGATACAGAAATTGTGGTACATTTACAGAATGGAATACTACTCAGAAATTAAAAACAAAGAAATCATGAAACTGGCAGGCAAATGGTGGGGTCTAGAAATGATCATTCCGAGTGAAGTATCTCAGAAGCAAAAGATATATATGGTATATACTTACTTTTTAGTGGATACTAGACCTAAAAGATAGGATAAACATACAAAAAGTGTGCACCTAAAGAAGCTAAATAAGAAAGAGGACCCAGGGTAGATGATCAATACTCACTTAGAAAGTCAAAGGGGATGGACATTGGAAGTAGGAAAAACAAGAAACAGGACAGGAGTCTACCACAGAGGGCCTCTGAAAAATTCTACCTAGCAGTGTATCAAAGCAGATTCTGAGACTCATAACCAAACCTGGGGCAGAGTGCAGGGAATCATATAAAAGAAGGGGGAGTTAGTATGACCTGGAGAGGACAGGAGCTCCACAAGGACCAGATATATCTGGGCACAGGGGTCTTTTCAGAGACTGATTTCCAACCAAGGACCATTGTTTGGATATTACCTAGAAACCCTGCCCATGGCAGCTCAATATCCATGTGGGTACCCTAGTAAGGGGAACAGGGACTGTCTCTGACATGAACTCAATGGCTGGCTCTTTGACCTCTTCCCTTCCCCCAAGGGAGGTGCAGCCTTGCTAGGCCACAGAGGTGGACATTACAGCCACTCCTGATGAGACCTGATAAACTTGGGTCAGGTGGAAGAGGAGGAGGACCTTTTTTATCAATGGACTTTGAAATGGGTAGGGAGGAGATGAAGAGGGAGGGTGGGATTGGGAGGGAATAAGGGAGGGGACTACAACTGGGATGCAAAGTAAATAAACTGTAATTAATACAAAAAAGAAAATTTTAATTAGTATAGGGTATTTTTGAGTTTCCTAAGATCAAATTTTTATGTATCTTGTAATTTTTAAAAATAAAACTTCTGAAATTAAAAAAAAAAAAAATGCTCTCGTTTGTACTAAGGAAAGCCTGCTTTTTTTTTTTTTTTTGCTCTAGACAGTTACAGAGTATTTCCATGTCTTTCCTAGCCTAGCTACAAATTCTCACCTACACTTTGAATAGTTATGGAACTCAGATGAATGGTGTTGAAAGGGCTTGCCTATGCTTTTTCTACAATTTTAAGTAACTTTTATGTAAGTAATTTAATTAATAAATAGTACAGATCAATTAAAACGTTCTGGTGTCCAGAATTTTATATCAAAGGGTCAGGTATTCAATATATATTTTATTATATTTAATAACATTGTCAGCATATCTTCATATTAACAGAAATGTTAGTATTTTGCAGAATGATTCAAGTTTTAATTCACAGTTACAGAAATATAGTTAACCTAGAACAATTTATGTGTCTTGGCCATTTTTATATGCACAGAAACCAATGAAGAATTGAGATTGGCTTTTTGCATTCTTCTGAATTGAATTTTGTCCCTGGACTAGCGTTGCTAGTTTATAACTAAAATGTTTTAATTTTTCTTCTGAATTTCTTTTTTATTTTCATTATTATTAATTCATTTATTTATTTTACAATTCATTCACTTTGTGCCCTGGTTCTAGCACCCCCCTTATCTCTTTCCAGTCCCATCCTCCCTCTCTCTTCCTCCCTTGTACCTCTTCCCTAGTCCAGGGACAGGGGAAGTCCTCCTACCCTACTGTCTGATCCTAACCTATAGGTCCATCACTACTGCATGGATCCTCTTCTTCTGTGAGCTGACTAGGTCACCCCAAGAGATCATGAAGCAGGCAACCAAGTTCATGTCAGAGACTGACTGTTCCCTTCTCACTAGGGAATGCACATAGCTATTAAGTAGTCTATGGGCTACATTTAAGTAGAGGGTCTAGTCCTCTCTATGCATGGTCTTTGGTTGATGAGTCAGTCTCTGTATCAACCCAGGTTATTTTATTTATTTATTTTTTTTGTCTTTGTTGGTCATCTTGTGGGGCACCTGGCTTCTCCAGAGCCTTCTGTATTCACCTTCCACCAAAAGACTCCCTTTGCTCTGTTCAAAGTTTGGCTGTGAGTCTGTGCATCTGCTTCAATCAACTGCTGGGTGGAGTCTTCAGAAGACATCTGTGGTAGGCCCTTATCCTGTTCCCTCTCTTCCACGGCTTCCAGTGTCTATCCTGTTTCCCCTTCTTACCCATATACAACCTTTCTCTCAAGCACACATACACATCTCTCTCTATCTTACACACACATACACACACATATATGCTCTCTGTCATACATACTCACGCATATATGAACACTCTGCTCTCTCAGGCACACACATCCAGTAGCAGAAAGACATGAATAGTGTCTGTTACCAACTTTTCTATTTCGATAAAAGTAGCTTTTTGAGATTCAGTAGAAGCTAAAGTCGTGTTATATTTATTTTTGTCCATCTTTTACTTAACAAAATTTCTACCAAATACTTGGATTATGTCCAAAGGAAATAAAAAATATTTTATAGGCAATCTACATTGTAATATATTTGCATTATTTCTTATAGGAGTAAAATTATAGAATTAGCCAAAGGCCAATCAGTTACTAAATGAAAAAAAAGTTATAAAAATAAAAGTAGAAGTCTATGTGTACTATGCACTATAAAAACTGAACTCATTGGCACAGAAGAAAACTTTCTAAACAGAACACCAACAGCACAGGCTCTAAGATAACAATCAATAAATGCGACCTCATGAAATTGAAAAGCTTCTGTAAAGCAAAGGACACCGTCCTCAAAACAAAACGACTGCCTACAGACTGGGAAAGGATCTTCACCAACCCTATATCTGACAGAGGGCTAATATCCTGAATATAAAGAAATAAGAAGTTAAAAAAAAAAAAAAACAAATCCATGCAGCCACTTCTGATGAGAACTGATAGTCTAAGATCAGAAAGAAGGAGAGGAGAACCTCCCCTATCAGTGGACTTGGGGAGGGGCATGCATGCAGAAAGGGGAGGAAGGGTAGGATTGGGATAGGAGGAGGGAGGGGCTTATGGGGGGATACAAAATGAATAAAGTGTAATTAATAATAATAATAATAATAAATTAAAAAAACAACAAATCAAGAAATTCAATTAAAAGTGGGGTACAGCCATTGCTCTTAACCACTGAGCCATCTCTCCAGCCCCTTCTTACATGAACTCAATGGCTAGCTCTTTGACCCCCCTCCCCCAGGGAGGAGCAGCCTTGCTAGGCCACAGAAGAGGACATTGCAGCCAGTCCTGAAGAGACCTGATAAGCTAGGGACAGATGGAAGGGGAGGAGGGCCTCACCTATCAGTGGACTTGGAAAGGGGCAGGGAGGAGATGAGGAAGGGAGGGTGGGATTGGGAGGGAATGGGAGAGGGGGCTACAGCTGAGATACAAAGTAAATAACCTGTGATTAATTATAAAAAATAAAAAAGGGAAAAAATAGGGTACAGAGCTAAACAGAATTCTCCACTGAGGAATACTGAATTGCAGAGAAACACTTAAAGAAATGTTCAGTGTCCTTCCATCAGGGAGATGCAAATCAAAACAACCCTTAGATTTCAACTTACATCCATCAGAATGGCTAAGATCAAGGAGAGCAACAGAACAAGATAATTTGAACACAGGGAACTTCCCAGAAAATCATACTCCAACCAAGGACTATTCGTGGAGATGACCTGGAACCCCTGCACAGGTGTAGCCCATGGCAGTTCAGTGTCCAAGTGGGTTACATAGTAATGGGAAGAGGGACTGCCTCTGACATAATCTGTGTGGCCTGCTCGTTGATCACTTCCCCCTGAGGGGGGAGCAGCCTTACCAGGCCACAGTAGAGGACAATGCAGCCACTTTTGATGAGAACTGATAGAATAAGATCAGAAAGAAGAGGAGAACCTCCCCTATCAGTGGACTTGGGGAGTGGCATGCATGCAGAAAGGGGAGGGAGGGTGGGATCAGGAGGGGAGGAAGGAGGGGATTATGGGGGATACAAAATGAATAAAGTGTAATTAATAAAAAAATTAAAAAATAGATTCATTTTTTTCACCCTGCACAAAACTAAAGTCCAAGTGGATCAAGGACCTCAACATAAAACCAGATACTCTAAATCAGCTGGAAAAAAAAGTGGGAAACAGCCTAGAACTCATTGGCACAGGAGACAACTTCCTGAACAGAACACCAACAGCACAGGCTCTAAGAGCAACAATCAATAAATGGAACCTCATGAAACTGAAAAGCTTCTGTAAAGCAAAAGACACTGTCATCAAAACAAATAGACAGCCTACAGATTGGGAAAGAATCTTCACCAACCCTTTATCTGACAGAGGGCTAATATCAAGTATATATAAAGAACTAAAGAAGCAGAAAAGCAACAAACCAAGTAATCCACTTAAAAAATGGGGAACAGAGCTAAACAGAGAATTCTCGAAAGAGGAACATCGAACGGCAGAGAAACACTTAAAGAAATGCTCAACCTCATTAGCCATTAGGGAAATGCAAATCAAAACGACCCTGAGATTTCACCTTACACCCATCAGAATGGCCAAGATGAAAAACTCAAGTGATAGCACATGCTGGAGAGGTTGTGGAGAAAAGGGAACCCTCCTCCATTGCTGGTGGGAATGTAAACTGGTACAACCACTCTGGAAGTCAATCTGGCGCTTTCTCAGACAACTAGGAGTAGTGCTACCTCAAGACCCAGCTATACCACTGCTAGGTATATACCCAAAATTTGCTCAAGTACACAACAAGGACATTTGTTCAACCATGTTCGTAGCAGCTTTATTTGTAATAGCCAGAACTTGGAAACAACCCAGATGTCCATCAACGGAGGAATGGATACAGAAATTGTGGTATTTTTACACAATGGAATACTACTCAGCAATCAAAAAGGAGGAAATCATGAAATTTGCAGGCAAGTGGTGGGATCTAGAAAAGATCATTCTGAGTGAAGTATCCCAGAAGGAGAAAGACAAACTTGGTATATACTCGCTTATATAGACCTACAAGACATGATAAACATGATGAAATCTACACACCTAAAGAAGATAATCAAGAAAGTGGACACAGGCGCAGGTGATTAATCCTCATTTAGAAAGACAAATGGGATGTGCATTGAACTTATGACAGGAGTCTACCACAAAAGGCATCTGAAAGACTCTACCTAGCAGTGTTTCAAAGCAGACACTAAGACTCATAACCAAACCCTCGGCAGAGTGCAGGGAATCATATGAAAGAAGGGAAGTTAGTATGATATGGAAAGGATAGGAGCTCTACAAGGACCAAATATATCTGGGCACAGGGTCTTTTCTGAGACTGACACTCAACCAAGGACCATCTATGGATATAACCTAGAACTTCTGCTGGGATGTGGCCTGTGGTAGCTCAGTAACCAAGTAGTTTTCCAAAGTAAGGGGAACACGGACTATTTCTAACAGGATCTCAAGGGCAGGCTGTTTGACCCCCCCCCCCCAGGAGAGGAGCAGTCTGTTAGGCCACAGAGGAGGACTTTGCAGCCAGCCCTGAAGATACCTGATAAAACAGGGTCAGATGAAAGGGGAGGAGGTCCTCCCCTATTAGGGGACTTGGAAAGGGGCAGGGAGGAGACCAGGGAGGGAGTGTGGGGTTGGGGAGGGAATGAGGGAGCGGGATACAGCTGGGACACAGAGTTAACAAAATGTAACTAAAAAGAAAAATAAAATAAAAAAAAATAAAAAAAATTAAATAAAATAAAAAAACTCAAGTGACAATACATGCTGGAGAGAATGTGGAGAAACAGAAGCCTTCCCTATTGCTGGTGGGAATGTTAAGTTGTACAACTATGAAAATCAATCTGGAGCTCTCTCAGACAATTAAAAAAAATGGGATACAGAGTTAAATTGAATTCACAACTGAGGACTATCAAATGGCAAAGAAATACTTAAAGAAATTACCAACATCCTTAGTCATCAGTGATATGCAAATCAAAAGGACTCTGAGTTTTCCATCTAATACCCATTAGAAAAGCTAAGATCAAAAACTCAAGTGAGAACTGTGACTTTTGCTTTACAGAAGCTTTTCAGTTTCATGTGGTCTCATTTATTGATTGTAGATCTCAGAGCCTGTACTGTTGGTGTTCTATTCAGGAAGTTGCCTCCTGTGCCAATGAGTTCTAGGCTCTTCCCCACTTGTTCTTCTAACCAATTTAATGTGTCTGGTTTTATATTGAGGTCTTTGATTCACTTGGACTTTAGTTTTGTGCAGGGTGAAAAAAATGAATCTATTTTTATTTTTTTGCATGTAGACATCCAGTTGGACCAGCACCATTTGTTAAACATGCTTTTTTCCATTGAATGGTTTTATCTTCTTTGTCAAAAATCAAGTATCCATAGGTATGTGAGTTTATTTCTGGGCCCTTTACATGGTTCCATTGATCCACCATTCAGTTTCTATGCCAATAACATGCAGTTGTTATTACTATTGCTGTGTAGTACAGTTTGAGATCAGGGATGTAGATACCTCCAGAAGATCTGTTGTTGTACAGGATCGTTTTGGAAATTCTGGGGTTTTTGTTTCTCCATATGAAGTTGAGAATTTTTCTTTCAAGGACTATAAAGAATTGTGTTTTTATTTTGGTGGAATTTGCATTGAACCTGTAGATTGCTGTTAGCATAATGGCCATTTTCACTATGTTAATCCTACAGATCCATGACTATGGAAGATCTTTCCATCTTCTGATATCTTCTTCAATTTCCTTCTTCAGAGACATGAAGGTTTTTTTTCTTTTTTTAGAATTATAAGTTATTTTATTATTTTTTATTACTTATACATTATTCACTTTGTATTCCCCCATAAGTCCCTCCCTCCTCCCCCCCCTCCTCCCCTCCCGATCCCACCCTCCCACCCCCTTTTCACGCATGCCCCTCTCCAAGTCCACTGATAGGGGAGGTTCTCCTCTCCTTCCTTCTGATCTTAGTCTATCAGATCTCATCAGGAGTGGCTGCATTGTCATCTTCTGTGGCCTGGTAAGGCTGCTCCCATCTCAGGGGGAGGTGATCAACGAACAGGCCAATCAGATTATGTCAGAGGCAGTCCCTCTTCCCATTACTAGGTAACCCACTTGGACACTAAACTGCCATGGGCTACATCTGCACAGGGGTTCTAGGTTATCTCCATGCATAGTACTTGGTTGGAATACGAGTCTCTGGGAAGACCCTGAGTTCAAATTTCTGGTTCTGTTGCTCTCCTTGTGGAGTTCTGTTTTTTTTTTTTTTTTTTTTAAACAGGTCTTTAACTTGCTTGGTTAGAGTCACCCCAATGTACTTTATGTTATTAGTGGCTATTGTGAAGGTTGTTGTTTTCCTAATTTCTTTCTTGGTACTTTTGTCTTTGTTATTCAGGAGGGCTTCTGATTTTTTTTTTTTACTTAATTTTGTATACAGCCACTTTGCTGAAGGTGTTTATCAGGTGAAAGAGTTCTCTGGCCTACAGACTGGGAAAGGATCTTCACTAACCCTATATTGAACAGAAGGCTAATATCCAGAATACATAAAGAACACAAGAAGTTAAAAAACAATAACTGAAGTAATACAATTAAGAAATGGTATACAGACCTGAACAATGAATTCTCTGTAGAGGAATATATAATGGCAGAGAAACAGTTAAGGAAATGCTCTATGTCCTTAGCCATCAGGAAGATGCAAATCAAAACAACCCTGAGATTTCAGATTACACATATCAGAGTCGCTAATATCAAAAACTCAAGTATCAACACATGCTGGAGAGGTTGTGGTGAACAGGGAACCCTCTTTCATTGCTGGTAGGAATGGAAACTTATACAACCACTTTGGAAATCAACCTGGCACTTTATCAGACAATTAGGAATAGTGCTTCCTCAAGATCCAGCTATACCATTCCAGACATATATCTAAAATCTGCTCAAGTACACAACAAGGACATTTGTTCAACCATGTTCATATCAGCTTTATTTGTAATAGTCAGAAGCTGGAAACAACCCAGATGTCCCTCAATGGAGAAATGGATACAGAAATTGTGCTACATTTATACAATGGAATGCTACTCAGCAATTAAATACAAGGAAATCATGAAATTTGCAAGCAAACAGTGGGATGTAGAAAAGATCATTCTGAGTGAGGTATCCCAGAAGCAGAAAGACATACATGGTATATACTCACTAATAAGTGAGTATACTACACATAATATAGGATAAACATACTAAAACCACGTAAAGAAACTAAACAAGAAGGATGACCCAGGGTAAAAAGATCAATCCTCACTTAGAAAGACAAAAGACAAAAGGGAATGACATTGGAAGTTAGAGAAAACAAGAAAAAGGACAGGAGCCTACCACTGAGGGCCTTTGAAAGACATTACCCAGCAGTGTATCAAAGCAGATGCTGAGACTCATAAACAAATTTTGGGCAGAGTGCAGGGAATCATATGAAAGAAAAGTTAGTTAGTAAGACCTGGAAAGTACAGGAGTCCACAAGGAGAGCAACAGAATCAAAATATCTAGGCTCAGGGGTATTATCTAAGACTGATACTCCGACCAAGGTACATTCATGGATATAGTCTAGAACCCCTGCTCAGATGTAGCCCATGGCAGCTCGTTAACCATATGGGTTCCCTAGTAAGGGGAAGAGAGACTGTCTCTGATATGAACTCAGTGGCTGGCTCTTTGACCACCCCTCCCCAGATGGAGAAGCAGCCTTGCAGCCAGCCCTGATGAGACCTGTTAAGCTAGGGTCAAATGGAAGGGGACCTTATAGGTTGACTTGGAGAGCACAGGAGAAGATGAGGGAAGGAGGGAAGGAGGGTGGGACTCAAAGGGAATGAGGGAGGGGCTACAGCTGGGATGCAAAGCTCATAAAATGTAATTAATGTAAAAAAATTTAATTAAAAAAATAAAAATTTAATTAAAAAAAACTTTAAACTGCAAGCTGGAGAGGTTATGGAGAAAGGGGAGCTCTCCAGGATATCTGGTGGAAATGCAAACTTGTACAACCACTTTGGAAATAAATCTGGCGCTGTCTTAGAAAACTGGGGCTAGCACTACCTCAAGACCCAGTCATACTACGGCTCGGCATATAACCGAAAGATGCTCAGTCATACAAATTTGCTCAACTGTGTTCATAACAGCTTTATTCACAATAGCCAGAATCTGGAAACAACCTACATGTCCCTCAACCAAAGAATAGATTCAGAAATAATGGCGCATTTACACAATGGAATACTACTCAGCTAAAAAAAAAGGAATCTTGAAATTTGCCGGCAAATGGATGAAGCTAGAAAAGATCATCCTGAGTATGGTAACGCAGAAGCAGAATGACAGGCATGGTAAATACTCACTTATAAGTGAACGTTAGCCAAATAATATAGTTAAACATACTAAAATCTACAGACCTAAAGAAGCTAAACAATAAGAGGCCCCTAGAGAAGATACTTAATTCTCATTCAGAAGATAAAGCAGAATAGCCACTGGAAGCAGTAGAAGAGAGGGAACAGGATTGGAGCCTACCACAGATGTCCTCTACCCAGCAGAGGATTGAAACGGGTGGAGAGACTCACAGCCACATTTTGGACTGAGCATTGGAAGTCTCATGGAAGAAGTGGAGATAGAAGGATCCAGAGGGGACAGGAGCTCCACAAAAACACCAACAAAGACAAAAGAGCTGGGCCTAGCGGGACCTGCAGAAACTGATGCATCAACCAAAAAACATGCATAGAGAGGACCTAGAGGACCCTGCCCAGATGTAGCTCACAGACAGCTCAGTCTTCATGTGGGTTCACTAGGAAAGGGATAAAAAACAGTGTCTGATATAAACTCAGTTGCCTGCTCCTTGATCACTTCTCCCTGGTGGGGTGTCCTGGCCTGCTCACAGAGGAAGAGAATACAGGCAGTTCTGATGGGACCTGATAGGATAGGATCAGACAGTAGGGGAAGAAGTCTACCCTTATCAGTAAAGAGGAAAAAAGGAGTGTGGGACAAGAAGGAGATGGGGGTGGTGGTTCAATTGAAATACAAAGTAAATAAACTGCAAAAAAATAAAAATAAAAATAAAAGAAATTAACATCAATAATATTATACTCTAAAAAACAAAAGGCTCATTTGAATAGTTCTGTGGCAATAAAAATGTAAGATCAGATTTTAATATATTTATGTTATATAATATAAGTTTACATATACAATTATATATGGTATATATTTTTCTTATGTTATTATAGATTCAATTATGCATAATACATTATAGTATAAACATAACTAAGTATTTATAATGTATAGTTATGTTATATGTAATTGTATATTTCTGTATATATATATGTGCAAACTAATATATGCACATATATTAATGTGTGAACATGCATAGATATTAAAATATTTTAAATATGTACATATATGTACCAATTACAATTTTACATATATAATAAATCTTACATATATACTTATATTTGTGTAGTCCAAATCATTTTTTGGTTAATACATGCAAAATTATATTTAAAAAGACACCCCTCCAATGTTTTCATTTTGATAGGCATACAGAATCATGTGTAACATACTCTGAATGTTACACATGATTAAAAATGTTACACAAGAAAAAAAAAAACAGGATATGAATGTGTTGGAGGTTGCTCTGAAGAATGTTACTAGCTCTCAAGACCTGGGTACACCTGGCTGTTTTGTGTACACCAACCTGAATAACAAATTAAATGGTCTATACCTGCGTAGACCGTAATGGGGTAAGTGTGACTAAGGTTCCTGGGCTTGGAGAGGACACAGAGAACTATGGGAGGATAGGAAGAGAGAAAGCAGAAGGACACTACCATGAGTTAGCCTGGGGAAGAAACCACATTGAGGCTGGGAGGAAAGACTCCAACAATGACATGAAAAGTCCCAGATGAAAAATAAAAGCAAGTACTTGTAAGATTATGGATAGCATTGGATGGGGACTGGGAGATGGATGGTGACATGATTCAAACACCTTAGGTAGCAATATCTGCCTGGCCCAAGGTAAAAAGAAAAAGGCAATTATAAAATCTAACAGGTGTCTGTCTTATTATTTGTTACAGCAGGTGAGATAATACCACCATGTTAATGATAGGGCTGATAAAACATTATTTAGCCCAACAGCCATTTTTTTTTTAATTTACCACAAATGGATGTGTCAAGCTCTGTGTTTTTCATGTGCAATGTTTAAGAATTCCTGTCAGTACCAAATCATAAGTGATAAAAACATAGTTTAAAAAGGCAAGTTTGGATACAGAGTAAACAAATATGCTAAGGACACAAACTCTACAAATTTTAGAATGTAGGTGACATACTAAGCCCAAGGTAAAGCAAATAAATACTATAAATAAAATATAATAGGAGAGTTTTAGAAGAATATTAAATATGTGAAATGCTCCTTTCCTTAGTTGCTGGTAGTGTACAAAAGTGTAGCCTTGTAGCAGATGTCACCACCTATGTCTGTAAATAAGACTTCATGTGATCATAAATATGTCAGTTGTTTTCATATCATATATGATCCACTTCATACTTTGAATGTAAAACTGAATGCTATCAACATAGCTTTTATGTTTTAGCATATATTAATATTCATGATATGGTTATAAATATAAAATTGTTGTTAACCTCTGCTCTAGGGGAGAGATGTTAGGATGCTCTAAGTTGTATTAGTTTTTACCACTTTTGTCAGGAAAACTCTGTTTTATACCTGTTGTCATCATATACAAATAAATAAATATAGTACCTATATTTAGTATCTAATGGGTAATTGTGAAATATATGGCCACCCAAAGTAAGGTGAAAATAAGAAAAAAATTGTAACTAGAACTCCATAGCTAATGAAACAATAATACATTTTTTTTCTTGGACAAATGGAATAGGAATACAAAATTTGTAACAATTAGTATCACAGATCCTAAATTCTCTAATTTCTGCATTAAATACAGATCATTAGGGAGTGAGAGTGGTTTTTTAAATTTGAATGGAAGATGTTAGAGAGAAAGGAACTTATCCTACTGTGATGAGTTACATAATATGGAAGTGAGATAGAATTAATATTTTAATCTTTAGAAGGCTTTTGATTATTCTATCAGGCATAGAATTAGAAAATAAAGGTGACCATGAATTTAGTAGACAAGCTACACTTACTTTTTTCTAAATAATTTATCTACTTATTCATTTGTGTGTATTTGTATATATGTACGTGTGCATGCTGGTCTGTGTGTCCACTTTGCATGTAGATGCCCACAGATGCCACCTAGAAATGGAGTAACAATATTTGGGGGCCACTTGACCTGGTTACTGAAAACCCAGCCCATTCTCAATGCAAGAGCAGCAAAAGTTTTTAATTACTGAGGCATCCCCACAGAACCACACTGCTTTTCTGCTCACAGTAACCAGAGTAGCATCATTTCATATTTATTAATAAGATCTAAGATTCATGTCTTCTCTTTAAAATAGCCTCATTTCTCACAAAGGACGAGTACACAATTTAATGAGAGTATTGGGTTTTATGTAAGAGTTTCTCTCAAATTTTCAGAGAAAGCACCAGATTGATTCCCAAAATGGTTGTACAGGTTACATTCCCACCAGAAATGGAGGTTCCCCTTTCTCCACAACCTCTGCAACATGCATCATCCCTTGAGATTTTTAATTAAAAATTTTTATTATTATCATTTATTACAATTTATTCAATTTGTATCCTGGCTGTTGCCCCCTCTCTCATCTCCTCCCAATCCTACCCTCCCTCCCTCTTCTCCCCCATGCCCCTCTCCTAGTCCACTGATAAGGGAGGTCCTCCTCCCCTTCTATCAGACCCTAGCCAATCAGGTTTCATCAAGACTGGCTCCACTGTCTTCAATGGAAGACAATGTAAGTAAGCCTGCACCTCCAGAGGGAGGTGATCAAAGACCAGGCCACTGAGTTTGTCAGGACAGCTCCTGCTCCCCTTACTAGGGAACCCACTTGGAAACTGAGCAGCCTATCAGCTTTCTCTTAGCAGGTGTTCTAGGTCTTTTCCATGGTCCTTGGTTGGAGTATGGTCTCTGTGGGACCCTTGGCCCCAGGTTTTTTAGCTCTGTTGGTCTCCTTGTGCAGTTCCTGTACCCTCCAGGTCTTTCTGTCCCTCTCTTCTTCCATAAGGTTTCTTGTACACTGCCCAAAGATTGGTTATGGGTCTCAGTATCTTCTTCCATACCCTGATGGGTAGAGTCTTACAGAAGACCCTGTGTAAGGCTGCTGTCCTGTTCCTTGTCTTCTCCTACTTCTGAAGTCTGTCCTGTTTGCCCTTTTGAGTTAGGTCTCAGCATCTTCACAAAGGTCCTCTTTGATTTTTAGCTTCTTTAGTATGCAATGGCAGAGAAACACTGAAAGAAATGCTCAATGCCCTTAGTCATTGGGGAAATGTAAATCAAAATGACCCTGAGATTCCACCTCACACCCATGAGAATGACTAGGATGGAAAACTCAAGGGATATTTTTGGCTGTGAACCTAGCCTGATAAGACTTGATAGGCTAGGGTCAGATAGAAGAAAAGGATATCCTCCCCTATCAATGGACTAGGGAAGGAGCATAAGGGGAGAAGAGGATGAATGGATAGAAATGTGAGGAGATGTAGTGGACTACAGCCAAGATACAAAGTGAATAAATTGAAATAAATAAATAAAAACTATAGAAAAGAAAAACATATATATATATATGAGTTTTTCTCCAAATATTACAGAATATATATATATTATATATATATATAATATATATTTATAGTCTAAACGCATACCAACTGGCTATGTATTTTGATTTAGAAATGTTGCATTTGCAAAGTAAAATTTTAATTTAGAAAGTGTATGCTTCATTTTTATGCATTGTATTTGGATAGAGGTTGAAATGAAAAATCGGGTATATTTCTCTAACAATTCTAAAGATAAATTAGTATTAACAAAAAAATCATAAATGTTTTCAAAATGTTTAATTAAAGTATACAAATTATCTCTCAGAGGTGTTAAAATCTAATTAGCTAATTGGCATTCTACCATAATATCTCAAAAAATATTTATAAACCATATGACAATCTAAGTAGATATAGATGATAATAAAATTATATTTTATAAACAAATATGTTAAGGCCTGTGTTATCCAAAATGATTATTGAGATTTCTGTAAGTCAAATCATATCAATGATATAGCAATGATATGCCCTGCCTTATAGAAACATGATAAAAGAGCAACTGGTAAGCCATTTGATTTTATGTGACTACAATTTGAGATTGTTTTTTTTTTAATTTTTTATTTTTTTAAATGTCATAATTCATTAATTTTTATTCATTTATTATTTATTACAATTTATTCACTTTGTATCCCAGCTGTAGGCCCCATCTTCATCTCTTCCTAATTCTACCCTCCCTCCCTCTTCTCTCCCTATATCTCTTCCCTAGTCCACCAATAAGGGAGGTCTTCTTCCCCATCTACCTGACCCTAGCCTATCAGGTCTCATCAGATCTGGTTGCATTCTCTTCCTCTGCGGCCTGGCAAGGTTGCATCCCACCAGGGGAGGCGATCAAAGAAGGCCACTGAGTCCATACCAAAGACAGCCTTCCCCAACCCCAGCTCCTTTCACCAGGAAACTCACCTTGAGATCAACATGCCCATGGGCCACATCTGACCAGGGGTTCTAGGTCCTCTCCATGTATGATCTCCAGAGGCACATTGGTCCCTGCAGGGTCCCCTGGGGCCAGATCTTTTTACTCACTAAGATGAAAGGAAATCATGGTGATTACAAGGACAATTTAAACTGGTGACTCTAATAGTGAGTCTAGAGTCCAGTAAATTCCTCATGATGTCTCCTCAGAATAAAGTAACTAAGTGCAACAAAATATGTTCAAGGTTATTTCTTATTATGCATGCATGTGATGATGAAACCCCAACATTTTCCAATCTTTTACCCTTCTACCTGGATACAGTGAGAGTATGTTTGTATGAGATCTACATAAATTTTACTGATGTTAGTGAACGAAAACTTATTCCATTGTTTAAAGTTGTGAATTCATGCAACTCAGTACTGTATCACTGGTCACAGGCATGTGTGAGAATCATGTAGCAATAAGCAAGCTAAGCTGCATTTTACTAAGAGAGGGAGGTGGAAAGAGCCCAGCCTTTTCCCACATGTTTGCACATCTCATCACCATTAATTACAGCCATTTCATAGAAACAATGATAGTTTAACAAAATATGGCAAACCCGAGAAATCCCTGATTTTTACAATTTTAATAGCAGAAGATACCCTGAGGAAATATGTACATTCCGTTCTTTGATAGCTGGAGAAGGAAAAAGTAAAATGAAACTGAACGGAGGGGAGGAAATGGGTTGGATGAAGATCACACAGCCATCTCCATGTTCTTGTGTTACTATCACAGAATAGCAAATTCCCATCAGCATGGAGGTGTGTTATCTTTAGGCATCAAGGACAGAAAAGCAAAGGCTGCAGAGCAATACTGCCAGAGGCTCCCCCAATTCTAAACCTATGTGCAACACACAGCTGAAAGCCAACTGCTAGGAAATCCCTAAAGCTAGTCAGATTATATATATATATATATATATATATATATATATATATATATATATATATATATGAGGAAAAACTCAAAATATTGAATGTTATAATGAAAGAAGATAAAATTCATTGTGGATATTTTCCAGTGTTACAAATAGAGCAATATGTCATAGTCCTGTCAACTCTAATAGTTTAAATGTGGAGTAAATTGTGTTGTTATGTTTTCAGTGTTTAATTTTTAAATTAGCTCTTGGCTGCAGAGTCCTTGATTATAGAACTTAATTAGCTGAGCATGTTGACGGGAATCATACTACATCCCGGATACTGCATCACATCGAATAGCTTAATCAAAGCACTCAGAACCACAGAGAAACCTGTGCAACAGTTTCTCAAAGTTGGAAGATCAGTTGTAAAACTAACAATACTTCATAACGTAAAATTAAAATCAGAAAGAACAAACTAAATGAATTTTTTTTTTTAAATTTAGGCAGACATAGTTGACTGACAGGTGTTGATATGTAGAGGCCCAGATTACTAGTTCCTTTACTTGTGACAGCTCCCAAGGGAAAAGAGCAAATGGCAACAGGGACACTCACTGCACACTAAAGTAAACAGAAAATAAAAAAAAAGAAATTCTAATTTTTACAGTGTTTTTCTAATCTCCTGTCCAATTTTTTAAAATCTGAATTAATCTATAATTGTGTAAACTTGATCTTTTTTGTTTTTGTTTCCAATAGTTGGCAATGTTAGATTCTGCTGTTCTGCATGAAAATTACATAAATAGCAATAATTATTAGTGGAGACAGAGATGGCTTTTAAACAGTATCATATAAACTGGTTAAGTTCACAGAGCTAATTATATACAGAAATATATTTTTTCAAAAGTTTTGTACAACCTTGATGTTATTTAGCTAAACACAAATATTCAATATAAAATTCCAAAAGAACATGAGAGATTTGAAGCAATCAGGAAATCATGTAATGTGAAGGCATTTCTTTTGAACAACTTACATATAATAAAAGGTCAGTTATTACAGAAAACTTTTAGATTTTGAGCACAGATGAGGAGGAAAGGGATGAAACATTAGAAGACATGATTTATCCATATTGGTGTTCAGATTTTATATTTTGTAATATAAGGATATCATCATTTCTCAAAAGAAAAAATACAGCACTTGATTTCATTTGCTAAGGAAACATTCCGTTAACTAAAGGGCAATGTTTTTCCCATTGATGAGGCCATCTGAATGGAAGTTGAGCTTATTCCAGCTTTGCTCTTACAGATTTTATTGGGCGGGAGTCAGCTCTACATCACATAACATCTAAATTTTAGAAATACACATGATAGTACAAAGAGTTCCCGGAAATCCTTCTTTGTGTTTATAGAGCCAGGATCAGGAGAAGCAGTACAGGGACAAAACTTCAATGGCAGATTTGTTATAATTTTGAGCCTAGTAAATTTCCGAAATTTAAGGAAATGGTAAATTAATTTTTTTTCATCTAGCATTTGTGGTGAATTGATATAGCAATAGCAAAAACTTTTTACTTTTGTTACATTGAGTATGTTTTCAGGGCTTACCAATTGGTATTGTGTAGCCATTTGGTGCAGGTTTCAATGAGGAAGACTATAAGTGACACTATACAGACTAAGCAAATTATATTTATGTATTTAGGATAATATAGATAATATATTATGTATAAAACATATGTATATATATATATATATATATATATATATATATATATATAGTTTCTAAATAAGAAGCTCAAGAATTTGAAGGAGAAGAAGGTGTTTATAGTAGAGCATGGAGGGAGAAAATTGAAAGATGGCAATGATTTAGTTGTATAACAATCTCAAAAAAATAAAAGAAATAAAAGAGTCAGGAAAAAAATGTTACTATTAACACTGTGAAAAATTAGATAATACTGAGTACTTGAAAAGGTGGTAGGATGAAGTATCTCTTCGGTATATATTCAAAGGTGGTATCATGCATGAGATATATTATTTTATTTTGCTTGTATTTGACAACTCCAATACTTCAAGGAGTTTCCCTGTCCTTCTTCCTGCTGGTTCTTTTCTTCCCTCCATGGAGCCTTTCTTATATTTCTGTGTGTGTGTGTGTGTGTGTGTGTGTGTGTGTGTGTGTTGCATACACGGAATCTTCTACAGTAGTAGGTTTCTGTGTGTGGGGTTTTTTTTTTTTTGTTGTTGTTGTTAAAAATGTCTTCTTTCATGTTATTCATCCCTCCATATATTGCTTCCTTCATACTGTGCTTCCATTCTTTACCCCATTTGACTCTTCCTTTTCTATATTGTCATTTCACCCTTTTTACTATTGTGTTCTATCTCTGCTTCCTTAAAATCACAGCCCAAGCACACAGTCTCTTGCTTATATCCTTACCTCTACGGGTATTGCATATGAACCTCATCTATTAGACCACTGATAGTTAGCATTAACAAATTGAAGAAAACATGCAGCATTTTAATTTCTAAGTCTGGATTGTCTCACTTATTATAATTTAACTGAATACCAGGATAGTATTGCTTTACCCATAGATTAATACAGGTCTTACCCTTCATCAGAGAAACTGTTTTTTATAGTAAATGGTGATTTGTCACAGACACTCCTAAGAGTAATGTTGCTCAGAATGAGAAACTATGGAATATTCAACCGTAATGATACTCAGGTATCATTAAGGAAAAACAGAACAGAAATAATTTAAAGTACAGAGTTGGTGGATAACTCTAAGAAAATAGTAGTTCTCTGTATATAGCAAGAACACATAAGAATCCACAGCAACTGTGATGCAGACAGAAGACTCACATAAAGTCAAGCCAGACAAAATATTAGCGTGGAGGGGGAGGTGAACACACTCTCACACATTCCTAAAGGCATGCTGGCACATTGTCACTGCTGGGAGAAAGACCCTCAATTTTCTCATGTACATACCCTGGTAAGGTGACTGCAGTCGATGGGCATATCTACGAAGTACACAGCTGTACAAACTCTGCTTAAGGCTTCCCGAAACAAGAATAACTGAAACATAAGAATACAAATTCGTGTAGGAAAGAGGAGTATATTTGTGAAGAGTTGGGGAGAAATATGGCTATGATCAAAATCAGTGAAAACAGTATAACTAATTCTCAAATAATTGGCAAAAATGAAGAAAATAATAAAAATATTTCTCAGGTGAAAATAAAAGTATAACAGTCCCAAAACATGTCATATACACCAAAACAACCACAAGGAAAGTGTATATCCATCAATTCCCAAATTAAAAACGTACGGCCCTCAATTTCAAGACTGTCTTTAAAAGAAATAAGAATATGTAATAAATAAGTATATAAATATATAAAAGCAAGAATTAAAACAAGAACAAACAAAATCTTCAATGAGTAAAATAAAATGCTAAAACCAGGAGAGAAATGAATTGAAAAATACAAGCAAATGAGGAATGAAACTACTAAAATAAGTTGATGGTTCATTAATGATATAAAAATGTCAACTCTATAAAGTATAAAATGCAAGGAAAATGATGAAGTTGATTCAAAGATAGAAAAGGACTTGTTACTACAATTTCAATGATATGTGCAGAGTCATTAGAGATAATGATGAAAACCATTCACTCAATTTCATAACCTAGAGGAAGCACATAATGGCCATCATGAGAGAAAAATTGGAATATCTTGTCTGCTCCTGCTATGAATGTAAAAATAATCCAATGCCAATTCTCTTAAAATAATACTCCAAAATAAAAGCATAATGCTATTGGCTAATGTACTCAATGATTATAGATTTAAAAATGTCAGTAACATATTAAAATTTTGAGCATTATTGATATTGCAGTATACCATATAAACCTTTGTTATTGCTGTAGGGTAAGGAATGGTACACCACATGAAAATAATGATCACAATACAAGAAATCAGTCTAATCATGGACAAACTCAATATGACTAATTACATCTGAAGGTGTACTGGTTACCCTTCTACAATCCTTCATGAAAACACTCTTGAAATATTTGTTAAATATAAATCAATATTATAATGATCATTTATGATGAACAAAAGTTATACTGGAATATATTCTTTATTTTAGTTAAGACCCCAAGGTCTTATCAAGTCTAATTGAATAATATATGTCTCTCCATTACCTGAATCAAGCAGTGTTTTTATTATTGTATAGTTTGTTTAACCATTTCATTAAGGTAGTGGATAAACTGTGCAGCACATGTTGGGATTTCATGTTGATATTATTAATTGTAACTGCCGTATAGTGCATACTGCATGCCATTGTGTCACAGGTTTGTATATGAGGCATTCATTTCTTTTTGTTTGTTTGCTTAAAATTTATTTATTTTCTATTAATTATAGTTTATTCATTTTGTATCCCAGTTGTAGCCCCCTCCCTCATACCCCTTCTAATACAAGCCTCCCTCCCACTTCTGCTCCCATGTCCCTCCCCGAGTTCACTGATATGGGAGGTCCTCCACCCCTATCATCTGAACCTAACCTATCAGATCTCATCAGGATTGTTTGCATTGTCTTCCACTTTGGCCTGGTAAGGCTGCTCCCCCATTTCTCCATTTAGAGGGATGTGATCAAAGGGCCAGCCACTGAGTTCATGTCAAAGACAGTTCCTGTTCTCATTATTAGCTAACCCACAAAGAGACTGAGGTGCCCTGGGCTACATCTGTATATCTGTGCATGCATTCTAGGTTAACCCCATCCAAGGTCCTTGGTTGGAATAGCAGTCTCAAAAAAGACCCCTGTGCCCAGATTTTTTGGACTGTTGCTCTCTTTGTGGAGCTCCTGTCCCCTCCAGATCTTCATATCTTTCCCTTCTTTCATAAGATTCTCTACTTCTGCCAAAAGTTTGGCTATGAGTCTCAGCGTCTGCTTTGATACCCTACTGGGTGGAGTATTTCAGAGGACCTCTGTGGTAGGCTCCTGTCCTTTTTCCTGTTTTCTCCTTCCAATGTCCAGAGTTCCATCCTGTTTGCCTTTCTGAGTGAGGATTAATCATAATACTCAGGGTCCTCCTTCTTGCTTGGCTTCTTTAGGTATACAGATTTTAGTATGTTTATCCTATATTATATGTTCAGTATCTGCTTACAAATGAGTATATACCATGTGGGTCTTTCTGCTTCTGGGATATGTTACTCAGGATGATTTTTTTCCTAGTTCTCACCATTTGGCTGCAAATTTCATGATTCACTTATTTTTAATTGCTGAGCACTGTTCCATTGTGTAAGTGTACCACAATTTCTGAATCCATTCCTCAGCTGAAGAACATCTGGGTTGTTTCCAGATTCTGGCTAGTATGAATAAAGTTGCTGTAATGATAGCTGAGCAAACATCCCTCTTGTATTTCGGAGCACCATATATATATGGTGCTCCGATATATATATATGGTGTGTATATGGAGTATATATCCAGGAGTGGGATAGCTGGGTCTTGACTCTTCCTAATTGTCTGAGAAAGTGTCAATTGATTTCCAAAGTAGTTGTACAAGTTTCCATTTCCACCAGCAATGGAGGAGGGTTCCTTTTTCTCCCCATCCTCTCCAGCATGTGCTGTCACTTGAGTTTTTGATCTTAGCCATTTTGATGGGTGTAAAGTGAAATCTCAGTATCATTTTGATTTGCATTTCCCTGATGATTAAGGACACTGAGCATTTTTTAAGTCTTTCTCTACCATCCAATATCCCTCTATTGAGAATTCTCTGTTTAGCTCTGTTTTTTTATTGGAATCCTTGATTTGTTGCTTCTTGAGTTCTTTATATATTCGTGATATTAGCTCTCTGTCATAGAAAGGGTTGATGAAGATCCTTTCTGTAGGCTGTTGTTTTGTTCTGATGACAGTGTTCTTTCCTTTACAAAAGATGTTCAGTTTCTTGAGGTCCCATTTATTGATTGTTGATCTTAGACCCTATGCTGTTGGTGTTCTGTTCAGGAAGTTGTCTCCTATGGCGATGAGTTCCAGGCTCTTCCCAACTTTTTCTTCTAACAGGTTTGGTATGTTTGGTTTTATGTTGAGGTCTTTGATCCACTTGGACTTTAGCTTTGTGCAGGTGATAAATATGGATCTATCTGCATTTTTCTGCATGTAGACATCCGGTTAGACCAGCACCATTTGTTGAAGTTGCTGTCCTTTTCCACTGTATGATTTTGGCTTCTTTGTAAAAAATCAAGTATCCGTAGCTATGTGGGTTTATTTCTGGGTCTTTTATTTGATTTCATCAATCAACCATTCTGTTTCTATGCCAGTACCATGCAGTTTTTATTACTATTGCTCTGTAGTACAGCTTGAAATCATGGATGGAGATACCTCCAGATGATCTCTTGTTATACATGATTTTTTTTAGCAATTCTGAGTTTTTATTTTTCCATACGAAACTGAGAATTGTTCTTCCAATTGTGTTGGTATTTTCATGGAAATTGCATTGAATATACAGATTGCTTGACAGGATAACCATTTTACTATGTTAATCCTACCAATCCATGAGCATGGGAGATCTTTCCATCTTCCGATATCTTCTTCAATTTTTTTCTTCAGAGATTTGAAGTTTTTTGTTTTTTTCAAATATGTCTAACAAACATGTTTTGTTAGAGTCATTCCAAGGTACTTTATGTTATTATTGGCTAATGTGAAGGGTGTAGATTTCCTAATTTCTTTCTCAGCCAACCCTTTTGTCTTTCATATACAGGAGAGCTACTGATTTTTTTTTTTTTAGTTAATTTCGTATCCAGCCACTTTGCTGAAGGTGTTTATAAGTTGAAGAGATATGGAGAGAGTTGGCAGCCTTGTTTTGTTTCTGATTTCAATGAGATTGATTTAAGTTTCTCTCTGTTTAGTTTAATGTATGCTATAGGCTTGCTGTATATCGCCGTTACTATATTTAGATATGTGCCTTGTATCCTTTGTCTCTCAAAGACTTTAAACATGAACGGATGTTGGATTTTTTCAAATCCTTTTCGGCATCTAAGGAAATGATCATATGGTTTTTCTCCTTCAGTTTGTTTATATGGTGGATTACATTGATGGATTTCTATATGTTGAACCACCCCTGAGTACCCAGGATGCAGCCTACTTGTTCATAGTGGATGTTATTTTTGAGGTGTTCTTGGATTCTGTTTGCAGGTATTTCGTTGAGTATTTTTTCATCAATATTCATAAGGAAGACTGGCTGAAACTCTCTTTCTTTGTTGGGTTTTTGAGAGGTTTACATATCAAGGTGACTGTGACTTCATGGAATGAGTTTGGTAATGTTCCTTCTGTTTCTAGTTTGTGGAATAGTTTGAAGAATACTGATGTTAGCTCTTCTTTGAAGATCTCCTAGAATTCTGTACTGAAACCATCTGGCGCTGGGCTTTTTTTTTTTTTTTTTGGATGGGAGACTTTTGATGACAACTTCTATTTCCTTAGGGTATACAAGAATATTGAATTTATTTACCTTGTCTTGATTTAGCTTTAGTAAGTGGAATTGATCAATAAAATTGTCCATTTCCTTTAGATTTTTAAATTTTGTGGCATATAGGCTTTTGTAGTTAAGACCTAATGATTGTTTGGAATTCCTCAGTGTTTTTCATTATGTCCCCCTTTTCATTTCTGATTTTGCTGATTTGGATAGTTTCTCTGTGCCTTTTAGTTAGTTTAACAAAGGGTTTGTCTTTCTTGTTGATTTTCTCAATGAACTAGTTCTTGGCTTCACTGATTTTTGAATTGTTTTATTTGTTGCTAATTGATTGATTTCATCCCTGAGTTTCATTTTTTTTCCAGCCATGTATTCCTCTTAGATGTGTCTCCTTTTCTTTTTTTTCCCCTTGGGCTTTCAGGTGAGCCTGAGTTGCTTGAGTGAGATGTTTCAAATTTCTTCTTGAAGGCACTTAGTGCTCTGAAGTTTCCTCTTAGTACTGCTATCATTGTGTCCCAAAATTTTGGGTATGTTGTGTCTTCATTTTCATTGAATTCTAGTAAGTCTTTTATTTCATTCTCTATTTCTTCCCTGACCCAACTCTCATTGAGTATCGAGTTGTTCAGTTTCCAGGTGTGTGTAGGTTTTTTGCTATTTCTGTTGTTGTTGAGGTCCAGCTTTATTCCATGGTTATCAGATAGGATACAAGGTATTATTTCACTCTTCTTGTATCTCTTGAGGCTAGCTTTGTGACCAACTATATGGTCTATTTTGGAGAAGGTTCCATGAGGTGCTGAAAAGAAGTTATCATTTTTTGAGTTTCGGTGAAAAGTTCAGTAGACATCTATTAGGTCCATTCGATATAGGGCCTGTGTAAGTGCGGTTATTTCCCTATTTAGTTTCTGTCTAGATGATCTGTCCTTTGGTGAGAATGGAGTGGTCAAGTCTCCCACTATAAAGGTGTTAGTATTGGTGTGTGATATAAGCTTTAATAATGTTTTCTTTGCAAGAGTAGGTGGTCTTTTATTTTGGACAAAGATGTACAGAATTGTGATGTCCTACTAGTGGATTTTTTGATTAATTTTGGTTGAAAGTCTATTTTATTAGATATTAGGAAAACTACCCCAGTTTTTTTTTTCTGGGTCTGTTTGATTGAAAAACAGTTTTCCAGATATTTACTTTGAGGTAGTGCTTATCTTTTTTTGCAATGGCATGTTTCTTATATGCAGCAGAATGTTGGATCCTATTTCCGCAACTATTCTGTTAGTTGTCTCTTTTTATTGGAGAGTTGAGTCCATTGATGTTGATATATAATACTGATCAATGAATGTTAGCTCGTTTTATTGTGCAATTGTTGGTGTTACTGGGTTTCTATGCTTGTTTTCTTTTAATTTTTTTTTATTTAAATTTATCTATATCCCGTGTTTCCTTGGGTATAGTTGATTTAGTTGGATTGGAGGTTTCTTTGTAGTGTCTCTGTAGGTCTGGGTTGCTGTATAGATATTGTTTAAGTTTAGTTTTGTCATAGAATATTTTGTTTTCTCCATCTATGTTGATTGAAAACTTTGTTGGGTATATTAGTCTGGGTTTGCCTCTGTGGTCTCTTAAAGTTTGCATGACATGTGTCCAGGCCATTCTGGCTTTCATGGTTTCTGTTGAGAAGCCAGATGTGACTGTGATAGGTCTACTTTTATGTTACTTGGCCTTTCTCCCTCGTTTCTTTTAATAATTTTTCTTTGTTCTGTAGATTTAGTGTTTTCACTATGATGTGCCATGAGGCGTCTCTTTTTTGGTCCAAATTATTTGGCCTTAGAGCTTGGAATCTTATTTTTCGTCTATTCCTATTATTCTTAAATTTCATCTTTTCATGTTATCCTTGATTTCTTACATAATTTGAATTTCGGACTTCTCCAATTTTACTTTTTCTTTGTGAGATGCATCAATTTCTGCCACTGTATCTTCAATTTCTAAGATTCTCTCTTCCATCCCTTGTATTCTCTGGGTTATGCTTACATTTGTGGTTTCTGATATTTTCTCTAAGTTCTACAGCTCCAGTTTTCTCTGTCTATGTTTTCTTTCTTGATTTTAATTCGGTTTTCATATCTTGCGTCATGACTTGTTTTGTTCCTTCATGTCTTGTGTCTTCATCTGTTTGCTGATTCCTATCTTTTCATGACGACCTTTTATTTATTTGTTTGTTTGTTTGTTTGTTTCCTCTCTATATGCCACTACTCTCTCCTCTATGTGTTCCTCTATATGATGTTTGGTTCTTTTTGCCTGTTTTTCTTTGAGGTCTTGTTTTGTTTCCTCTCTATATGCCTGTACTTGTGTCTTTATTTGTTTGGCTGTACTTGCCTGTATTTCTTTAAGAGCTTTGTTTGATTCTTCCTTATGTGCCTCTAATAAATGGATAAGCATACATTTGAGATCATTTTCCTGTATTTCCAATGAATTAGAATACCTACTGATTTTGCGTGTTGCTGGTGAAGCCATGATGTCCTGATTTTTGTTGGATTTGTTCTTACACTGACCTCCAGCCATCTGATAGTAACCTTCGCTGTTTATTCCTGGATTCTGTATGTCAGACTGGGTCCATCTGTATCTGGCTTCTGGAGTATTCTTCAGGAAGATGAGAGAGGTCCACTCATTCAAGAGTGGATGTTCATGTTTCAGCTGTTGCTAAGGGAGGAAGGTTGTACGCATGTGCACAAACACAGGAGTGTGTGTGGAAGTGTGCTTTGAAGGACAGGGTACTAGAGGGTGTAGATGCCTGGAATATGGGACTTAAGTGCAGGAGGGGCGTGGGTGCTGGCACTGTTTGCAAAAGCAATGTGCATGTTCAGATGGCCTGACTACCTCAGTGGCCAACAGGCCTGTCATACTATGCTTCTGATTCTGTCTGGAACTATTTGCTTGGTTTCCACTGTTAGACTGAGAGAACAGAACCTTCATTGTTGAGAATGCTATCCCAAGGATTCCTATGTTGCCCACAGTGGGAGTGTGGGTGGGAGGGATTGATGTCTGTCTGCTAGTATAGAGGGACTCTGGATCTGGGGCTCTGCACACACTCACTTGCTCCCAGGTCTAACTGGAAGGTGCAGGGGATCCTCCTGTTCTCTACTCTCAGATTTGAGCCTGCAGGGCAAATTAAAGTATAGGAGTCCTTCGGGTCAGTGGTGTCCACTGTTTGGCTGCCAGGCAGGAGACCCGTACTTGGAGCAGCTGCCTCTGTTGTCTCAATCATCATGCAGAGAGGCTCATGCTTGGGGCAACCACTGCTACCTGCACTGAGCAGGGAACACCATGCTTGGGCCAATGGGAAGTGCAGGATGGCAGAATATTTGCCACTCTCAGTCTCTTGAGAAGTCGACCGGTGACATGGATCCAAACTGTCCCAGCTCATGGGTTGTCTCCTCTTGCCATGGAATCCTCAGTGTCAATGTTCTGGCTTCAGCTGCCCCTCCACTCACCCGTTTTGGAGTTTTGGATTCTGTGACTGTCAGATAGTGTGTGCACTGGTTGCCACAATTACGGACTCCTCCTCAATTCTTTTAAAATATCATGAGAGAGACCCTTTGACAAACTCCATATTATCAATGGGAAGAATAAGGCATATTAAGGTTTGGTGAGTTTCTCATGTCATCCTGAACATGTAGTAGATACAGGCTAGGAAGGAAAAGAAGTCCTCCCCTATCAGTGGACTTGGGGAGGGGCATGCATGCAGAGGGTGGAAGAAGGGAGGGATTGGGAAGGAAGGGGGGAGAGAACCACAGGAGGGGATTCAAAGTGAATAAAGTGTAATTAATAAATTTTAAAAAAGACAAAAAAATTAAAAAAATGCATACACACACACACACACACACACACACAAACCAAACAAACATAAGGCCTTTCATTAAGTATTCATCTTACTGCAAATCAGCCTTGATATTTCATCGATCAAATCACTCTTTTCTAGGCTTGCATTTTTCAAGTTGGACAGTGGATTAATGGAAAAGGTAAGGAAAAGGGAATATGAAGAAGGAATTTTGCCTAAGTTTTTGATATATTTATTATCTTACATGTTTCAGAAACTTGAGAACAAGCTGAATTTAGATATGCACACTCGCCTACTCCCACACATCCTAGACTCTGGAAAGTCCTTCCATTACTGAAAACACGCACATTTAGTGTTATTAAATGCAAACAGAAATGTAAGTAACAATATGCAACAATGAGCCATAATGTAAAAATTATCATTTGTGATTCTTATATACAAATCAGGAAATATAGTGTTACCAAGGTCATTTGAGTTTCTTTACAATTACAGTTTTATTCAGTTTTAATGAGAGGACTAAAGTGTAACATTTCAGCCAATGTGTTTTGCATATTTTAAATGTCAGTATATATAATAGTCCTACAGAGTTTTATAAAAAAAGATTATTCATTTAACAGTGTCATATTACACTATATCAAATTGTGTCATGTTATATTTCTTATTGGGGTTCTGTACAAAACCACATTATCTTAATATGCTGGTTAGTTTTATGTCAATTTGAGACCTATTGAGAATATCTCTCCATAAGATCTGGCTTTAGGTTATTTTCTAAATTAGTTATTAATGAGAGATGTTTATGATGGTGATCCTGGGTTCCATAAGACAGTAGGCTGAACAAAGCATGATGAACAAGCTAGTAAGCTACACCCCTTCATGGCCTATGCATAAGCTACTGCTTCTAAGCTTCTATCCTCTTTGAGTTCCTTTCTTGACTTTCTTTAGTTATGGACTATGAGTATAGAAGTGTAACCCAAATTAACCCTTTCCTTCCCAACTTGCTTTTTGTCATCATGCTTCATCACAGCATAATGACCCAAATTAAGATACGTATTATTTATCTTTTGTTATGCTACAAAGCTCTCAACCATTTAATTTAAGTTTTGCTTTTCATTTGTATTCGTTAACTTTCTCCTCCCTTAACTCCCTCCAGTTCCTCACTCTTCTTTATCTAGCCAACTGTATGTTTCTTCTTCCTATTGAAAAAAATAATACCCCAAACCAAATACAACACACACACACACACACACACACACACACACACACACACACACACAAATGTAGAATCTAATTCGTGTTTGTAGCTACTCTTGAATATAGGTCTTTCTTTGAGGAGTTGTTGATAGACCCCTGATACTCCACAGAGCAAAACTGATTTTTCCTCTTTTGCATCGACTTTTCCTTTCCTGTGCTCACACTTGCACAGGCTTTCACTGTCTCCGAGTTCACGTGTGCATTGTACCCATTGTATCTGTGTGATGTACTTACTGGGGGTTTTCCATTATCTCGAACTTTCGCAGTCTTTCCAACTCCTCTCCTGCACAGATGAGATATTTATTTAGTGCTGAGTATTCCAAAGTTTCTTACTGTCTTGATCCAATCTGTTGTAGATCTCTATGCTAAGATTTGCTGCAAGAAGAAGCCTGTATGCCAAGGTGCAGCAACACACTATTCTCTAGCAATACGCTTTTATGAGTCTTCATTTCTATGTTTATTTAACAAAATAAATGTCTTATTATTCTCAGGGGCCCATGGCCTATCCAGTTCTTAAACTCTTGGCTTCATCTACAGTATCATGTGCAAGTTCTATCTCATTGACTTTATCTTAAATGTTATATAAAAAAAAAGTAATTGGTTGCTTCCATTGCATTTCTGTAACTATTCCACCAGGAGGTATAACTTTCAGGCTGGTTATTATTGTAGCTTGCAGGGTTCATAATTGGGTTAGACAGATGATAATTTACTCCTCTGTTAGTGTGCATAGTACCTTCTAACATTATGAATGATAATTAAGTGGTATTAAGCTTCCAGTTAAGCAGTTAAATGATTTCTCCATGTTTGAGGACATAAGTATGCAGTGTCAATAACAATAGGGTCTTCTCATCAGGTTGTGGGAAGTAACCAATAGCTGTGACAGCAACCTGTATTCTTTGAGAAGACTAAAACTTAAGACATGTCTTGTTCCCGGTAATGAGGGCTTATTTGGTAAAATATGATCTCCAGACAAGTTATTTTATCTCTGTTATGAAAATTTTCCATGTAAGGAAGGCCCCCCCTTTCTGAGAAATAGAAGAGGGGAATAATGGGGAACAGGGAGGGTGGGACCAAGAGGAGAAGAGCGAGGGGGCTACAATCAGAATGTAAAGTGAATGAATTGTTAAAAATAACTTTAAATTAAAACATATTTTCTATATGTATGGAATTGTGCAGTTTCTATAATACTAGGTTTCCATTGCAGTTTTTCAAAAAGTTTTTATTGTTTTCCTTCTTATCCTTATCTCTTCCTTTATCCCGCCTTTTCAGAGCCTCAACTTATTTAATCCTCTATTCAGATTTTATCTTTCTTTTTCTTTTCTTTTTTATTTTATTTATTATCATTATTATTTATTTCAATTTATTTACTTTGTATCAGGGCTGTAGCTTCCTCCGTCTTCTCTCCCTATGCCCTTCTCCTAGTCCCTACATAGGGAGGTCTTCCTTCCCTATCTGACCCTAGTCTATCAGGTCTCATCAGGACTGGCTGAATTGTCTTCCTCTGTGGCCTGGAAAAGATGCTTTCCCTGCAGGGGGAGGTGATCAAAGAGCCAGCCACTGAGTTCATGCTAGGGACAGCCCTTGTTCCTCTTACTAGGGAACTCTCAGGAAGACTGAGCTCCATATGGGCTACATCTGAGCAGGGGGTCTTAGTCCTCTCTATTTGCAGGAGCTCCTGTGCCTTTTTTTTTTTTTTTTTTTTTTTTTTTTTTTTTTTTTACTCTGTTGGTCTCCTTGTGGAGCTCCTGTCTCCTACAGGTATAGCTATCTCCCCCTTCTTCCATAAGGTTCCCTGTGTTCTGCCCAAAGTTTGGCTATGAGTCTCAACATCTGCTTCGATACGCTGCTGGGTAGAGTCTTTCGGAGGCCTTCTGTGATAGGCTCCTGTCTTGTTCTCTGTCTTCTATTGCTTCCAGTAGAAGACTTTTTTGTTTGCCCTTCTGAATGCAGATTAAGAATTTTTTTCTAGAGTCCTCCTTGCTATTTAGCTTCTTTAAGACTATAGATTTTAGTATGTTTACCCTATATTGAATGTCCAATTATAAGTGAGTATAAACCATGTGTATCTTTCTTCTTCTGGGTTACTTCTCTCAGGATGATCTTTTCTATTTCCGTCCATTTGCCTGCAAATTTCATGATTTTCTTATTTTTAATTTCTGAGTGATATTCGTTTGCATAAATGTACCACAATTTCTGTATGAATTCCTTAGTTGTGGGGTTTCTGTGTTGTTTCCAGATTCTGGCTATTGCAAATAAAGCTTTTATAAACATAGTTGAGCAAATATCCTTGCTGTAGGTTTAATATATGCCCAGAAGTAGTATAGCTGGATATTGAGGTAGCACTATTCTTAATATTCTGAGAATGCACCAGATTGATTTCCAAAGTGGTTGTACAAGTTTACATTCCCACCAGCAATGGAGGATGGTTCCCCTGTCTCCACATCCTCTCTAGCAAATGCTGTCAATTGAGTTTTTTATCTTAGCCACTCTGATGGGTATAAAGTGAAATCTCAGGGTCATTTTGATTTGCATTTCACTGATGACTTATATGTATTATGTATGTATTTATTTATTCACTTTACATTTCAATCATAGCCCCTCCCTCCTCTCCTTCCAGTCTTATATTCCCTTCTTCTTTCCCTTGTTCCCCTACTCCTCAGAAGATAAGACCATTCTCACATCTATCCACCCCAGGACATCAAGTTGCATCAGGATGAAGTGCATCTTCTTTCATAGTGGTATGTCCCTGCAACCACATTGGGGGAAGTGAACAAGAAGCAGGCAATAGAGTCCTTGTAAGACAGAGTTTCCAATTAATAGGGCACTCCCATCACATGAACACCATTTTGCACATGATGTACATATTTGTAGCGGCCTACGTCCAGACCGTCCATGATCTTTGGTTCATACTTCAGTCTCTATCAACTCTTCTGGGCCTTGGTTAGTTGATTCTGTTTGTCTTTTAGTAGAGCTCCTGTCCCCTTAAGGTCCTTCTATCACCTCATCACCAGCAATGGAGGAGTGTTGCCTTTTCTGCATATTTTCACCAGAAATTGAGCATTTCTTTAAGTGCTTCTATTCCTCTCTTGAAATTCTCTGTTTTACCCCATTATTATATTATTATTTATTTATTTTATTTTATTTTTTACCCCATTTTTAATTGGAATATTTTGTTTGTTGGTGTTTAATTCTTGTGTTCTTTATACATTTTGTATAGTAGCTGTTTGTCAGATGTAGGGTTGGTGAAGATTTTTTTCCAATATGTAAGCTAACATTTTGTTCTGTTATGGTATCCTGTGCCTTACAAAAGCTTTTTAGTTTCAGGAGGTCCCATTTTTAATTTTGAAATTAGAGCTTGAGCTGTTAATGTTCTGTTCAGGAAGTTGTCTCCTGTGCCAATGAGCTCAAGGTTTATCACCATTTTCTTTTCTAATTGATTTAACATATGTAGTTTTATGTTATGGTCTTTAATCCACCTGGCTTCAGTTTTGTGCATGCTGATGAATATGGATCTGTTTACATTATTTTTCATGTAGACATCTAATAAAACCAACAGTATTTGTTGAAGATGTCTTTTTTGTTCTTGTATTGTTTAGGCTTTTTTTTGTAAAAAAAAATATTATATATATATATATATATATATATATATATCAAGTGTCTGTAGGAATATGTATTTATTTATTGGTCTTAAATGTACAAGTCTCTTTCTATGCTACTACAATGCAGTTCTTATTACTGTTGTTCTATAGTATAGCTTGAAATCAGGGATGAAGATACCTCCAAACATTTTTATTGTACAGAATTATTTTTACCTATTCTGGGTTTTTTTGGTTTCCCATATGAAGGTGAGAATGGTTCTGTTAAGGTCTGTAAAGAATTGTGTTGGCCATCAAATTAAATGAATAGAAACTTAAATCATTCTCACTGAAATCAGAAACAAGGCAAGGCTGCCCACCTCCTTAACATAGTACTTGAAATCTTTCCTAGAGCAGTAAGATAATTAAAGGACATCAAGAGGATTCAGTTCTGAAAGGAAGAAATCAAAGTATCACTATTTGCAGATGATATGATTGTATACCTGAGTGATCCCCAAAATTTTACTAGGGTAATCCCACAGCTGATAAACACTTTCAGCAAAGTGGCTGGTTACAAAATCAACTAGAAAGAAAGAAAGAAAAGAAAAGAAAAGAAAAGAAAAGAAAAGAAAAGAAAAGAAA
>NW_026593286.1:39043775-39231433 GCF_907164565.1 Psammomys obesus | reverse complement strand
AAAGAAAAGAAAAGAAAAGAAAAGAAAAGAAAAGAAAAGAAAAGAAAGAAAGAAATCAGTAGTCCTCCTGTGTACAAAAGACAAAAGGGCTGAGAAAATAATTAGGGAAACAACACCCTTCACAATAGCCACTAAGGAAATAAAGAACCTTGGTGTAACTCTAACCAAGCAAGTGAAATACTTGTATGAAAAAAAACTTTCAGTCTCTGAAGAAAGAAATAAAAATGATATCAGAAGATGGAAAGTCTCCCATGCTTATGGAATGGCAGGATTAACTTAGTAAAAATGGCCATCTTACCAAAAGCAATCTATAGATTCAATTCAATTCCCATAAAATTACCAACACAATTCTATACAGTCCTTTAAAGAAAAATTCTCAACTTCATATGGAATAACAAGAAACCGAGAATTGCTAAAACAATCCTCTACAATAAAAGATCTTCTGGAAATATCTCCATCCCTGATCTCAAGTTATAGTATAGAACAACAGTAATAAAAACTGCATGGTACTGGCATAGAAACAGAATGCTGGATCAGTGAAATCGAATAGAGACTCAGAAATAAATCAAAGACTTATGGACACCTGATCTTTGACAAAGATGCCATACCCATAAAATGGAAAACAACAACAAAAAAAAAACAGCGTCTTCAACAAATGGTGCTGGTCTAATTGGATGTCTAATGCAGAAAATACAAATAGACCCATACTTATCACCCTACACAAAACTAAAACGCAAGTGGATCAAAGACCTCAATATAAAAACTGGCATTTTAAACCTGTTAGAAGAAAAACTGGGGAAGAGTCTTGAACTCATTGGCACAAGAGATAACTTTCTGAGCAGAACACCAACAGCACAGGCTCTGAGATTAAAAATCAATAAACGGGACCTCAAGAAACTGAAAAGTTTCTATAAAGCACAGGACACTGTCATCAGAACAAAAAGACAGTCTACGGATTGGGAAAGGATCTTCATCAGCCCTATGTCTGACAGAGGGCTAATATCCAGAATTTATAAAGAACTAAAGAGTTAAAAAGCAACAAATCAAGTAATTCAATTAAACAATGGGGTGCAGAGCTAAACAGAGAGTTCTCTGTAGAGGAATATAGAATGGCAGAGAAACACTTAAAGAAATGATTAACATCCTTAGTCATCAGCGAGATGCATATCAAAACGACCCTGAGATTTCACCTTACACCCATCAGAATGGCTATGATCAAAAATCTGAGTGAAAACACACACTGGAGAGGATATAGAGAAAAAGGAACCCTACTTCATTGCTGGTGGAAGTGCAAATTTGTACAACCACTTTGGAAATCAATCTGGCGCTTTGTCAGACAATTAGGAATAGTGCTACCTCAAGATACACCTACACTACTCCTAAGCATATATCCAAAAGATGCTTAAGTATACAAGGACTTCTGATTTCTATTTCTTGATCTCATTTAGTTGTCTAATTGGTCTATCTGGAACTTCAAGTACTATATTGAAGGGGTATGGAGAAAGTGAGCAACCTTGTCTTGCCTAATTTTATTGGAATTGCCTTGGGTTTTTTTCCATTTAATTTGATGTCAGCTAGTGGCTTGTTGTATATAGCCTTTATTATGTTTAGGTTTGGGCCTTGTATCCCTGATCTTTATAAGACTTTTATCACAAAGTCATGTTGGTGTTTGTCAAAGGCTTTATCTGCATATAATGAGATGATCAGATTTTTTTTTCTTTCTTTCAGTTAGTTTATATGGTAGGTTACATTGACTGTCTTTCATATGTTGAACTATTCTTTCATGCCTTGATCATGATGTATATTTTTGATGTGCTCCTGGATTCGGTTAGCAAGCATTTTATTGAGTATTTCTCTATCAATGTTCATAAGGAAAATTGGACTGAAATTCTCGTTCTTTGTTGGGCCTTTGTGTGGTATAGGTATCAGGGTGACTGCAGCCGCGTCAAATGAGTCTGGGAATGTTCCTTCTGTTTCTATTTTGTGGAATACCTTTTCTAGGATTAGTATTAGCTCTTCACTTAAGGTTTTGTAGAAATCTGCACTGAGCCCAAATGGCCCTGGGTTGTTTTTGGTTGGGAGATTTCAATGACTACTTCTATTTCCACAGGAGTTTTAGAAAGGTTTAGTTTGTTTACCTGACCACGATTTGATTTTGGCAAGTAAAATTTATTAAGAAAATCCTCAATTTCTTTCAGACTTTTCTTTTTTTTTCTTTTTTTTTATTTTTACTTTTTATTGTATTTATTTTTCTTTTCATGTATCATTGTGTATGGTTTCAAAACAGCTATTTCTGTGCCTGCTATTCTTTCATTGCTGAAACTCATTCTACTGTTTCTCTTCCATGTATTTGGGCCTATTAATATTCTTCAATTTTTCCCACATATCCCTTATCCAACAGACCATACTTTCCATCCCTCTCATTAGAGGCTTGAACATATCTCTGAGTTTTTTTTTTTTTTTTCTTTTTAGTTACATTTTGTTAACTCTGTGTCCCAGCTGTATCCCGCTCCCTCATTCCCTCCCCAACCCCACACTCCCTCCCTGGTCTCCTCCCTGCCCCTTTCCAAGTCCACTGATAGGGGAGGACCTCCTCCCCTTTTATCTGACCCTGTTTTATCAGGTATCTTCAGGGATGGCTGCAAAGTCCTCTTCTGTGGCCTAACAGACTGCTCCTCCCTGGGGGGGGGGGGGATCAAACAGCCTGCCCTTGAAATCCTGTTAGAAATAGTCCGTGTTCCCCTTACTTTGGAAAACTACTTGGTTACTGAGCTACCATGGGCCACATCCGAGCAGAAGTTCTAGGTTATATCCATAGATGGTCCTTGGTTGAGTGTCAGTCTCAGAAAAGACCCTGTGCCCAGATATGTTTGGTCCTTGTAGAGCTCCTATCCTTTCCACATCATACTAACTTCCCTTCTTTCATATGATTCCCTGCACTCTGCCGAGGGTTTGGTTATGAGTCTTAGTGTCTGCTTTGAAACACTGCTAGGTAGATTCTTTCAGATGCCTTTTGTGGTAGACTCCTGTCATAAGTTCAATGCACATCCCATTTGTCTTTCTAAATGAGGATTAATCACCTTCACCTGTGTCCACTTTCTTGATTATCTTCTTTAGGTGTGTAGATTTCATTATGTTTATCATGTCTTGTAGGTCTATATAAGCGAGTATATACCAAGTTTGTCTTTCTCCTTCTGGGATACTTCACTCAGAATGATCTTTTCTAGATCCCACCACTTGCCTGCAAATTTCATGATTTCCTCCTTTTTGATTGCTGAGTAGTATTCCATTGTGTAAAAATACCACAATTTCTGTATCCATTCCTCCGTTGATGGACATCTGGGTTGTTTCCAAGTTCTGGCTATTACAAATAAAGCTGCTACGAACATGGTTGAACAAATGTCCTTGTCGTGTACTTGAGCAAATTTTGGGTATATACCTAGCAGTGGTATAGCTGGGTCTTGAGGTAGCACTACTCCTAGTTGTCTGAGAAAGTGCCAGATTGACTTCCAGAGTGGTTGAACCAGTTTACATTCCCACCAGCAATGGAGGAGGGTTCCCTTTTCTCCACAACCTCTCCATCATGTGCTATCACTTGAGTTTTTCATCTTGGCCATTCTGATGGGTGTAAGGTGAAATCTCAGGGTCGTTTTGATTTGCATTTCCCTAATGGCTAATGAGGTTGAGCATTTCTTTAAGTGTTTCTCTGCCATTCGATGTTCCTCTTTCGAGAATTCTCTGTTTAGCTCTGTTCCCCATTTTTTAAGTGGATTACTTGGTTTGTTGCTTTTCTGCTTCCAATTTTATGGAATACAGTCTTTTAAAGTAAGATCTAGTGATTCTTTGGATTTCCTCTGTGTCAGTTGCTATATCTCCTCTTTCATTTCTGATTTTTGGATACAGGCTCTCTGTCTTTTTTTTTTCTTTTTTTAAATTTTTTATTTAAATTTTATTAATTACACTTTATTCATTTTGTATACCCCTATAAGCCCCTCCCTCCTCCCCTCCCAGTCCCACCATTCCCCCCATTTCTGCATGCATGCCCCTCCCCAAGTTCACTGATAAGGGAGGTCCTCCTCTCCTTCTTTCTGATCTTAGTCTATCAGTTCTCATCAGAAGTGGCTGCATTGTCAGGGTTCTAGGTTATCTCCATGGAGAGTCTGTGGTTGGAGTATGAGTCTCTGGGAAGTTCCCTGTGTTCAAATTTTCTTGTTCTGTTGCTCTCCTTGTGGAGTTCCTGTCCTCTCCAGCTCTTGCTATTTCCCACTTCTTACATAAAATTCCATTCACTCTGCCGGTCAGTTGGCCATCAGGCTCAGCATCTGCTTTGACAGTCTATACTGCAGAAGCTTTCAGAGGCCCTCTGCGGCAGGTTTCAAGGTTGTTTCCTGTTTTCTTCTTCTGGCTTTCAGAGGCCCTCTGTAGCCGGTTCCTAGGTTGTTTCCTGTTTTCTTTTTCTTCTGATGTCCATCCTCTTTGCCTTTCAGGATGGGGATTGAACATTTTAGTTAGGGTCCTCTCTCTTGCTTGGTTTGTTTAGATGTACAGATTTTAGTGGGATTATTCTATGTTGTATGTTTATATGAGTGAGTATATACCCTGTGTGTCTTTTTGCTTCTGGGACAACTCACTCAGGATGATCCTTTCCAGGTCCCACCATATACCTGAAAATTTCATGATTTCCTTATTTTTCATTGCTGAGTAATACTGCATTGTATAGATGTACCACAGTTTCTGCATCCATTCTTCAGTTGAGGGGCATCTGGGCTGTTTCCAGCTTCTGGCTCTTACAAATAAAGCTGCTATAAACATGGTTGAACAAATGTCCTTTTTGTGTACTTGAGCCTCTTTTGGGTATATGCCTAGGAGTGGTATGGCTGGATCTTGAGGAAGTGCTATTCCTAATTGTATGAGAAAGCACCAGATTGATTTCCAGAGTTTTTGTACAAGTTTACATTCCCACCAGCAGTGGAGAAGGGTTCCCCTTTCTCCACAACCTCTCCAGCATGGGTTGTTTCTTGAGCTTTTCATCTTGGCCATTCTGATGGGTGTAAGGTGAAATCTCAGGGTTGTTTTGATTTGCATTTCCGTAATGGCTAATGAGGTTGAGCATTTCTTTAAGTGCTTCTCTGCCATTCAATATTCCTCTACAGAGAATTCTCTCTTTAGTTCTGTTCCCCATTTTTTAATTGGATTACTTGGTTTGCTGCTTTTCAGCTTCTTTAGTTCTTTGTATATACTGGATATGAGTCCTCTGTCAGATAAAGGGTTGGTGATGATTCTTTCCCAATCTGTAGGCAGTCGCTTTGTTTTGAGGACGGTGTCCTTTGCTTTACAGAAGCTTTTCAATTTCATGAGGTCCCATTTATTGATTGTTGCTCTTAGAGCCTGTGCTATTGGTGTTCTGTTCAGGAAGTTTTCTCCTGTACCAGTGAGTTCTAGGGTATTCCCCACATATTTTTTCTAGCCGATTTAATGTGTCTGGTTTTATGTTGAGGTCTTTGATCCACTTGGACTTCAGTTTTGTGAAGGGTGATAAGTATGGATCTATTTTCATTTTTCTACATGTAGACATCCAGTTTGACCAGCACCATTTGTTGAAGATGCTATCTTTTTTCCATTGTATGGTTTTGGCATCTTTGTCAAAAATCAGGTGTCCGTAAGTGTGTGGGTTTATTTCCTTGTCTTCTGTTCAGTTCCATTGATCCACCATTCTGTTTCTATGCCAGTACCATGCAGTTTTTATAACTGTTGCTCTACAGTACAGCTTGAGATCAGGGATGGAGATACCTCCAGAAAATCTTTTATTGTAGAGGATTGTTCTTGTTATTCCATACGAAGTTGAGAATTTTTCTTTCCATGTCTGTAAAGAATTGTGTTGGTAATTTGATGGGAATTGCATTAAATCTGTAGATTGCTTTTGGTACAATGGCCATTTTTACTAAGTTAATCCTGCCAAGCTGTGAGCATGGGAGATCTTGCCATCTTCTCATATCTTCTTCTAATTCTTCAGAGACTTGAAATTTTTTTCATACAAGTCTTTGACTTGCTTGGTTAGGGTTACACCAAGATACTTTATGTCCTTTGTGGCTATTGTGAAGGGTGTTGTTTCTCTAATTTCTTTCTCAGCCCTTTTGTCTTTTGTATACAGGAGTGCTACTGATGTTTTTGAGTTAATTTTGTACCCGGGCACTTTGCTGAAGGCTTTTATCAGCTGTAGGAGTTCCCTGGTAGAGTTTTTGGGGTCACTCATGTATACTATCATATCATCTGCAAATAGTGATAATTTGACTTCTTCCTTTCCCATCTGTGTCCCCTTGATCTCCTTCAACTGTCTTCTTGCACTAGCAAGGACTTCCAGTACTATGTTGAAGAGATATGGAGAGAGTGGGCAGCCTTGTCTTGTCCCTGATTTCAGTGGGATTGATTTAAGTTTCTCTCTGTTCAGTTTGATGTTGGCTATAGGCTTGTTGTATATCGCCTTTACTATATTTAGATATATGTCTTGTATCCCTGATCTCTCCAATACTTTAAACATGAATGGATGTTGGATTTTGTCAAATGCTTTTACAGCATATAGCGAGATTACCATGTGTGTTTTTTTTTTCTTTCAGTTTGTTAATATGGTGAATCACATTGATGGATTTCTGTATATTGAACCACCCCTGCATACCTGGGATGAAGCCTACTTGGTCATAGTGGATAATATCTTTGATGTGTTCTTGGATTCTGTTTGCAAGTATTTTGTTAAGTATTTTTGCATCAATGTTCATAAGGGAGATTGGCCTGAAATTCTTTTTCTTTGTTGAGTCTTTGTGAGGTTTAGGTACCAAGGTGACTGTGGCTTCATAGAATGAGTTTGGTAATGGTCCTTCTGTTTCTATTTTGTGGAATAGTTTGAAGAGAATTGGAGTTAGCTCTTCTTTGAAGGTCTGGTAGAATTCTGCTCTGAAGCCATCTGAGCCTGGGCTTTTTTTGGATGGGACAGTTTTGATGATCGCTTCTATTTCTTTGGGGGATATAGGACTATTTAATTGATTTACCTGGTCCTGATTCAGCTTTGGTGAATCAAATCGATCAAGAAAATTGTCCATTTCATTTAGATTTTCAAATTTTCTGGCAGATAGACTTTTGAAGTAAGTCCTAATGATTGTTTGGATTTCCTCATTGTAGTTATATCCCCCTTTTCATTTCTGATTTTGTTGATTTGGGTGGTGTCTCTCTGCCTTTTAGTTAGGTTGGCTTAGGATTTGTCGATCTTGTTGATTTTCTCAAAGAACCAGCTCTTGGTTTCATTGATTCTTTGAACTGTTTTATTTGTTTCTAATGGATTGATATCAGCCCTGAGTTTGATTATTTCCAGCCGTCTACTCCTTTTTGGTGTTTCTGCTTCTTCTTTTTCTAGGGTTTTGAAGTGGGCTATTAAGTTGCTTCAATGAGCTGTCTCGAAATCCTTCTTGAAGGCACTTAGTGCTATGAACTTTCCTCTTAGCACTGCTTTCATTGTGTCCCACAAGTTTGGGTATGTTGTGTCTTCATTTTCATTGATTTCTAGGAAGACTTTCATTTCTGTCTTTATTTCTTCCCTGACCCAGCTGTCATTTAGTAACAAGTTGTTCAATTTCCAAGTGTGTGTAGGCTTTTTGCTACTTCAGTTGTTGTTGAAGTCCATCGTTATTCCGTGGTGATCAGACAAGATACAAGGGATTATTTCAATCTTCTTGTATCTGTTAAGGCTTGCTCTGTGACCAACTATTTGGTCTATTTTGGAGAAGGTTCCATGTGGTGCTGAGAAGAAAGTAAATTCTTTTGTGTTTGGGTGTAAAATTCTGTAAATGTCTGTGAGGTCCATTTGATTCATGACCTCTGTCAGAGTTATTTTTTCTTTGTTTAATTTCTGTTTTGTTGACCTGTCCTTTGTTGAGAGTGGGGTGTTGAAGTCTCCCACTATTAATGTGTGGGGATTCTTTTAGTTAGTTGGGCTAAGAGCTTGTCCATCTTAATGATTTTGTCAGAGAAATAGTTCTTGATTTCATTGTTTTGTGTGTGTGTGTGTGTGTGTGTGTGTGTTGTCCTCTTCGTTTCTACTTTATTGATTTCAGCCCTGTGTTTGATTACTTCCTGCTGTCTACTCCTCTTGTGTATGTTTGTTTCTGTTTGATCTCTAGCTCTCAGGTATGCTTTTTAATTTCTAGTATGAGATCTCTCCAATTTTTTTATGAAGGATCTTAGCATTATAAACTTTTCTCTTAGCACTCTTTTCATTGTGGCTCATAAGTTTGGGTACATTGTGCCTTCATTTTCATTAAATTCTATAAAGTCTTTAAGTTCTTTCTTTCTTTCTTTCTTTCTTTCTTTCTTTCTTTCTTTCTTTCCTGACCCAGTGGATATTGAGTAAAGAGCTGTTCAGTTTCTTTGAATTTTTAGGCATTCTGTTGTTGTTGAAATCCAGCTTTAATCCATAACTGTCTTATAGAATATTAGGTGTTATTTCAACTTTCTTGTAATTTTATGACAGAGTATGTGATCAATTTTGGAGAAGGTTCTGTGATGTTCCCAGAAGAAGTTATATTCTTTTGTGTTTGGATGGAATATTCTGTAAATATATGTCATGTCTAATTGACTCATAATGTCTGTTAGTTTCATTATTTCTGTTTAGTTTCTTTCTCAGTGATTTGTCCTTTGCTGAGAGAGGGGTGTTAAACTCCCCTTTCTTATGTGTGAGGTTCAGTGTGTGAATTAAGCTTTAGTAATGTTTTTTTTTTCTTCTGTAATTAGGCGCTCCTATGTTTGGGTCATAAATATTCAGAATTGAGACTTAATGTTGGTGGCTTTTCTTTTGCTGAGTATGAAGTGCCCTTCTCTATCCCTTTTGAGTAATTTTGATTGAAAATCTATTTTATTTCATTTTAGAATAGCTACTCCAGCTTGCTTCTTGCATTCATTTTCTAGGAAAACCTTTATCCAGAACTTTACTTTAAGGTGTGTTTGTTGTATGCAGCACAATGATGGATCCTGTTTTCACAGCCATTCTGTTACCCTGTGATTTTTTTATTGGTGAACTGAGACCATTAAGGTTGAGAGATTTTAATGAACAAAAATCAAAGATTGTTAATTTCTGTTGTTTTGATGTTGGTGAATTTAGTGTGTGTTTGTATGTGTTTCCCTTCTTTTGTTTTTGCTGTTGTGAAATTATATATTTTATGTGTTTTTTTGGTGGTATTTATCCTTATTGGGATGGAGTTTTAAGTATTTTTGTAGGGCTGGATTTGTGGATAGATTTTGTTTAATTTTTTTTTTTCTTGTGGTATCTTGTTTTCTCCATCTATGGTGATTGAGAGTTTTGTTGGATATAGTAGACGAGGCTGACATCTGTGGTTTATTAGGTTTTGCAAGATATCTGCCCAGGCTTTTAGAGTCTAGATGAGAAAGCCTGTGCAATTCTGATATATTTGTCTTTATATGTTACTTGGCCATTTTACCTTTCAGCTTTTAATATTCTTTCTTTGTTCTATAGGTTTATTGCTTTGGTTATTATGTGGTGGGAGGACTTTATCTTCCAGTCCAGTATAATTAATGTTCTCTACGCTTCTTTTATGTTTTTTTTTTAATTTCACTTTATTTACTTTACATCTCAAGGTGCCCCCTCCCTCCTTTCCTTCCAGTACCCCATTCCCTTCCTTTCCTGGTTCCACTCTTCTTTTCCCCACAGGAAAGTGGATCTCCCTCCCCCCATTTTAAAACCTCTCCAGCACATCAAGTCACATCAGGACTGAGCATATCCTCATCTCCTGAGGCCAGGCATTATAGAAATCTCATTCTTTAAGTTTGAGAAATTTCTATGGTTTTGTGAAAATATTTTCTTGTACTTGGAGCTGGGACTCTTCATCTTCTTTTATTCCTATTACTCATAGGTTAAGTCTTTTCATAGTATATCAGATTTTCTGGATGTTTTGTGTCAGGAACTTTTTGACTTTAACATTTTCTTTGACAGATGTATCAGTTTCTTCTATCATATCTTCTATGCGTGAGATTCTCTCTTCTATTTCTTGGATTTTTTTGTTATGCTTGCATCTGTAGTTCCTGTTCTCTTACCGAGGTTTTCCATCTCCAGCATTCCTTCAGATTGTCCTTTATTGCTTCAACTTCCATTTTCAGGTCTCAGACAGTGTTATTCATTTCTTTCATCTACTTATTTGTGTTTTCCTTTATTTCTTTAAGGGATTTATTCATTTCTTCTTCAAAGGCTTTTACAAATTCATGAGACTAGATTTAATATCATTTTCTTGTTGCTTACTCAGTGGCTTGAGACAAGCAGGAAATTGGTGCTTAGATATTTCACTTGTGTTCTCCAGCTGGCTACTGAGGGCCTCCAGGGATGGGGTGCTGGACTGAAAATGAGGTGAGCAGGGAAAGAGCCAGGACTCTCTGCTGCCAGGTTTCCTAGAGAAAAGGGAAGGCTGGGAATAGTGGTCCTTCGGGTCTCACTGGGTGATCTGAGCAGGGGGGCAGCCTCGAGAAATGCAGGCAGGGGTGTGGTGCATTAGATGGAGGGTGCAGAGAGCCAGGCTCACCACTACTGTCTTTGCTCAGGATCCCCATGCAAGCAGGAGGCTGGCATGTAAAGATCTCACATGTCTTTCCCAGGTGGCTACCAAGAGCCTCCAGGGATAGGATGTTGACCCTGAAAGGGGTGCACAGGGGCTTTTATTTACCTTTTCATTTTACAATATTGATTTATGATTACCCTCAAGTACACACTTTCCAACACTTTTTATCATACTTCTGTTCCTCACAGAAATGTCCCATTTTCTTCCAAATTCTTGATATCATATTTAATTATTACTAAACATATATGCATGTATATACTATATATAGTGCATTAAATATAATAATATGCATATAACATATGTGTGTTTGTGTGTATGTGCACTGGAGTGTTACTCATAGGTAAATTAATCCAGAGTTGATTAGATAAGATTAGATGAGATTAGATAAGATTTGTGTGAGAAAAGTGATTTTTTTTTCTTTGCACTCATTGACATTCTATAGCTTTTCATCTGAGGGTTAGGGGCTAGTTGAATTCCCCCATGCAAGTAGGCATGTCAGCTTGTGCTGTCATGGTGCTAGTCTTTTTCAATACACCATATTGTGGATAATCCATGGATGCATTTTTCTTGTCATGTCTAAAGGATGCTAGGAATGTAATACCAAATTGATTGCTAGATTTCTCATCAACTGTTTCTCTCAGCTACATACAAAGTTGGCTTTCTATGATGTCTTGATAACAGTTTCTGTTTTCAAAGCTATATAAAGCTTCAAACTTATTAAAAGTTTTGAAATATTTCTTCATATTTTCTGAGTATGACTTACATTGTTCTATGTCTTCACAATCAAGAACTTAAAATGACCAATCTCAAAATTAATTTCTATTAATTGTTATTGACCTTTTAGTAGGTAATGAAAATAATTAAACTATATAAATAAAACAATATAAATAAATACAGGTTAAATGCTTTGAATTACATATGCATCAATAAAGAAATGAACTGCTGAGAGAAATCTGTTACATCTGTATCTCAGAGGATTACACTTGATAGAATATGAAAAGAGTCACTTTCCAGTTTTAATGTTTAATAAGTAGTATTCTCATTTTAATGTGCTGCACAATATAATTTGAAAATTTATCATACTCAACCTAAAATGAAACAACTTCTGTTGTTACTATACTAAATTCATTTTATTATATTATTTTAATTACTTAAAACTATTTTTAATTTTAAATACATTTTGGTCTATTTTTCTCCTCTCCCAAATTCTTCCACATTGTTGCCCTGTCCCTACCTACCCAACTTTAAATTCTTTCTCATAAAACAAACAAAAACCAGTGCAACAACATAACCAAGTAAAAAAATTCCTCCCCAGAAGGCCACCACACTATAACTAAATAGAAACACACACATACACACAAACACACACACACACACACACACACACACACACACACGGAGAAAAAATACTGTGGAGTTCATCATATATTAGTCAACTACTCCTGAACATGAAGCCTGTCCTGGAGTGGCTTATATACCCAATGTTACTTTATTAGAGAATACAAATTTTCTGTCTTTCAGTGGGCATGAGTTATTAAACTTTACTCCAGTAATTTATGTTTTTATCCATCCATCCATCCATCCATCCATCCATCCATGCATGCATGCATGAATCCATTAATTCTTTAAAAATATAAGAAAATAAATCAAATCAAAATCTATCACATAGAAATTGGAGAAGACAAGCCAACAAAAGGAAAAGACCTCAAGAAAAGACACAAGAAGCAGAGACACACTCTTTTGCACTCTCAAATTAGTAATTACTCTGAAATTAGTAATCTAGAAGCTTCAGTATATAGGCAGGGGACCTGGTATAGGCCTGTGAGGGCTCTGCACAAGCTGCTTCTGTCTCCGTGAGTTCATATAAGGTTTGTTCATGTTGATTTACATGGTTTTGTTTTTCTGGTATTTCTTCTCTTTCCTGGCTTACTCTTTTTACATTGCCTTCCTTCTCTGAGTTTGAAGATAAAGGTTTGGTCAAGATATCCCATCAAGGGCTGAGATTTCTGTGAAATGTCTGGATTTGGGTCTCTATATGTGTTCCTATCTGCTGCCAAAGGAAACTTCTTTGATGGTATGTGAACAAGGCACTGATCTACAGGCAAAGCAGAATATCACTACATGGCATTTTATCACTACACTGTTTTAAGCCAGTATTATTTGGATTTTCCCCTAGATCACTTGGGCTGTCTAGGCTTAGGGTCTTGGTCACCTAAACAGTATCAGACATGGGTTCTGTTTCATGCAGCGGGCCTTACATCAACAAGGTTACTCCAACAAGCTTTGTGTTACCATTACCCTCGCACATCTCTCCGGCAGTACAGCTGTAGAACAAGACCTGTGTTTGCATTATTCTTTTGATAGTGTGTAGAATACCTCCCTGTACTAAAGATGCTGGCCATAGGAGTGAAGGCTCTATATAGATACCAGCACATCAACTTTCTTTTCAATGTAGGCATTGTCTTCAGCAATGGTGTCTTTCTGTCACCCTGTGAAAGGCAACCTTTAGTCTTGACAACAAAATATTTGGAGATTCTCATGGACCTCCTTTGTTAACAACTCAGTTAGAGGTAACACAATCACAGTAGTTTAAACGTTGTTGGGTAACAAGAAGATGAGCAGCTCGGATTCTGTCTCCCTAATACATGGTGATTTTGTATAGATTACTTTTAGATATGCACATATATTAGGAAGTTTTACTGTATAAGAATTCTGTTCTATCCTTCATGTGACTCTTAATTTTAGCTGTCTCTCCCCATATTTCCTCCCACAATCCTTTTTTCACTTATCCCCTCATCCCACTTGATCCTCCCATTCCAAGCCCCCTTCTATCCATATCTATTTATTTTATTTCCTTTTTTTAAACTAGATATATTTGTTCCCTCTAGTCCCTTATTTTACATATACCCTTTATTGTTCTATGGATTGTAATTGATTATCATTGACTTAAAAGCTAGTATTCACATATAATTAAATATCTGCCATATTTGTTTTTCTGGGTCTTATTTAGGATGATTTTTCTAGTTCCATATATTTGCCTGCATCACGGAGTGTGGAAGAACCTGTATTCTAACTTTCAGTACTTTTTAAACTCAGTATTACAACTGTCTTAACTGATACATTCAATTAAGTATAAGTTCTGTTCAGGTGAATGCATCCTTAGTAACAATCTCATTACTGAAATGAAAATATAACAGGAATAGTTAAATAAGTAAGTATTGTTGAATTTAATACTGTTTGCAAAATGATTAGACTAGTATCAATCAGCCTTCAGGAATCATGGACATTAATCAATTTACGACCATGAAGTTCTTAAATAACATAAAAATATTCTTCCATCTAATAGACTATTTTCAATTTCCAAGTAGACTAGCACACAAAACTCAGTGTACTAGAAAGATAGCATCATTAAGACCCACAGGTCAAGACTCTTGCAACATGAATAAAAGGTGTGCTACGGTATTAAAAAGCTGAAGTTTCACATTGTTATGGATTCTTTGGAAAGTGTTTGCAAAGTGCCAAGAGCTTTGTTTAATATTTTAACTCTGTGTAACCACATGAAAAGAAGAGAAACACAGTTATATTCTTAATGTATTAAGGCTATACAGGATTCCTTTGGATAGGCACTTAAGATAGGAAAGGTCAGAGACAGAGAAACTAATTCGGCAAATTCCTTCATTTGTATAATTCCTTCATACAAAGGATGGATTAGACTTGAAGAAAACCATAATTTTATTTTCATATTCTGCCCTTTCTTCTAATACTTTAAGTATGTGTAACTTATAAAAGAAAGTATGAAATACAGATAAAAAGTAGCAGTAACAATATATGTAAAGAAATGTGTAGGTATGATCTCCATTACACTGTAGTAAAGTAAAACCAATACAAAGTTAATGGTGAAATAAAATGGTCTTCCTAGTTAAATTATCTGTAAGTATTCAATATGGTCATGCCTGACAGTGTTCATCAATTGTTTTATATTATTAAACACTTACTTTGACATGTTTTCATATCAATTATCCTAAAAGAAATGCTGAATATTTCAAGATAATGATGACTTACTGTTTCTCCATTAAATATGATCCGTCCATATATAAAATTAAAAAAACTATTGTTTAATGCATATAGTTTTGGATTGCTACGCCTTTAGAAAGCACTTACCACTATATAAAAATTTTTGATATTGTATGTATATTCTGCGAGAAATGATTTGAGAAAATACTGCTGAGAATGATTATAAAATATTCGCTGTCTTCCCTGGAGCTGTGCACTTTCACGGCACTCCAGTTTCAATACTGTTAGTATTTATCTTCCCATGTCGTCACTTTTAAAGCACAGCTTTAAAGCAGCACATAATTATTGTATTTATCACCAATCTTGATAATGTATTCCCTTCTATTATATTGTAAATTTTGGTCATAGTTAATATGATTACTATTTTTAGACTTGGATCCTATATTTTTATGCATTTCATTATCTGTATTTTCCCCATTCTGTCTTTCCCATGTAGTTATTAGAAATAATTGACAGTGACTCATCTTAATTTCTCACTTTCTCTAATTGAGACATTTTATTATTTTATTTTTGTAACATAAACAGAACATAGATTTTTCTCATTATATAGAACAACTTCATGGCTGTAAGTACTACAAAGCAGTGTACTTCAATGTCTACATAATCTACAGTAGTCCATACTAGATATCATAATGCTTCTATATGTATGTATTCTTATATATCAAAAATTAGATGGTGTATAATACCCATTATATATTATAATATAACTTGTACATTTCTTGAAGGAATAAACATATAATTCCAATTTTTTAAAATGCCTTTTAAAAGTCAGGGCATGTAAAATGGTCCTGTACAATGATAGATATCTGGAGATATCTTCATCCCTGATCTCAAGTTGTACTACAGAGCAATAGTAATAAAAACTGCATGGTACTGGAATAGAAACAGAATGGTGGATCAATGGAATTGAAGACCCAAAAATAAATCCACGCACTTATGGACAATTGATTTTTGACAAAGAAGCCAAAATCATACAATGGAAAAAAAGACATCAACTCCAACAAATGGTGCTGGTCTAACTGGATGTCTACATGAAGAAAAATGAAAATAGATCCATATTTATCACCCTGCACAAAGCTAAACTCCAAGTGGATCAAAGACCTCAACATAAAACCTGACACATTAAATCGGTCAGAAGAAAAAGTGGGGAAGAGCTTAGAACTCATTGGCACAGGAGACAACTTCCTGAACAGAACACCAACAGCAGCACAGGCTCTAAGAGCAACAATCAATAAATGGGACCTCATGAAACTGAAAAGCTTCTGTAAAGCAAAGGACACCATCATCAAAACAAAACGACTGCCTACAGATTGGGAAAGAATCTTCACCAACCCTTTTTCTGACAGAGGGCTAATATCCAGTATATATAAAGAACTAAAGAAGCTGAAAAGCAACAATCCAAGTAATCCAATTAAAAAATGGGGAACAGAGCTAAACAGTGAACTCTCTGTAGAGGAATATTGAATGGCAGAGAAACACTTAAAGAAATGTTCAAACTCATTAGCCATCAGGGAGATGCAAATCAAAAGGGCCCTGAGATTTCACATTACACCCATCAGAATGGCTAAGATCAAAAATTCCAGTGACAATACATGCTAGAGAGGCTGTGGAGAAAGGGGACCCCTCCTCCATTGTTGATGAGAGTGTTAACTTGTACAAACACATTGGAAATCAATCTGGTGCTTTCTCAGACAATTAGGAATAGCACTTCCTCAAGACCCAGTTATACCTCCCCTAAGCATATATCCAAAATATGCTCAAGTACACAACAGGAGCATTTGCTCAGCCATATTTGTGATGACTTTATTCATAATAGCCAGGACCTGGAAAACCAAGATTTCCCTCAATGGAGGAAAGGGTAGAGAAATTGTTGTACACTTACACAATGGAATACTACTCAGCAATTAAAAACAAGGAAATCATGAAATTTACAGGCAAATGGTGGGATCTAGAAAAGATCATCCTGATTGAGGTATCCCAAAGCAGAAAGACACACATGGAGTATACTCACTTTAAGTGGATATTAGCCATATAATATAGGATAAACATACTAAAATCTGTACACATAAAGAAGGTAAACCAGAAAGAGGACCCAGGGTAACATGATCCATCCTGACTCAGAAAGACAAAGGGGATGGACATTGGAAGAAGAAGAAAACAGGAAATAAGACAGGAGCCTACCACAGAGGGCCTTTGAAAGACTCTACCCAGCAGTGTATCAAAGCAGATGCTGACTCATAGCCAAATTTGGGCAGAGTTCAGGGAATCCTATGAAAAAAAGGGGGAGATAGTAAGACCTGGACAGGACAGGAACACCACAAGGAGAGCAACAGAACCAAACCATCTGGACACAGGGGATTTTTTCTGAGACTGATACTCCAGCCAAATACCATTCATGCATATAACCTAGAATCCCTGCTCAGATGTAGCCCATGGCAGCTCAGTATCCAAGTGGGTGTCCTAGTAAGGGGAACAAGGACTATCTCTAACATGAACTCCGTTGTGGGCTCTTTAACCACCACCATCCCTTAGTGGGGGGCAGCCTTGCCAGGCCACAGAGGAGGACATTGCAGGCAGTCCTGATGAGACTTGATAAGCTACTGTCAGATGGCAGTAGCTTATCCATGAACTTGGAGAAGGGCATAGGAGGAGATGAGGGAGGGAGGGTAATATTGAGAGTGAATGAGGGAGAAGGCTATAGCTGAGATAAAAGCAAATAAACTGTAGTTAATGTAAAAAATAAAAATGTAAAAAGTTCACTGCATGGAAACCAAAAACTGCAATGAACAGAGTTCGATTGTTTTTTTCATTATTCTTTATTAATTACACTTTATTCACTTGGTATCCCCCTGTGGTTCTCTCCCTCCTCCTCCTGTCCCAATACCTCCCTTCCTCCACCCTCTGCATGCATGACCCTTCCCATGTCCACAGATAGGGGAGGTCTTCTTTTCCTTCCTTCTGATCCCAGTCAATTAGGTCTCATCAGGAGTGGCTGCATTGTCTTCTTCTGTGACCTGGTAATGCTGCTTGCCCCTCTCTATGGGAGGAAATTAAAGAGTGCGCCAATCAGTTCATGTCAGAGACAGTCTCTGTTCCTATTACAATGGAACCCACTTGGATACTGAACTGCCATGGGCTACATCTGTATGTGGGGACTTAGGTTATCTTCATGCATAGTCCTTGGTTGGAGTATCAGTCTCAGGAAAGACCCCCGTGCTCAGATTTTTTGGTTCTGTTGCTTTCCTTGAGGAGTTCCTGTCCTCTCCAGATCTTACTGTTTCTTTCCTAAGATTCTCTGCACTCTGCCCAAAGGTTGCCCATAAGTCTCAGCATCTGCATTGATAGTCTGCAGGGTGGAACCTTTCAGAGGTCCTCTGTGTCAGGCTCCTGACTTGTTCCCCCTTTTCTCCTTCTTCTGATTGCCATCCTTTTTGTCTTTCTGGATAGGAATTGAGCATTTTAGCAAGAGTCTTCCCTCTTGATTAGTTTCTTTAGATGTACAGATTTTAGTAGGTTTATCCTATGTTATATGTCTATATGAGTGAGTATATACCATGTGCATCTTTCTGCTTTTGGGATAGCTCACTCAGGATGATCTTTTCCAGATCCCATCATTTACCTGAAAATTTCATGATTTCCTTGTTTTTTATTGTTGAATAATATTCCATCGTGTAGATGTACCACAATTTGTGCATCCACAGAGGGGCATCTGGGCTGTTTCCAGCTTCTGGCTATTACAAATAAGGCTGCTACAAACATGAATTTTTATTTTATATATAGACTGATCAGATTTAATAGAGAAGTGAAGTCATATAATATATAATTTATAATATCATAAAATAGTAGGTATATAAGAATGCGCATTATATATTCTTTCTGATTTATTTTTTAATTGAGTCACAGCATCCATGTCTGGAAGTACCCCTGCTCCCCTAGTAGGTTACCCACTTGGAGACTGAGCTTCTTATCTGCTGCATCTGAGCAGGGACCCTAGTTCCCCTCCATGCATGGTCTTTGGTTGGTGCATCAGTCTCCGTGGGTAACCCCTAGGCCCAGATATTTTAGCTTTGTCGTTCTCCTTGTGGAGCTTCTGTTTCCCCACCAGATCCTTCTATCCCCCAAGACTCCCTGTGCTCTGCCCAAAGTTTGGCTGTGAGTTTCAAAATCTGCTTCAATCCACTGCTGGGTGGAGTATTTCAGAGGGGATCTATGGTAGTCTCATGTCCTGTTGCCTCTCTTCAACTGTTTCCATAGTCTATTCTAATTGCCCTTCTGAATTAAGCATTCTCCCTATGGTCTTTCTTGTAACAGATCTTATAGGTTTGTGGATTGTAATATTGTTATCCAGTATTATAAGGCTAATATTATCTTATAAGTGAGAATATACCATGTGTGTCTTTTACTCAGGATGATCGTTTCTGGTTCCATCTATTTGCCTTCAAATTTCATGATTTTTTTGTTTGTTTTAAATAGTTGAATAGTATTCTATTGCGTTTATTACCACAGTTTCTTTTTTGCTTCCTCTGTTGAGGGACATCTGGCTTGTTTCCAGTGTCTGGCTACTACAAAGAAAGTCACTATAAACATAGTTTAGTAAATATCCATTTTGAATGCTGGAGCATTCCCTGTGTATGTGCCCATGAGCGGTAGGGCTAGGTTTCGAGGTAGAACTGTTGTCAATTTTCTGAGAAAGCCCTAGATTTTATTTTAACATAGTAAAAATGGTCATGCCACTAAAGCTACCTACAGATTCAATGCAATCCCCATTAAATACTAACACAATTCATTACAGACCTAGAAAGAGCAACCATTAAGTTTGTATGGAAAAATAAATCACCCAGGTGAACCAAAACAATTCTGTACAATAAAAGAACTTCTGGTGGTATCAGCATTGCTGATTTCAAGATATGCTGCAGAGCAATAGTAATAAAAACTGAGTGGTATTTTCATAGAAACAGACAGATTGAGCAATGGGACCAAATCGAAGACCCAGAAACAAACCTACCACCCTACAGGCACTTGATTTTTTATGAAGAAGCCAAAACCATACAATAGAAAAAGAAACGATCTTCAACAATTGGTACTGGTCTCATTGGATGTCTGCATGTAGAAAAATGAAAAGAGACCCGTACTTATCACCTGGACAAAAACTCAAGTACAAGCAGGTCAAAGACCTAACACGAAACTAGAAACTCTAAAACTATTAGAAGACAAAGTAGAGAAAATTCTGGAACTCATTGACATACTAGACAGTTCCTGTACAGAATACCAACAGTACAGGCTCTGAGATCAACAATTAATAAATGGGGCCTCATGAAACTGAGAAGCTTCTGTAATTCAAAGAACAGTGTTAATAGAATGAAACTCCAGCCAACAGACTGGGAAAAGATCTTCACCAACCCTATATCTGACAGAGGGATGAAATCTAAAATAAACAAAGAATTTAAGAAATTAAACATCAACAAATCAAATGTTCCAAATAATAAAATGGGGTACAGAGCTAAACAAAGAATTCACAACAGAAGAATATCAAACGGCTGAGAATCACTTAAAGGAATGCACAATGTCTTTAGCCATCAAAGAAATGTAAACCTAAATGACTCTAACATTTCATCTTGCACCAGAGAGACTGGCTAAGACCAAAAACTCAAATGACATGATGGAGCAGATGTGGAGAAAAGGGAACCCTCCTACTTTGCTGGTGGGAATGTAAATTTGTACAACCCCTCTAGAAATCAATCCGGTATTTCCTCAGAAAAATGGGAACAGTTCTACCTCAAGATCCAGAAAGCACACAGCCAGACATAATGTGGATAGATAATCTAAATTGGAGGTCTCCATCAAATCCTTTCTTTCAGAGCTCAAAATAATCCCACAGATATGGAGGTAGAAAGAATGTAAGAACCAAAGGGAATAGAGGACACCTGGAGAAAAGTGTTCTCTAAATTTGGTAAGCAAGGCAAATAATGAGATGACAGAGACTGAATGGATCACGAAGCACTGTCCCTATGTGGCTCTATATCATAGCTATTAGCTTCGTATTTTTATGGAACTTCTGATTGTGAGAATGGATGTGTCTCTGGTTCTTCTGGCTGCTCTGGGGATTATTTCTTCAGTTCCACAGCCTTGTCCAAAGTTAATATGATACTTTTTGCTTCATTTTATTATACTTTATTTTGTTATGCTTTGTTGTTCTATCTTAGAACAGCATTTTTGTTTTAATCTTATGAGAGACAGAAACAGGAGATCCGTAGTGGAGGTGAGATGCAAAGTAACTTGGAGGAATAGAAGAATGAGAAACTAAGATCACGATATGCTGTAAGAGAAAAGAATTTATTTTTGATTAAATGAATAAAACCTTCTGTAAAGCAAAGGACACTCATTAAAACAAAACGACTGCCTACAGATTGGGAAAGAATCTTCACCAACCCTTTTTCTGACAGAGGGCTAATATCCGGTATATATAAAGAACTAAAGAAGCTGAAAAGCAGCAAACCAAGTAATCCAGTTAAAAAATGGGGAACAGAGCTGAACAGAGAATTCTCTGTAGACGAATATCAAATGGCAGAGAAGCACTTAAAGAAATACCCAGTGTCATTAGCCATCAGGGAAATGCAAATCAAAAGGACCCTGAGATTTCACCTTACACCTATCAGAATGGCCAAGATGAAAAACTCAAGTGACAACACATGCTGGAGAGGCTGTGGAGAAAGGGGAACCTTCCTCCACTGCTGGTCGGAATGTAAACTTCTACAACCACTCTGGAAAGCAATCTGGTGCTTTCTCAGACAAGTAGGAATAGCACTTCCTCAAGATCCAGCCATACCACTCCTAGGCATATATCCAAAAGAGGCTCAAGTACACAGTAAGGATATTTGCTCAACCATTTTTTTAGCAGCTTTATTTGTAATATCCAGAAGGTGGAAACAGCCCAGATGTCCCTCAACTGAAGAATGGATGCAGAAACGTGGTACATCTACACAATGGAATATTACTCAGCAATGAAAAACAAGGAAATTATGAAATTTGCAGGTAAATAGTGGGACCTGGAAAGGATCATTCTGAGTGAGCTGTCCCAGAAGCAGAAAGACACACTCAGTATATACTCACTCATATAGACATGAAACATAGGATAAACCTACAAAAATCTGTACATCTGCGCTGCAGACTATCAATGTAGATGCTGAGACTTATGGGCAACCTTTGGGCAGAGTGCAGAGAATCTTAGGAAAGAAGTGGGAAACAGTAAGATCTGGAGAGGACAGGAACTCCACAAGGAGAGCAACAGAACCAAAAAATCTGAGCACAGGGGTCTTTCCTGAGACTGCTATTCCAACCAAGGACTATTCATGAAGATAACCTAAGACCCCACATACAGATGTAGCCCATGGCAGTTCAATATCCAAGTGGGTTCCATTGTAATAGGAACAGAGACTGTCTGTGATATGAACTGATTGGCCTGCTCTTTAATTATCTCCCCCTGAGGGGGAAGCAGCATTACCAGGCCACAGAAGAAGACAATGCAGCCACTCCTGATGAGACCTAATTGACTAGGATTAGAAGGAAGGAAAAGAAGTCCTCCCCTATCAGTGGACTTGGGGAGGGGCATCCATGCAGAGGGTGGAGGAAGGGAAGGATTGGGATGGGAGGAGGGAGAGAACCACAGGGGGGATACAAAGTGAATAAAGTGTAATTAATAAAGAAAAAATGGAAGAAAAAAGAAACTAATCAAGATAGAGGGCCCTCACTAAAATGCTCAATCCCCATCCCAAAAGGCAAAGAGAAAGGACATCAGAAGAAGAAGAAGAAAACAGGAAACAAGCTAGAAACCTGCCACAGAAGGCCTCTGAAAGACTCTGCCCTGCAGACTATCAAAGCAGATGCTGAGACTTATGGCCAACTGTTGGGCAATGTTCATGGAATCTTATGTAAATGTGGGAAATAGTAAAGGTGGCGAGGACAGGAACTCCACAAGGAGAGCAACAGAACCAGAAATTTGAACACAGGGGTCTTCCCAGAGACTCATACTCCAACCAAGTATGGAGATAACCTAGAACCCCTGCAAAGATGTAGCCCATGGCAGTCTAGTGTCGAAGTGGGTTCCATAGTAATAGGAAGAGGGACTGACTCTGACTTAATCTGATTGGCCTGCTCTTTGATCACCTCCCCCTGAGGGGGTACAAGCCTTACCAGGCCACAGAAGATGACCATGCAGCCACTCATGATGAGATTTGGTAGACTAAGATCAGAAGGAAGAAGAGGAGATCCTCCGCTATCAGTGGACTTGGGTAGGGGCATGCATAAAGAAGGGGCAGGGAGGGTGGGGTTTGGAGGGGAGGAGGGGGGGGTTATGAGGGATACAAAGTGAATAAAGTGTAATTAATAAAAATAAAAATAAAAAAAAAGATGGAGCTGCCTATCAGCTACAGCTATCTAGGAGCCGAGAAACAAAACAAACAAACAAACAAACAAACAAAAGAATTTAAAAAATGTAATGTCATGTTACTTTACTGGACTTTTCTTTTGATGAGTATGTAGTATCCTTCCATATCTCTTGCTTTTGTTTCATTTGACTTTTGGTTTAAGGTTGGTTTTTATATTTATATTATATCTATCTATCTATCTATCTATCTATCTATCTATCATCTATCTATCCTATCTATCTCTTCTCTCTCTCTCTCTCTATATATATATATATATATATATATATATATATATATATATAAACGGCTATATCAGTTTGCTTCTTAGATCAGTTTCTTCGGAATCCTACACCTGAAGTAATGTCTATCCTTAATGGTGAGGCATGTTTTCTGTATATGAAAGAAGAATGGATTATGTATTTACGTCCATTCTGCTAGTCTGTGTCTTTATTATGTATTTATGTCCATTCTGCTAGTCTGAGACCTTTGATATGAAGGTATTTCAGTGACCAATTGTTGGTTTGTTTTATTTTGTTTATGATGGTGGCGGTGGTGTGTGTGTGTGTTTGTGTATGTCTGTGTCTGTGTACATGTGTGTGATTTCCTTCTGATTTTGCCTTTATATGTTACTTGTTTTACTAGTCATAGATTTTAATAGTCTTTTATATTTTATGCTCCTGTCCCCTCCAGGTCTTTCGACCTTCCTCTTCTTTCATAAGAGTCCCTGAACTCTGCCCAAAGTTTGCCTATGAGTCTCAGCACCTGCTTTGATACCCTGCAAGGTAGAGTCTTTCAGAGACCCTCTGTGATAGGCTCCTGTCCTGTTCCCTGTTTTCTCTCTCTTCCAATCCATTCTCTTTGCTTTTATGAATGAGGATTGAGCATCTTACCCAGAGTACTCCTTCTTGATTAGCTTCTTTATATGTACAGATTTTAGTATGGTTATCCTATAGTATATGCTTAATATCTACTTATGAGTGAGCATATACTCTATGAATTCAATTTCTTTTTTTAAACTTCATTTTCATTTATTTTTTTCAAGAACAAAGTTCAGATTATTCAGAGTTCAATGCCTTTACAGGCAATAGGAATGGTTCTTCCATAATAATTGTTCCTCATGTTCCAGTACCCCTAGAAATCTTACCAGAATTGACTAGCATTAAATTAGAGGAAAAGGATGGAGTCATGTAAGAAACAAAGCATGCAGACTTATAGTAAAAAACAACACCAATTCAGAGATGTTTTCTTCAGGACGATGGTGCTCCAGCAGCCGGAACTGTGTCAAGCATTTGCTTCCCCAACAATATCTTCCTTGACAGGGTATGAACATTATTTAATCTCAAAATAAAAGAGAAAAATAAAAAAGTTTGTTATTATTTAAGAAGAATACATTTGATTAATTTATCTGTATTATGTATTAAAACTGAATAATCTGATTGGCCTGCTCTTTGATCACTTCCCCCTGGGGGGGGGAGCAGCCTTACCAGGCCACAGTAGAGGACAATGCAGCCACTTTTGATGAGAACTGATAGACTAAGATCAGAAAGAAGGAGAGGAGGACCTCCCCTATCAGTGGACTTGGGGAGTGGCATGCATGCAGAAAGGGGAGGGAGGGTGGGATTGGCAGGGGAGGAGGGAGGGGCTTATGGGGGGATACAAAATGAATAAAGTGTAATTAATAAAAAATAAATAAAAGATTTAAAAAAAAACTGAATAATATTTTTCTTTCTTTGACAACGTAGTCATACATACACGCTGTTACTTCCAGAACAAACATGTTGCTCACTGACTGTTCACATATAATTGCAATCAATGCGCACATATTTGACGTTCATTTTTAATTCCTTATTAATTACACTTTACTCACTTTGTATCCCCCCTGTGGTTCCCTCCCTCCTCCTGTCCCCATCCCTCCCTTCCTCCACCCTCTGCATGCATGTCCCTCCCCAAGTCCACTGATGGGGAGGACTTCTTTTCCTTCCTTCTCATCCTAGTCAATTAGGTCTCATCAGGAGTGGCTTCACTGACATTCATTTTAAGAAACATTTTAAGGAAAATATTTTGAAATGAAGTTAATTCAACCTTATGTGGTTAGAATTATAGATATGGAAATCTAAAAACTAAGAACCCATAAAAATCAGACAAAAATTAGAGAAAGAAATTCCTCATACAATGTACTATTCTGAATAGATTTGGGGGTGTTCTACTGTTGCTTGTTTATTTTTTGATGCAAGAATCTCATACATTATGCTGTATCCCTGGCAGTTAAGGACATAACACACTGGTCTAGGCCTTGCTGCCATCCTTTTTCTCCTGCCCAAATACTGGTTGGACTGCTAATCTGTGCCACCATGCCTGGCATTCATTGGAAGATATCATTTATGAATAATAAAAACAAATACCACGTAAATAACAAATTTAAATAGATATATTTTATTGCTCCATTTTTTAATTATTTTATTTTTTATAATTTATTCATTTTTTTATTTGAAGGGATCAGAATATTGTTATTCCTGTCAAACACTTATGAAGAGTTCAATGTAATACTTCTATTTCCCTCACCTTGTAATATAAAAATTATTGTATTAATTTTAACAAAAAGTAGTAACACATTCTATGATTACTACTAAGACATCTGAAGGCATAAGTTTTGTATGGCTGTATAAAATTTTCATTCTATAACACTGACTAATTTAAAAGTGCTGGCATTTGCCGAAATGAATACAAATGCTACCCTTCAAAATCTGTCTTATTTAAAGAAAATTACTCAAAGATATGATTCATTCATATCTACAATATGATAAAGAAGATATGACCAAAAGATGCTTTTAGGTAGGTAAAATGAATGTATCTATATTTCTTAAGTAAATACTATATAGGTATTTACATTTTCGTTATCTTAATAATAGAACAATAGCTTTAAATTAGACACTTGAAGTATATTATAGTAGTTCTTAGGTGCAATGTGGCAATTATTTACACAGGAAGGTTCACAATAACTCCATTCCAAAGTTTTCTTAGCAAACTAAATTATCTATCCTTCCATTACAGTTGTTATGGAACTTTCTCCTCCATGACATTTGAGCTATTCCTATAACCCCTTTCACTAATATAATTCAGTAACAAAACTCTCTTAGCAGAAAGAAATGAACAGCATTTATTAACTTCCTTTGTGAGAAGCAGTTGTATAAGATAAGTATTCTTAAGGTGGGTGGGGTTAGAGGAAGGAGAGGGAGAAATTTTGTAATTATATTAAAATGTAAAAATTTTATAAATGTAATAAAATAATAATAAATAAATAAAATGCAAGAAAAGCACTCAGAAAAAGCCCAAATAAAGAGGATGAAAGAGAAGACTGTCAAATAGACACAACAGACCAGATGTATATGGGAACACACAGAAACAATGGCAGTGGGTCCAGGACCTGACCAGCTATCCTTACTAAAAGGGGGAGGAGTAGGCCCAGTGTCTCACCCTTTACCAAGAAGCTATCTGCTATTAATACCCACAGGCAAGGGGCAAATTAGTCTTCTCCAGTAAAGTGTCACTTTGTATATCAAAAACACTCCAGGGCAGGACCTATACCCATCAGTGGTCAGCAAACACAAAATCAACACCATGATGAGAGAGAGAGAGAGAGAGAGAGAGAGAGAGAGAGAGAGAGAAAGAAAGAGAAAGAGAGAGAGGAGGGAGAAGGGGAGAGGAAAAGGGAGAGAGTAAAAGGGGAAGGGAGAGAGAGAGAGGAAGAGAGGCTTTGTATGCTTTAATATTTGTTATCTTCAAATTTTAATTTAGTTTTTATTTTTTAGAGAGGGGGGTAGGAAAAGAGAAAGCACATGAAGTTGGTTCAACGGAAAGATAGGGAGGACCTAGCAAGAACTGGAGGAGAGGAAACAATACAATTTATTGAATGATAAACAAGAACAAGAGGATGAGTGACAGACAAGTGGAAACCTTGGAAGAGCAATTGCGGATGGGAGAATGCCAGGTAAAAGGCAGTTAACTGAAATTGTAGGAACGGCATGGTGAGTGAAGAAAACTGCTACAGCTGATGGTATTTTAATCTGGGAGTGTGTTCACAGAAACCCTTAAACGACTGACCTACTACATTTGCGACAAAATAAATCACTGTTTCATACTGTTGTTTGAGAAATTTTACTTTGCAGTTAGAGATAAAAGCAAGTTATAACATCAGTATTGGATATTATTCTGTGCCCGTTGATAATGGGAAGAAGGTGTGTCAGCCTTAAGGGGAATATAAAACCCTAAGACCCGTAGAAATTAACAGAAGTTACGGAAAGCTAAGAAGACACTGAAGGAATTGAGTCTGTGTACTGACATTCTAAAGGCAAAGGTGTTTGCTTCTGGTAACATTAAAAAAAAAAAAAAAAAAAAAAACTACCCTGATTTTTTCATTCTGGGGGGGAGAAAATTTAAAAAAAAAAAAAAAAAAAAAAAAAGACTGTTGATTTTGCTCATCATTTTTTAGAAATATAGTAAGGAATAAGGATGAGAAACAGCCTTTCACATTTTATATTTTTAAGAGAAAATGTAAAGAAATGGTATACTTTTATTTTGAAAATAGTATATCCCACTTCTCTTAAGCATTAATTTTTCAAAATAATAATCTTAAAACAAAATCAAAAGTAGCCATAATTTCGGTTGCAGAGAGAACTTCTAGGGCTAGAAATCTGCTTTGTCAGTAATCTTCCTCTTGCCAAGGTAGTATTTGCATGCAACCCAAATGTTGAAGGATGAGACAGATGACTCTCCATGGCTATGGCTCACTGGGATTCTCACTGAAGCTACTCGGCAAGCTCCTAGCCAGAAGATAATGCATCAAGGTGCAAAGAGTTTAGTAAAACCCAGCATTGATTTCTGCTTTCACACGTGTGTATTTACAAATACGTACTTTCCTGTATTTATGTACACAGCTACCCTCCACCATCCCACAAAACCTTTCAGCGTGGGTAGATCTTTTTGTTCACCTATTTTATGATCTTATACTTTCTGGTGTCATCTTTCTCACATAAACTTAATGTCATTGAAGAAATTAATTTCATTGTGAAATTTATTTTTTCAGAGATGTTTCAACATACGAGTTTTCCTGATTTTTTTTCAAGTAACATCTCTCTACTAGAAATACAAATAGTAATTTCATTAAAAATGAAAAGGAATCTGCAACTATTTATTGCTCCAATACTTGTAGTATAGTCACTGTGCTTTCTCTTTATTCTTTAAGTTTGTTGAGAATTGATTTAACATTTGTCAAGGTTAATGCTTTAAATACTCCTGAAAGAATGGGGTTTATTCTAACTCTTGCCCTTTTCTTACTGCTTAGGTCATATTATTTTCTGGTTTGAAGAGAGAATTCTTACCCACGTGAGAACTTGAAGCTGAGTGTTACATCAAGGAGAGCCTGTTAAGCTTCTTGGATAACTGATTTCCTGTTGCTATGAGATACTTAAAAAGAGTGCCAGAAGCAAAACATTAGTGTTTTGTTTAGTAATTGATATTAGTCTTCACTGTTTGACATTTGACAAGTATTTTATAAGAAATGGAAAAACATACAAAACTAGCAAGTGTTTTTTTTTTTAATATGGAACAATGTTTTTCCTTTTTTTTAGATTTTTTTCAATTGTTATTTTATATTTATTACAATTTTGCTTCTCAGCATGTATCTGCAGTGTCCAAAAACACCAATAGGGGATATGACATGCCATGGAGTGGAGGTACAGACTGATGTGGGTTTTAGTATAGCTGCTGGAAAACAAACCAGAGTCCCCTGGGGAGGGGGGAAAGAGCAGCCAGTGCTCTTATCCTCAGCACCATGCTATTCTCCTCCTCCCCGTTATTTGTGTCTTCACCTGGGACAGAAAAGAAATTATTGCTCATACACTTCTCACATTTGATCAAAAGTGTGAACATATCTAGTCCGGAACCCACAGGTTCAGGAGAGTTGGCCAACAGGAACTGTTTCGGTTGTAATCAAGGTAGATTTTAGAGGTGCGCTCTGCGACAAAATGGTGATATGGAAGAACACAGAGCAGTGACTAAGACTGCAGCCTTCCTTAATTCTCCTTCTTCAGCCTCCATGGGTCCATAGTCTTTATTTCTTGAACATATGCATCATATTTTTTCATTCACCTTATTCTGCATATTCCCCTCTTCCTACACTTTGCTCTCAAGACAGAATTTGAAGTAAGATTGTGCTACAAAATCTTTACTTGGAGTTTTTACATTTGCTTTCTCTATCCTAAAAAAGCCTTTCATGTCTACCTTTCTTTCCAACCATCCTTTCCAATCACTGGTCTTTTTGCTGCCCGTTTCCTTCCAAGAATTTTATTTTTGATACTACAATATAATAATGTTATTTCTTCCATTCCTTTTCCTTCCTCTCAATCCCTTTGCCTTTTTCAAATTCATGCCCTTTTTTGTTAACTGCTGTTACATGCATGTATATTAATACACCTAAGTATATATTAATTGTTACATGCATGCATGTATATGCTTTCCTAAATGTAACCTTTTCAGTCTCTATGTTAACCGCATATATATTTTTAGGCTAATCATTTGGTATTGGATAACTAATTGGTGTATTCATCCCTGGGGAAGGCAATTTTTCCCACACTCAGCATTCTTCCATTTCTGGCAGTTGTTTGTGAAGTATAAAGGCCTCATTGTATGTCCCTAATTAACTTTGGTATGTCTGAGAGTATTCCAGATAAACTCATATTAAGGCTATCATGTTCATGAGACTTTATGGGTGAAGCTTCTAACATTTCTAGGTGATACAGTCCTAAAGCCAACTCCCTGATGTTAATTTCACAGTTTCTCTATATTATTTCTTTTTCTAAATATTAATATTCATTGAACTTTCTTTGATAGCATTGAGTGTGTGTGTGAGTGGGTATGTGTGCGTGTGTAGGAACAATTACAGAAAAAAATTCAAAGTGTATTTGAATGAGAGCAAGAGAAGTTACATGGGATTGGTTGGATAGAAGAAAAGGAAAGGAGGATATGATATAATTATTAGATTAAAATTAGTTCAAAGTTTTCATCAGCTTGTTTTTGTGGATATCAGGAAAATGTCTTCAAAGTTAATATCAAGAAATGAAAGATTTCTTTGGTGTTCATGGAGTAAAGGTGTCTCTTACTCTTTTGCCTGCTTTGGGACTCTGTTTCCTACTGTGTTGTCTCATCCAGCCTTGATATGAAGGTGTGTGCCCAGTCTTGCTGTAGCTTGTTATGCCCTATTTGGTTGATATCCTTCAGAGGTCTGGTTTTTGTTGTTGTTGTTGTTGTTTGTTTGTTTGTTTGTTTTAAGGAAACCAGAGGAAGAACATATCTAGAGAAAAGGAGAGCAGGGCCTTGGAGAAGAGGAGGGTTGGTAAATTGCACTTGGGGCTTAATATATGAGAGAAGAATAACTAAGTAACTAAGTTAATTAATTTTTAAAATGAGAGATTCTTATTATTTAAGTAAAGCCAAGTAGTTACCTGAAAATACTGAAAGACATAACAAAAAAATTAATTACCAAGATGCCATAAGTTTGCCCATTTCTTTGTTTCCAGCATGGTCTAATGTCAATTTGCTGCACAAATGCAGAGAGCTTTCAAAAAAAATCTCAGTCACTTTCATTTCTTTGACGGTTTTACAGGTTCATAAAATATTGAGGAATATAAACCTGGCTTTCTTCCTTTTTATTAAAGTTAATAAAAACACACAAGCGGAATGGATGACCTGAGTGATTTTTTTTTCCTAGTAAATTTTAGAAACAATTGCTTGGAAAACACAATCTTTAATGGATATTCAACTCCAATTAAAACTGAGATTGTAAGAGGACACAGAAAAAAATTCAAATTTAGAGGTTATAATCTAATTAAAATGTTTGCTGATAGGAGGTTTCTAGGCCATTTTCTAACACTGTAAAGGTCTTAGATAAACACAGAGAGGTGAAGGTGATGTGTGTCAATTACACACACACACACATATGCAACAACCATCTATGCTACTAAATGAAATGTTTGCTCAAATGTTGATTGAGCAAACAAATGTTAATCAACATTTGAGCAAACATGTTGGTTATATGCCCAGATGTCCTGTAGCTGGGTCTTGAGGCAGCTCTATTCTGAGTTTTCTGAGCAAGTGCCAGATAAATTTTCAAAGTGGTTGTACAAGGTTACATTCCCAACCACTATGGAGGAGGGTTCCTATTTCTCCACATCCTCTCCAGCATGTGTTGTCACTTGAGTTTTTGTGATCTAAGTTATTCTGATAGATTTGCATTTCCCTGATGACTAAAGACTTTGAGCATTCTTTTTTTTTTTACTTGAAAAGGAACAATTTTATTTAACCTTCATTTTTTGATTATTCATCTCTATTTTTTTCTTTTTCTTTATTATTTATTACAATTTACTCATTTTGTACCCGGCTTTAGCCCTTTCCCTCCCTCATCTCCTCCCATTCCCACTCTCACTCCCTCTTCTTCTATGCCTCTCCTCTAGTCAATTTTTAAGGATGGCCTTCCTCCCTTCTCTCTGATCCTATTCTATCAGGTCTCAACAGAACTGGCTGCATTGTCTTCTTCTGTGGCTTGGCAAGGCTGCTCCCTCCTCAGGAGGTGGTGATCAAAGAGTAGGACAGTGAGTTCATGTCAGAGACTGCCCCTGCTCCCCTTTCTAGGGCACCCAAAGGGAGACTGTACTGCCCATGGACTACAGCTAAACAGGACCTCTAGGTCTTCTCCATGAAAGGTCCTTAGTTGGTGCATTGTTCTCTGACGCTGCTCCCCTCCAGGTCTTTCTATCTCCCCTTTCTTCCATAAGATTCCCTGCACTCTGCCCAAGTTTTTGGCTATGAGTCTCAGTATGTGCTTCAATACCCTCCTGGGTAGGTTCTTCTTCTTCTTCTTCTTCTTCTTCTTCTTCTTCTTCTTCTTCTTTTTACTTTATGTATTTATTTTTGTAATGAACTAACAATTTTTATTATCTTTGATTTTAAGTTTCTACAGTGAACATGTTTTACAAAACAAAATGATACAATTAAAAACATTTAGTTTTGAAAGAAGGTAAAATTATGACCTATCTCAAACAAAAGACAGTGTGTTCCCCCTGACCTGAGGAGTCTGGAAAGTTTTCATTTGATATTTTATCTGATAATAGTTGAAAGCTGGGTAGGTTCTTTCAGAGGCCCTCTGTGATAGGCTCCTGCCCTGTTCCCTGTCTTCTGCCACTTCTGATGTCTGTACTATTTGCCTTTCTGTGTGAGGATTAAGCATCTTCCCTAGGGTCCTCCTCTTATTTGAGCATTTCTTTAAGCCCTTCTTTGTCATTCAATACTCCTTTGTTGAGAATTCTTTGTTTAGCTCTGTAACCCATTTTTTAAATTGGATTGTTTGTTTTTTTGGTGTTTAATTTCTGGGCATTCATCCAAAAGATGATCAACCATACAACAAGGACATTTGTTAAATAGGTTTCTAACAGCTTTATTCATAATAGCCAGAATCCTGAAACTATCTAGATGTCCCTCAAGTAAAGACTGGATACAGAAACTGTGGTACATTTACACAATAGAATATTACTCAGGTATTAAAAACAAGGAAAAAATGAACTTTGCAGGCAAATGGATAGAACTAGAAAAGATCATTCTGAGTATGGTAACCCAGAAGAAGACAGACATCCATAGTATATACTCACTTGTAAGTGGATATTAGCCATATAATGTAGGATAATCATACTTAAATCTACAGACCTAAAGAAGCTAAATGACAAGAAGCATCCTAGGGAAGATAGTTAATTCTCATTCACAAGGGAAAATAGGATAGACACGGGAAGTAGTAGAAGAGAGGGAACAAGAAAGGAACCTACCACAGATGAACTATAAAATACTCCACCTAGCAGGGGATTGAAGCAGATGCAGAGACTAACAGGCAAATTTTGGACAGAGCACCGAGATTCTTTCGGAAGAATGGAGATATAGAAAGACCAGGAGGCAACAGGAGCAGCACAGGGAGACGAAAAAATGCTGAAACAAATGGGGACTACAGAGACTAATGGATCAACCAAAGGCCATGCAGAGATATGACCTAGACACCCTGCTCAGATGTAGCCAATAGGCTGCATGGTCTCCATCGGGGTTTCCTAGTAAAGGCAGAAAGGACAGTCTCTGTCATGAACTCAGTTGCCTGCTCCTTGTTCACTTCTCCTTGGTGGGATGACCTAGCCAGCCCTCAGAGGACGAGGATCCAGGCAGTCCTGATGGGACCTGATAGGTGAGGGCCAGACAGCAGGGGAAGAGGAGTTCCCCTATCAGTGAACTAGGGGAGATAGATAGGGGAGGAAGAGGGAGGCAGAGAGCTACAACTGCAAGACAAAATGAATAAACTGTAAAAAAGAAAAAAGAAACCGTTTCTTTTTTCTTGAATATATTTAAATTTTATAGTATCACTACAATTGGAATATATAAATTAGGCCACGTTATTCTATATTCCTGTACTAAAATATTAAGCTGTATTGTAAATCTAGAAATGTAAGTTAATTTAATTTTTTAATGCCTTCCTTTTATTAGCTCTATATGAACCTAGGATTTGTATGTGTTTGCTAATCAAAAATGAAATAGAGGTTTTGAAAAATTATTTTTTAGTGCAAGCTGTATATAAAATTTCTAAGTTATTCATTTTACATATTGATCTTTTAGTCTTGCTGATATAAATATGTCATTATTTAGAACTCTTAAATTACTGATGTGGATGGATTGAAGAAATTTCAGAGGTGACATTTGCAGCTGTCATGTATCAGTACAGTATAGAAGACCAATTTGTTTCCTTGAAATGCTGTGAAGTCAATATAATTTTCAAAATAATATCACTGATTTGTTTGGAAGCATAAAATTGAGCTCAAATATATTCATGACAATCATTTACTCCTCAGGACTTTTTGAAAATAAGTGACTTTAATTATAGTGTCATAAATGAATAACGTCAAAAATTTCAGCTGGAAATAAATAATAATCTGAAGTGAATGTGAAAGAAAGAAGACACTATGACGTGTTTGTCAGAGCATGAAGTGACTTAAAACAATATTTCAGGTCTTTGTGTTTAAGATCCTACAACAAAGACAAGCATATTGATGATACTCAAATGTCATAATTACATGACACTAAATAACTGTAAAACCATAATTGTATAAACTAAAATAATGACTAAGCTGCAGAAAGGCATACTTCCAACACTGGAATTATTTGCATGATTTTATAGAGAGATGCATGTTTAGTTCAGCAGTCTCTAAAAGAACTGGATATAGAACAGAAGTTAATTGCATTTTTAGCATTTTAGCTCCATGGCACCTAGCTCAGCATCCAGCTACTCTGTGATTTTACACACACACACACACACACACACACACACACACACACACACACACACCATGATATATTAAATGTATAGATACATCATATATGATGTCATACATATGCATACATACAATGATTATTTTACTAAGAAGAAACACATATTCACAGATTTGTAATACATATGAGAGTAGTAGCATATTTTTGAGAAATAAATCCTTCATATTCAACTGGAAATTACTTTTTGTTTGAAAAGTTCATATAGGTATACATATATACATACATATATGGTGATTTGAATACAGATTGTTTCTTCATAAGCTTCGGAGCACTAACACTTGATGCCAGGTAGAGTGATGCTAGGAAAGGTTAAGGGGAGGTGAACCATTCCTGAGGAAGAGCATCATTAGAGGTTTGAGTTTTTTTTTATTTAATTTTATTTTATTTTATTAATTACACTTTATTCACTTTGTATCCCCCCATAAACCCCTTCCTCCCCCCCCCTGGTCCCACCTCCCCTCCTCCTTCTTCACGCATGCCTCTCCTCAAGTCCACTGGTAGGGGAGGTCTTCCTCTCCTTCCTTCTGATCATAGTCTATCAGTTCTCATCAAAAGTGGCTGCATTGTCCTCTTCTGTGGCCTGGTAAGGCTGCTCCCCTCTCAGGGAGAGGTGATCAAAGAACAGGCCAATCAGATTATGTCAGAGGCAGTCCCACTTCCCATTACTATGTAACCCACTTGGTCACTGAACTTCCATGGGCTACATCTGTGCAGGGGTTCTAGGTTATCCTCCAGGTCAACTGCTGGGCAGAGTACATGGAATCTTATGTAAGAAGTGGGAAATAGTAAAATCTGGAGAGGACATGAATTCCACAAGGAGAGTAACAGAACCAGAAAATTTGAACACAGGGGGCTTCCTCAAGACTCATACTCCATCCAAGTACCAGGCATGGAGGTTTGAGGTTTTAAAGCCTACTCACACTTCCAGGTCACTCTCTAATTTCTGCTTGCTTATGAATAAAGCTGTGATCTTTCTGTTTCTTGTTCATGACTCCTCCTTTGCATATTACTGTCATTCTCGGTCTTTCTTTGATCAACTCATATCTCTCTAGCACAAAATGACAAAGTCAAATCTCTTCCTCAAACTGCCTTTGGTCATGGTGTTTTAAAATAGAAAGATGAAAAGTAACTAAAGCAATTTATGATGATTCCATTTTCCCATAACATGGGAACATTAAAATTCCTGACTTTAATTAAAGACATCACGTGTCAGCTGAAGAAAATTGTCTCTGAAATTCTGGTTAGTAGAGAGGTAATAGAATGTTGGTAGGTGTACTAATTAGTGATAATGGTTAAAAGAAGTTAAACAAATACCTAGCTTTTTCAATAAATAAAATAATCTAGAAGGAGTAATCTCTCTATGATTTCAACAATATCAGTGACAGTAAGACACCATATCTGCCATATTACCTGAATCCACAGAACACAGAGAAACCAGCTGACCTGAACTCAAACAAAAATCAGATTCCTTCCAGAAAGGAAGCATAGGTCTGATGCTGCCAGGTAGCCCTAATGATAGATAATCCGATATTGTTTTTGAGGACAAAAACATTGAGTGTGAGATTTTAACATGAGATTGAAACACATGATCCATATGGTTACAAATATTTTTGGAAGTTTGCATATATTCGGCACAGAAAAACTGATGATGGAAATGTTTTCTTAGGGTAAAATATATTTGTCAACAATTACTTTTATATCTTTAATAGAACTGAAATATTGTAAATTTTTTTGTAAAATTTCTCAATAATACTGAAAATAGTAAATGACAGTCACTTTTGCTTAGTTGCTGTACAACAAACTACACAGGGCCAAAAACATGGAGTTCCGGCAACTTTGGACACTCCAACAGCAAGTTGAATCTTCCTGTTGAATCTCCAACAGGAAGATGTAACAGGGTACTTCCTTTCAGTATATGGAAGAAAAATTGCTTCTAGACCTTCCTCCTTGTCTTTTAACTATCAGATCATATCTGTTCACGCTATAGATCACTTATACTGTCTGTACTTACTGACCGACACTTTATAAGGTATCTGTCATGGATGCATAGGACAACATTAACACATCTTTTACTTGATTCCCTCTGTAAAAAATGCTGCTTCTAGATTGAAGGGAATCTTATGAAAGAAGGGGAAGATAGAAAGACCTGGAGGCGACAGGAGCTATACAAGGAGAGCAGCAGAACCAAGAAATCTGGGCCTAGGGGTGTTTTCTGAGACTGATACTTCAACCAAAGACCATGCATGGAGATAACCTAGAAACCCTGCACAGCTGCCCATGGCAGCTCAATATCCAAGTGTATTCCCTAGTAATGGGAACAGGGACTATCTCTGACATGAACTCACTGGCTGGTTCTATGATCTCCTCTTCCTATTAGGGTTGAGGGCAATTTAATGGGCCACAGAGGAAGACAATGGAGACAGTCCTGATGAGACCTGATAGGCTAGGGTCAGATGGAAGGGGAGGAGGACCGCCCCATTAATGGACTGGTGGAGGGGCATAGGAGGAGGGGAGAGAGGGAGAGTGGGATTGAGGGGGCTACAGCTGGGATACAAAGTAAATAAATCATAATAAAAAAACTGTAATAAATAAATAAAAATTTAAAATGCTGCTTCTAAATAAAGTTAGAGTAAGAAAATTTCAAAATATAAATTTGAAAAAAAAATAGCCAATAACAGCGTAAAAATAAATATTAGTTAAGAATGTCCTTCCTAGCTGATTAGGAGTCTGATTACAGGTGGCACACACCCATAATCCCAGCACTAAGGGAAGCAAAGGCAGGCAAATCAACGTGTGTTCAAGGCCAGCCTGGTCTACAAAGGGATAGCAACAACGGGGAGAGGAAAGGGTAAAATATGATGCAAAGTTCCCATGTATGATTTATCAAAAAAATAAAAACTTGAAAATAACCACATTAACAAAAAAAAAAAAAACAAAAAAAAAAAACATGGCGAGAGAAACAGGATAACGGATCTACAGGAGATGAGAAGAGAAGAGGGCCTGTAAGGAGAGAAGGGAGGGGGGGAAGCTGTAGTCAGGATATAATGTACGAGTGAAGAAATTTTATTTTTGCATTGATTTTTTTAGATTGTAATATGATTACATCATTTCTCCCTTCTCTTTAATCCCTACAAACCCTCCATTTACCCTTCCTTTCCTTACTTATTTTCCAAATTATGCCTTCTCTTTTTCTTAGTTGTATATAAATATAATATATTTATATATAGGTATATATAAGTACGTAATATATATATAAATTAAATATTATTGATAAATAATTATTAATATAGGTATATATAATATATGTTATATACAGGTATATATATTTATAAGTATATATATGTATATATATTATATATAGGTATATATTATATATAGGTATATAATATATATATATAAATGTATATACACATATATATGTATACACACCTAGTAATTTTTATCACATTGGAACCTATAGGCCTTACCCCCTTCTAATCACATACTGCTGTTAGCTTTCATTATGTGAACATTAGAAGGAAGCAGACATTTCATCCATTTTTACACAGTAGTTTTAATCAAAGTGAAGGAATGCGAAGTCAAGTATTCTCTGACTGTTATTGTTTGATGGTTACTTTTCTTCCTGTGGTACTGCTCTATGGCAGATAAGAAACCTTCACTATTTTGGAGCCTGGCCAAATAACTAATTTGTACTTAATTATTATTGATTAACAAAGAAAAGCAAATTATTCAAAAGTGGTAGAAACTTCTCAGGTTTGAGTTTAATCCAAGGCATTGTACATCTGTTTATGTAAAGAAATCTATAAATGCTAAATTGTGGTAATCTTTCATTTTAATAGAAATATGAAAAATATAAATTTGTATTTATAAATTTTGTTTGTAATTTATGGGAAATATTTTCTATTGCCTTAGTAATTTATACATTTCACTTAAATCAACTTAAATATAGTATGGGATTTAATTGATTATATTTTAAAGAGATTGACACATCAGTGATCACATAGTCAAACTGTTGTGGAAAACCAGCATTCTATCTAGTATCACAGATGGTGTCTCATAATACGGAAGGTGTACTCCATATTTTGTGAAATAATACTAGTTGTTCTCTTTACAGCAGATGCTGAGGTTAGGACTGTATTTTTCCTCTTCAAGTCTTCACCCCTGAATGGGAAGGTGTTTAAGCTGCTGATTTAGTATTTATAACTTTAAAATTCTCTTTTGCCCTACCTTACGGCCTATGCCTTTAATCACAACACTTGAAGGCAGTGAATCAGGAGATCAAGGAGATTCTTAGATATATGTTGAGTTCAGGACAGTGTAGACCACATAAGTACTTAAAATGCAAAAAGAAAACAAATGGCATCTTAAATTTGGGGCACCCTCAACTAAAGAAAAAAAGGACTATGACATGTCATCTAATTCAGAGTATGTTAATAATGAGATTTTTAGGAGGAGAGGAATAACTAATGAATGCAGTAGATTGTATCAGGGGGAAAATGTAAAAACAGCTGTATCTCTGGGTCCTTGCTTATTAAACAATGGCCTATCAGTTGTTTCAAAGGATGTGTGTAACCAAAAAATAAAAAATAAAAATAAATAAATTAACAGTTTTGACATAGTGTTCATGCTATAGCTTCAATTACAGAAAGCCTGAGAAAAATATCAATTCATGTTCTCCTCCAGAAATTTCCTGCTCCTGAAAGGAACTCATCGTTATACTTTATTTTATGATCCGCATCCAGAATCAAGAAAATCATAGCAAGAGACAAACCTACTTGGGGTAGAAGGTCTGTTGGGATGAGCAATTTCAAGAATCAGAAACATTTGCAGTCCTTACAGGCTTGATGAGATAAGATAAAGAGAGCATCTACTTTTCAGAGATGAGTTAAGGGTCCATCATATACCCTTGTGTGGATGACTTCATCAGATCCAGGAAGTCATGGTAGCACCTTTATTCTCTAGTTGGTCCAGAGATCAGAAAAGAGATTGCCCATTAAAAAACCCAAACACAAGACAATGGTGGAGTGCTCAGCAGCCACTTGGAAAAAAACCTAAAAACTATATATATATACTGTTTTTTTTCTTTTTTTCATATTCTGATTCTATTTTTTATATTTCAATTTTTGAGATTATACTACAACTATAACCCCCTTGCTATTTTACCCTTTAACCCTTTAAAATATTCTGCCTTCTCTTTCAAATTCATTAACTATTTTTAAATATCTTATACGAAATAACTTTGAATACACTAATTTGGAAAAATAAAAAAAAAACTGAATTTACAAAAATCCCAACATTTAAAAGAGTAAGGAAGGTAAAAAATATTCCTACTTACTTTAATATAACTTTCTAACCTCATTGGGGGAGAGGGTAGGTCAAAGAGCCAGCCACAGAGATGGACATTGCAGCCAGTCTTAAAGAAACCTGATAAGCTAGGGTTAGATGGTAGGGTAGGAGAGGTCCCCTATCTGTGCACTTGGAAAGGGCCAGGGAGGAGATGAGAGAGGGAGGGTGGTATTGGGAGGAAATGAGAGAGTGGGCTACAACTGGGATACAAATTTAATAAACTGTAACTAGTATTTTAAAAAGAAAAGAAAAAGAAAAAAGGTAACATTTTAGCATTACTTTTTCTTGAAGGTATTTTTTTATTATTATGGCAACATAAAACAAATTAAGCAAAGAAACATTTATCTAAAATCACAACAACTAGGAATAGCCCTTCCTCAAGATTCAGCTATACCACTCCTAGACATATACCCAAAAGAGGCTCAAGTACACAAAAAGGACATTTGCTCAACCATGTTTGTAGCATTTATTTGTAATAGCCAGAAGCTGGAAACAACCCAGATGCCCCTCAACTGAAGAATGGATGCAGAAACTGTGGTACATCTATACAATGGAATATTACTCAGCAATGAAAAATAAGGAAATCATGAAATTTGCAGGTAAATGGTGGGACCTGGAAAGGATCATCCTGATTGAGTTGTCCCAGAAGCAAAAAGACATACACGGTATATACTCACTCATATAGACATACAACATAAGACAAACCCACTAAAATCTATGCATCTAAAGAAACCAAGCAAGAGAGAGGACTCTAACTAAAATGTTCAATCCCTACCTGAAAGGCAAAGAGGATGGACATCAGAAGAAGAAGAAAACAGGAAACAACCTAGAAACCTGCTACAGAGGGCCTCTGAAAGCCAGAAGAAGAAAACAGGAAACAAACTAGGAACCTACCACAGAGGGCCTCTGAAAGCCTCTGCCCTGCAGACTATCAAAGCAGATGCTGAGCCTGATGGCCAACTGTCGGACAGAGTGAAGGGAATTTTATGTAAGAAGTGGGAAATAATAAGAGCTGGAGAGGACAGGAACTCCACAAGGAGAACAACAGAACAAGAAAATTTGAACACAGGGAACTTCCCAGAGACGCATACTCCAACCAAGGACTATTCATGGAGATAACCTAGAACCCCTGCACAGATGTAGCCCATGGCAGGTCAGTGTCCAAGTGGGTTACCTAGTAATGGGAAAAGGGACTGCCTCTGACATAATCTGATTGGCCTGCTCTTTGATCACCTCCCCCTGAGGGGGGAGCAGCCCTACCAGGCCACAGAAGAGGACAATGAAGCCATTTTTGAGGAGAATTGATAGACTAAGATCAGAAAGGAGAGGAGAACATCCCCTATCAGTGGACTTGGGTAGGGGCATGCATGCAGAAACGGATGGGAGGGTGGGATCGGGAGGGGAAGAGGGAGGGGCTTATGGGGGGGATACAAAATGAATAAAGTGTAATTGATAAAAAATAAAAAAAAAACCCACAACAACAACAAGAACATGGTGACATTGACAGCTAAGGTAATCAATGGAGTTATTTCTGTCAACTGCAGTGTCTATTAAAAGCTAAAATAATTACTATTGTTTGCTTTGTTTTGTTATAATTTTGGGAGAAAGGATCTACTATGTGTCTTCTGTTTGCCTGGAAATATTCATATAGACCAAGCCTTAAGATTCCCTAGCTACTTCCTCATGAGTTTTTGGATTAAGGGTGACAATGTCTGAGCTTCTTAGAAATATTACTCTTAAAAATGAGATTACCTGAGTTATTCATTTTAGCCATTCTGATGGGTGTAAGTGAATCTCAGTGTCGTTTTGATTTGCATCTCCCTGATCGCTAAGGATGTTGAGCATCTCTTTAAGTGTTTCTCTGCCATTCTTTATTCCTCTGCAGAGAGTTCTCTGTTTAGCTCTGTACCCCATTTTTAATTAGATTGCTTGATTTATTGATTTTTAACTTCTTTAGTTCTTTATACATTCTGAATATTAGCCCTCTGTCAGATATGGGTTGGTGAAGATCCTTTCCCAGTCTGTAGGGTATCGTTTTGTACTGACAACAGTGTCCTTTGCTTTACATAAGCTTTTCAGTTTCATGAGGTCCCATTTATTGATTGTTGCTCTTAGAGCCTGTGCTGTGGGTGTTCTGTTCAGGAAGCTGTCACCTATGCCAATGAGTTCTAGAGTCTTCCCCAGTTTTTCTTCTAACCACTTTAGAGTATCTGGTTTTATGTTGAGGTCTTTGATCCACCTGGACTTTAGCGTTGTGCAGGGTGATGAATATAGATCATTTTTATGCATGTAGCCATGCAGTTGGACCAGCATGAGTTGTTGAAGATGCTGTCTTTTTTTCCCATTGAATGGTTTTGGCTTCTTTGTCAAAACAATTATTCATAGGTGTGTGGGTTTATTTCTGGGTCTTCTATTCTGTTCCATTGATCCTCCTTTCTGTTTCTATGCCAATACCATGCAGTTTTAATTACTATTGCTCTGTAGTACAGCTTGAGATCAGGGGTGGAGATACCTCCAGGTGATCATTTGTTGTACAGGATTGTTTCAGAGATTCTGGGTTTTTTGCTTCTCCATGTGAAGCTGAGAATCTTTCTTTCGAGGTCTGAAAAGAACTGAATTGGTATTTTGATGGGAATTGTGTTGAATCTATAGATTGCTTTTGGCAGGATGGCCATTTTCACAATGTTAATCCTACCAATCCATCAGCACAGGAGGTCTTCCATCTTCTGATATCTTCTTCAATTTCTTTCCTCAGAGACTTTTTTTCAAACAGGTCTTCACTTGCTTGGTTAGAGTCACCCCAAGGTAATTTATGTTATTAGTGGCTATTGTGAAGGGTGTTGTTTTCCTGATATTTTTCTGGGCCCTTTTGTCTTTGGTATACAGGAGGGCTTCTGATTTTTTTGAGTTGATTTTGTATCCTGCCACTTTGCTGAAGGTGTTTATCAGCTGAAGGAGTTCTCTGGTTGAATTTTTGGGGTCGCTCATATATACCATCATATCATCTGCAAATAGTGACACTTTGACCTCTTCTGATTTGTATCCTCTTGATCTCCTTTAGTTGTCTTATTGCTCTGGCTAGGACTTCAAGTACTATGTTGAAGAGGTAGGGAGAGAGTGGGCAGCCTTGTCTTGTCCCTTATTTCAGTGGGATTGATTTAAATTTCTCTCCATTGAGTGATGTTGGCTATAGTCTTGCTGTATATTGTCTTTACTATGTTTAGATAGGTGCCTTGTATCCCTGATCTCTCCAATACTTTAAACATGAATGGGTGATGGACTTTGTCATACTTTTTCGGCATCTAAGGAGTTGATCATGTGGTTTTTCTCCTTCAGTTTGTTTATGTGGTGGATTACATTGATGGATTTCAGTATGTTGAACCATCCTTGCATGCCTAGGATGAAGCCCATGGTCATGATGAATGGTATCTTTGATGTGTTCTTGGATTCATGTTGCAAGGATTTTATTGAGTATTTTTGCATCAATGTTTATAAGAGTGATAGGTCTGAAGTCCTCTTTTTTTTGTTGGTTCTTTGTGTGGTAACTGTGGCTTGGGAACCCTCCTCCACTGCTGGTGAGAATGTAAACTGGTACAACCACTTTGGAAGTCAATCTGGCACTTTCTCGACAATTAGGATTAGTGTTTCCTCAAGATCCAGCTATACTACTCATAGGCATATACCCAAAATTTGCTCAAGTACAGAACAAGGATATTTGCTCAACCATGTTTGTAGCAGCTTTATTTGTAATATCCAGAAACTGTAAACAACCCAGAAGTCCCTCAACGGAGGTATGGATACAGAAATTGTGGTATTTTTGTACAATGGAATACTACTACTCAGCAAACAAAAATGAGGAAATAATGATTTTTTCAAACAAATGGTGGGATCGAGAAAAGATCATTCTGATTCAGGTATTCCAGAAGGAGAAAGACACACATGGTATATACTCACTCATATAGTCCTATAAGATATGATAAACATAATGAAATCTATATACCTAAAAAAGATAAACAAGAAAGAGGACCCGGGGTAAGTTGATCAACCCTCACATAGAAAGACAAATGGAAGGTACATTGGACATAGGAGAAAACAAGTAACAGGACAGGAGCCTACCCCAGAGGGCCTCTGAAAGACTCTACTAGCAGTGTATCAAAGCAGATACTAAGACTCATAACCAAACCTTCAGCAGAGGGAATCATATGAAAGAAGGGGGAGTTAGTATGACATGGAAATGATAGGAGCTCCACAAGGACCACATGTATCTGGGCACAGGGGTCTTTTCTGAGACTGACACTCCACCAAGGACCATGTATGGATAGAACCTAGAACCTCTGCTCAGATGAAGCCCGTGGTAGCTCAGCAAAAAATTGCTTCCCGATCGTAAGGGGAAAAAGGACTGTTTCTGACAGGAACTCAATGGCAGGCTTGTTGACCTTCCGAGCCCCAAGGGAGGAGCAGTCCTGCTAGGCCACAGAGGAAGACTTTGTAGCCAGTCCTGAAGATACTAGATAAAACAGGGTCAGATGAAAGGGGAGGAGGTCCTTCCCAATCAGTGGACTAGGAAAGGGGCAGGGAGGAGATGAGGGAGAGAGGGAGGGTTTGGGAGGGAATGAAGGAGTGGGATACAGCTGGGATCTAGATTTAATAAAATGTAACTAATAGTAAAAAATAAAAATAAATCAAGACTGTAAAGAATTATGTTGGTAATTTGATGGGAATTGCATTGAATTTGTAGACTGATTTTGGTAAGATGGACATTTTTACTATGTTCATCCTGCCAAGCCATGGGCATGGGAGATCTTTCCATCTTCTGATATATTCTTCTAATTTTTTCTTCAGAGACTTGAAATTTTCTCATACAAGTCTTTGACTTGATTGATTAGGGTTACACCAAGGTACTTTATGTCATTTGTGGCCATAGTGAAAGGTGTTGTTTCCCTAATTTCTTTCTCATCCCTTTTGTCTTTTGTATATAGGAGGGCTACTGATTTTTTTGAGTTAAATTTGTATCCAGGGACTATTCTGAAGGTGTTTATCAGCTGTAGAAATTCCCTGGTAGAATTTTTGGGGCCACTCAGGTATACTATCATATCATCTGCAAATAGTGATAATTTGACTTCCTCCTTTCCAATTTGTATCTCCTTGGTCTCCTTTAACTGTCTTATTGCTCTAGCAAGGACTTCTAGAATTATGTTGAAGAGATAAGGAGAGAGTGGGCAGCTTTGCCTTGTCCCTGATTTCAGTGGGATTGATTTCAATTTCTCTCCGTTTATTTTGATTTTGGCTATAGGCTTGCTGTATATTGCCTTCACTATGTTTAGATATATGCCTTGTATCCCTGATCTCTCCAGTATGTTAAAAATGAATGGATGTTGGATATTTCCAAATGCTTTTTCAGCATCTAAGGAGATTATCATGTCTTTTTTTTCTTTCAGTTTGTTAATATGGTGGATCACATTGATGGATTTCCATATATTGAACCACCCCTGCATACCTGGGATGAAGCCTACTTGGTCATAGTGGATGATATCTTTGATGTGATCTTGTATTTGGTTTCCAAATATTTTGTTGAGTATTTTTGCATCAGTGTTCATAAGGGAGATAGGCCTGAAATTCTCTTTCTTTGTTGGGTCTTTGTGAGGTTTAGGTACCAAGGTGACTGTGGCTTCATAGAATGAGTTTGGTAGTGTTCCTTCTGTTTCTATTTTGTGGAATAGTGTGAAGAGAACTGGACTTAGCTCTTCTTTGAAGGTCTGGTAGAATTGTATACTGAAACCATCTGGTCCTGGGCTTTTTTTGGATGGGAGAATTTCGATGACTGCTTCTATTTCCTTGGGGGATATAGGACTATTTAATTCATTTACCTGGTCTTGATTCAGATTTGGTAAGTGGAATCGATCTAAAATTGTACATTTCATTTAGATTTTCAAATTATCTAGCATATAAACTTTTGAAGTGAGTCCTAATGATTGTATTTCCTCAGTGTCTGTAGTTATGTCTCCCTTTTCATTTCTGATTTTGTTGATTTGGATCGTGTCTCTCTGCCTTTCAGTTCACTTGGCTAAGAGTTTGTCTATCTTGTTGATTTTCTCAAAGAACCAGCTATTGGTTTCATTGATTCTTTGAATTGTTTTATTTGTTTCTAATTGATTGATATCAGCCCTGAGTTTGATTATGTCCAGCCATTTACTCCTTTTTGCTGTGTCTGCTTCTTCTTTTTCTAGCGTTTTCAGGTGAGCCATTAAGTTGCTTGAATGAGCTATCCAGAATTTCTTCTTGAAAACACTTTGTGCTATGAACTTTCCTTTTAGCACTGCTTTCATTGTGTCCCACAAGTTTGGGTATGTTGTGCCTTCATTTTAATTGAATTCTAGGAAGACTTTAATTTTTTTTCTTTATTTCTTCCCTGACCCAGCTGTTATTTAGTAGCAAGTTGTTCAATTTCCATGTGTATGTAGGCTTTATGGAATAACAAGAAACCCAGAATTACTAAAACAATTCTCTACAATAAAAGATCTTGTGGAGGTATCTCCATCCTTGATCTTAAGCTGTACTATAGAGCAACAGTAATAAAAACTGCATGGTACTGGCATAGAAACAGAATGGTGGATCAATAGAACCGAATAGAAGACCCAGAAATAAACCCAAACACTTATGGACACCTGATCTTTGACAAAGATGCCAAAACCAAACAATGTAAACAAATGGTGCTGGTCTAACTGTATGTCTAGATGTCGAAAAATACAAATAGATCCATTCTTATCACACTACAAAAAACTAAAGTCTAAGTGGATCAAAGACCTCAACATAAATCCAGACACATTAAATTGGTTAGAAGAAAAAGTGGGGAAATCCCTAGAATTCATTGGTACAGGAGACAACTTCCTGAAGAGAACACCAACAGTACAGGCTCTAAGAGCAACAATCATTAAATGGGACCTCATGAAACTGAAAAGCTTCTGTAAAGCAAAGGACACTGTCCTCAAAACAAAACAACTGCCTACAGATTGGGAAAAAAATCTTCACCAACCCTTTATCTGACAGAGGGCTAATATCCAGTATATATAAAGAACTAAAGAAGCTGAAAAGCAACAAACCAAGTAATCCAATTAAAAAATGGAGAACAGAGCTAAACAGAGAATTCTCAATACAGGAACATCGAATGGCAGAGAAACACTTAAAGAAATGCTCAACGTTATTAGCCATCAGGGAAATGGAAATCAAAACGAACCTGAGATTTCACCTTACACCCATCAGAATGGCCAAGATGAAAAACGAAAAACTTGAGTGACAACACATGCTGGATAAGCTGTGGATAAAGGGGAACCCTCCTCCACTGCTGGTCAGAATGTAAACTTGTACAATCACTCTGGAAATCAATATGGTGCTTTCTCAGACAATTAGGAATATCATTTCAAGATCCAGCCATACCACTCCTAGGCATATATCCAAAAGAGGCTCAAGTACACAAAAGGACATTTGCTCAACCATGTTTGTAGCAGATTTATTTGTAATAGCCAGAAACTGGAAACAGCATAGATGCCCCTCAACTGAAGAATGGATGCAGAAATTGTGGTACATCTACTCAATGGAATATTACTCAGCAATGAAAAATAAGGAAATCATGAAATTTGCAGGTAAATGGTGGTACCTGGAAAGGATCATCCTGAGTGAGCTGTCCCAGAAGCAGAAAGACACACAAGGTTTGTACTCACTCATATAGACATGTAATATAGGATAAACCTACTAAAATCTGTACATCTAAAGAAACTAACCCAGAGAGAGGACCCTCACTAAAATGTTCCATCCCCATCCTGAAAGGCAAAGAAGAAGGACATCAGAAGAAGAAGAAAACAGGAAACAAGCTAGAAACCCATCACAGAGGGCCTCTGAAAGGCTCTGCCTTGCAGACTATCAAAGCAGATGCTGAGACTTATGGCCAACTGCTGGGCAGTGTGCATGGAATCTTAAGTAAAAGTGGGAAATAGTAAGATCTGGAGAGGACAGGAACTCCACAAGGAGAGCAACAGAACCAGAAAATTTGAACACAGGGGTCTTCCCAGAGACTCATACTCCAATCAAGTACCGTGCATGGAGATAACTGATGTAGCCCATGGCAGTTTAGTGTCCAAGTGGGTTCCATACTAATGGGAAGAGGGACTGCCTCTGACATAATCTGATTGGCCTGCTCTTTGATCACCTCCCCCTGATGGGGAAGGATCCTTACGAGGCCACAGAAGAAGACAATGCAGCCACTCCTAATGAGATCTGATAGACTAAGATCAGAAGGAAGGAGAGAAGGACCTCCCCTATCAGTGGACTTGGGGAGGGACATTGGGAAGAAGAAGAAAGGGGGGGGGTAGAAGGGTGGGTCGGGAGGGGAGGAGGGAGGGACTCATGAGGGGATACAAAGTTAACAAAGTGTAATTAATTAAACAAATAAATAAATCAAGCAAAAAATGTTCACGAATCAACAAAAAATGAGATTACCATAAACTTTATTATCCAAGTCAGAATTTCTGAAAGGTAAAGAAGAGACTATAGAATAAATGAACAACATAACCACCAAAATGGTGTAGATGGACAATTTTTTTTTTAGAGTAAATGCAGTGATTTCAGAGTGACTGGAGGATTTAAACTGTCCCACAATAAGTCCACATAAATTTGCTGTGCATCATCACCAAATCTGAGCATGATTCCCAAACCAATATGTAAACCTGTTTCTCATATTTGAAAGTTTTAAGTCTGTATCCCACCCCCAAGCAGCATCTTTCTTTTACATTGTGGCAGAAAGATAGGAGAAGATGAGGAGCTATGATCTGGCCCCCTACTGGGCGCTTTCCCAAATAGGATCAGTTAAGGAAGAATTGATCACATTTCCAAAAAATGCTTAATATTCACGAAGAATTTTTGCAACATGAAAATTGATGATCAGTGTAGTAAAACAAGAGGCTTCTTATATTAAGATAAATTGAATGACTATGGGTAGAACTGAATTTCATTGTGTGGATGAATTTGTGCTGTGTGTAAGAGTGTACATGTAATAAAATATTTCATAATGTAGTTAAGCAACATTTTTATTATTTCAGTATTTTATTGTATGGATAAATCTTTGTGATATGTGAAATTTTCAGAAAAAAACAAACTAAAATTACCCAAGAATTTGTGAAAAATTTAAAAGCAAGTGGATAAAATTCTAAGATTGAGTGGATTATATATTGTTATTAACTTAGGAACCTAACTCAACCCCGTTAAGACTGTTAATGAAGCATAGTTAAAGCTATACTATATACTGCCTTTCTAACTTGTCTATCATTTTCATCTTAGCCAAATAGCAAAGACACGGCCTCATGAAACAGATAATTAGACTTATTGTAAATTTGTTGCAAAAACAGTTGAGGTCACAACACTATGAAAGGAACACAGTGGAAACTAGAAAGAGAAAAGAAGAGGTAGGAGAAAACAAAATAGTCCTTCTATATCTAGGAACCTCCTTGTAAATTTGATTAGCATGTGATGAGTTTTCAGTAAAGAGCCAATTTCCTTTATCACATTTAAATTACATTTGTATCTCTGGAACTGTTTTATCTCGCTTGATGACAGACATATATAGATACACATGGACTGCCTTGTTCTGAACATTTTTAATTGTAAGCCTCCAGCAAGGGTTTCCTGCATTAAGTCAGAGGAGGAAAAAAAAAAGATTTCTTATATCCCAGTATCAACTAGGTGGTGCCTTCTTCTGCATATGGTGTCACCTTGGACTACAAACCTTCACTCTATCTAACATACAACAAAGCTGCAATTTCTTCCAGAGTATCTATCTCTCTGTCTTTCTTTCTGTGTCTCTTTCTCTCTCTCTCTTTCTGCTTGTCTGTCTCTCCTTTATTTCATTTTCTTCTTTCTTTCATTTCTGTCCTCCTTTTTTTTCCATGATATACCTTTCCCTGTGCCCCTAATAGTATTAGTCATCATGGCATGCATTTAGTAGCTTAGTTACTACATGATCATTTGGTTCCTGTCCATCCATCTAGACTCCCTGAAGAGTCATTTATTATCTATTTCTTTAATTATCTTATTCTGAGTATGCCATCTGTTTGAACTTATGTAAATCTGGAAAATTAAGTGTATCCAACCTGACTACAGTACTGTGCTAGCCTCTTCTATTTTTCCCTCTAGAGCATCTTTTCATTTATATCATTTTCTGTACTATATTTCTGATTTGACTTTTGACAGGTAAGTACGAGAGACTACATGTTACCAGACAGTGGTATATCACAGCCTTGATGGTGGCATCATGACTAAAAATGAGCAGTGTCTTTACTAGTATGCTGTCAATAGCAGACATCATCCTATATTGGCGGGCGTTTCATGGCTATAACACAAGCAATTTCCAGAAAAAAAAAATGTTGAATTTTCCAGCAGTAAATTTTTGCCAGATTTGTTCACAAAGCCGTATATGTATATGAAGACAACTGAAGTACTTTTCTGGGTGTTTGAAATGTGTGTTAAGCTGCCATATCTCCTGATCTGTTTCTGCATACTGTATGTCATTTGAGTCCATCAAACAGATGCATTGTACTTTGTTCTTTCTACTCCACTACATAGTTTAAAAAACAAAAATCAACAACATTGACGATGTTCATTAGTAGACAGTTTGGGCTGATGTCTGTGGTAGCCAGGTGTGCCCCTTTTATTTAAGAGAACGCACAGTGTCTTTCTATTCAGTATTAAAGACTAGTTTCCTTTAAGTCATTGCTTCTCAACCTGGGGATTGTGACCCCTTTGGGAGTCAAACTGCCTTTACACATGGGTCATCGAAGACCCTCAGGAAACATAGATATTTTAATTACAATCCATAATAGCAGAAAAATTACAGATATGAAGTAACACATAATTTCGAGGTGGACGTTGCCGCATGGTTGAAGTAACATATTAAATGGTCACAACATTAGGAAAGTTGAGAAACACTGCTTTAATGGTACAGCCTTATTTTTCATTTTCAAACACACATCAATAATTGTGTGAATGTTTCTCAGTGTCAAAGCATGTTTATGGAATATTAATCCTGAATGTGGGGAAAAAATAAAAATTGACACTGAGAACAACTAGTTCCAGAACATATCCCGTGATACATCTCGGCTATATTAACACTATGCGTTAAGGGCCCTGAGAAGTACTCTTTAAAGAATCCAGATACCTGATAATGCCCAAATAATTATATTTTTAAACAAAATTTTTAAACAAAATTAATATCTGTTTTATTTTTATCGAACATATTTAGAATAAATACTTATGAGGTAAGAAGGTGCATTGTTTATGCGTCACGGTGGAACATCTCCTACAAAGGAAGCATGTCTGTGATTCTCCTTCAATGTCATCCTCGGAAACTGGTGGAAGTCAGGACAGACCTCTAAAGAAGTCAGCCCCACTGCTCACACCAGGGTGAAGTGTTGACTATAGTGAGCTAATTAATACGTATTGGCAGGAGTGGTTATCTGCTCTATGATTTTAGGATATCCTGCACAACAGCTGCTCAGAGACGTGCATAGTGAGAGGAGGGGGTCCTGGAAGCAATGTAAAATGAGATGGCTTGTGTGAGAGTTGAAAGTGATCATCTTTCACCTCTCACTGCACTCTCATCAAAGAAAAGCAACTGCGATTTAACATAAAAGTCATTTTCAATGAAAGGGAGCAGGAACGGGGAATGTATGTACTTTGAGAACACAGTGTAATTTAGTCAACTTTTCCTGGAATGTATCCATGGAAACTATGATGTTGACAGATTAGCAGTATGCAGCTGACTTGCAGCTTCAACTGGTCCCTCAGTCTATTCTTTCCATCTACATAATCCCAGAGAGCATGCGGGTAGGACACACTTAACATCCTTATGACTGTCCTGTAGCTACAATTATTATTTGAATGCCTTTCAGAGCACGACCATTTTTTTTTATAAAACTCTGTCAAAAAGAGTCCATATTCCACATTATTAGCAAAACTATATCTGTCTACAGAATTTCTCTACTCCTGTTGTTTAAAAAACATTATGTGTTATTCAGATTTTATAGTTGAAAATTCTACTGTTTAGAGATGTCATTGTAAAACAATCTATTTCATGGAACATTGTAAATGTGGCAAATATGTAAAAATAAACAAATATTTCTAAAATTTGAAAAATCAGTCAAACAAATATATAATCAACAAATGAATCAATAAAGTATATTTCAATTATACTGGGAAACTTTCTTTTCTTCAGCTACTATATAAAAAATAACTAATGGCTAGGCTGATCTCTAAAGCTGAATTTAGTACTTTGGAACTTCATGCAAATGTAATCTTACATGTACTGTTAATTTTGCACTTGCCATCACAGCTTCAGGGGCACAGAGACAGGAGAGGTCACCTCACTGTTACTAGCAAACCAGTCTCATCAACTTGCTGAGGTCCTGGCCGGAGAGAGACCACATATGTAAATAACAGGTGGATGGTGCCTGGGGGACAATTCCACAAAGTAGGCTCTGGAAACCACACACATAGACACACACATGTACAACTTACCCAAACACGTAGGGGAGTGTATGCACATATAAGCACAGATGGGTAAGCATACGTATGCACACATATGTGGAAAGTTAATTATTTTAATTAATCTTAAATTGCTGACGTATGCTTCTACTGATACTCACTTGGGACTTTTGAGCTAGAGTCAACTGCACATCATATCGTGGTGAGGATAATTTTACACTTATTTGTCCAGATTATACCCTGGCAGTTGTCCATCCTCATATACTTTTTTAAGTGAGTGGAATTATTATTATTTTTTTTTTATTTTATGTAGACATTAGAAGAGAAGACAAAACATCATTTCATTACTTTGGAATAGAAAAAAAAACTGAAAGAAAATTATGTTATCCATAAGGAAAGATGTGCATTGACCTGCACTCATATATCCATAGCTTTCTCATATATGCATGAGTGTAGACTTATAGAGTAGGCAGACAAATCCACATGCACAGATATTTCTATGGTTTTAGATATACATTAGTAGATAATGGCTACACCTCCATAGAAATCACAATTACATATCTTTAAACCATGGAATTTCATGTAAAGATATTTCAGAGGGAACACATTCTGATTTAAACTGCAAGTTTACAGCGAGGCCTCATCTGTCTGTGCATTTACTAAATATACTTTTAAATGCACTCTAAAGTAATATTTTTAGATAAGGTTAAAAATAAGCTTAACTTTAAAATCCAACTATCAAAATAGTGTACCAATTTTAAAACTAAAGTAAGGAACAACTACAATGCTCTATTTAATGAAAATACCATATAGATAATACATATTTTTACACATGATATCAATTAGGATGCATGTTTAATTTTCTTTGCATACCTCTATGTATAGTTGGCAAAACATATTAAAAATATCATCCTGTCTTTATGACAAATACAATATTATCTTATCAAAATGGTATGATTGTAAAAATGTGAAGATGTTTATAGACTGTATTATTTCTAATGTTTTTCTGACCTTACTTGAGTTGGAGTCTGACTAATTTCCATGATTTAAAATATATTTAACTATAAATTAAGTTTTATCAACACTTCCTCCCCTATTTAATGGTTTTCATTTCTATATAAGGTTTAATATCAATCTACAGAAACAAAATGCCAAATGTTTATTAAATTTCTTTGCATAGAAAAAATTTAGAGAACAGTAACTTACTTATACTATAAAGTAAGAATGTATGTAGTACTTAAGAATATTTGTGTTAACTTATTATGTTTCATTATGTTTTTTTAGAATTTTTATAACTTGGAGAGTAAGTAATTTCACAGATTATTATTTAGATTTATTTTTTGGCATTGATACTTTCGAATGCTACATTTAAATAATGTTTTTAATTTTACTGTCTATTTAATATTGAATGGAAAAATAAAATTAGTTTTTCATAGTAACAACATATCAAGTGACACTGATTGTAGGAGGGTGCTGAGGATTGAATTCGGGAAGTCAGTTTTACCAAATGTGACATTTCTCTTTTAAATTGGATGTATCCCTTTAGTACAACTCTGACCAGAATAAATGGCAGAGGCCAAATTGTCTTAAAACCAGTGACAGGAGGAAAATAATTAATATTTCATAGTTGCAGGATTTTATAAACCATACATCAGCAAATAAACTATATGCTATCCAAATTTTTCTATCTTCATTTAATTAAGTAGGTAGAATTATGTAACTTCTTTGTATCTACTAAAATCTTGATATGATTATTCTCAATTGCATTGTTTATTTGCAAAATTCCATTTTTTTTTATTTTCATACGTTAATCATGAATACACACTTTCATTCCCATATGCTTACCCTCTTGGTGAGCTCTAAGTTTATAAATTCTTCAGGGACATACCTGCTAAAATATAAAACTTCTCATCTTAAATTATTTTTTTGTCTTTAGAAATACTAGGACCTTTCACTTCAAGACAGGCTAGCTGTGAAGTCTTGTTGTTATGGACTAATTAAGATATTTAACTTCTGTGCTCTTCTCACTCAGGAATGCTGAAATAACAGGTCTTTTCATACACTCCCTGTTTTTCATTGTGCCCACAATAGAAGCCAGGAAGGGCTTCATATATGCCAAGCAAGCACTCACCTTACTGAACTATATTCTGACCTTAGTAAAAACCAATTTTATTATTTTCTTAATTCTACCTAATATTTAAATATAATGTGTAAGTAATCTTGTGTGTGAGTGTGTGTATTATGAATGACAAGTTTTGGCAATTTGTTAGTTTCCTTAAACTGATCTACTTATACATTTAAATATGTATGTTTCCCTTTTGAAATCTGAAAGATTCTCATCCAGTTGATCACAATAAGGTTAATAGTATACTTTTAGACAATTTTTTTACATACGCCCTGTGCTCAACAATTCATTTAGTTAAAATTTTACATTCATTTTCCAAAAGAGTGAAGTGAACTAGATAAAACATTGAAATACATTCCAGTCTAAAATTGGTAAATGGAAGAATCAAGCTCTGCCTTATATATTTCCATATGCAAATGAGAACTGCTCTGCATAAATGACTTGACAATTGTCTCAGGAGTTTAGTATAAATTCAAAATTTTAAAAAAATTAACAAAGAATATTTCAAATAAAAATCTTGATTTTGAAATTAATACATTTTGTGTGTGCATGTGTGTCTGTTTCTGTGCATGTATGTGTATGTGTTTGGTGAATATTTAGATATTCAGTCTGACAATTAGAAAGTCCACTTTGTATAGGTTTACAGGCTTCTATGATGAAACAATACAAATAAAAATTCAATTTCAGAATGACTATTACAGTAGGAAACAGTTGAAGACATGAGATTATATTTTCACAAAAAATAGTAATAAAATAAAGTATTTCTACACCCACAGTTTATTATAACAAACTTTTATTCTATATTAACTTGTAAATCACATATATTTGATATTATTTTTGTTGTGGAACTCAATACTAATTTATTCACTTATTAGCAAATGCCACTTAAATAAAACACGTTTCTCCACTGACAGCACAGACTGACACTTTGCTTCACTCTATAGAGTGTTTTATCAGTTACCTTTCTAAAAATTTATTACAGTTTATTCACTTTGTATCCTAACTGTAGCCACCTCCCTCATCCCTTCCCAATCCCACCTTCCCTACCTCTTCTCCACCCATTCCTCTGATAAAGGAGGACCTCCTCCCTTTGTATCTGACCCTAGCTTATCAGGTCTCATCAGACAGGCTGCATTGTCTATTTCTGTGGCCTAATAAGGCTGCTCCAACCTCACTGGAGATAATCAAAGAGCAAGACACTAAGTTCATGTCAGAGACAGTCCCTGTTCCCATTACTAGGGAACTCACTTGGAGACTGGGCTGCCATGGACTACATCTGTGCAGGCCTTCTAGGTCATCACCATGCATGGTCACTTGGTTGGAGTATCAGTCTCAGAAAATACCACTTTGCCCAGAGCAACTGGTTTTGTTGCTCTCCTTGAGGAGCTCCTGTCCACTCTAGGTCTTTCTATTTCCTTCTTCTTTCCTATGATTCACTGCACTCTGCCCAAAGTTTGGTTATGAGTCTCAACATCTGCTTTGATACCCTGCTGGGGAGAGTCTTTCAGAGGTCCTCTGTAGTAGGCTCCTGTCCTGTTCCCTGTTTTCTCCTTCTTCTGATGTCCATCCTGTTTTCATTTCTGAGTGATAACTGATCATCTTAACCAGGGTCCTCCTTGTTTAGCTTCTTTAGGTGTACAGATTTTAGTATGTTTGTCCTATATTATGTCTAATATGCAATTATAAGTGAGTATATACCATGTATGTCTTCTTGCTTCTGGGACACCTCACTCAGGATGATCTTTTCTAGTATCCACCATTTACCTGCAAATTTCATGATTTCTTGTTATTTTTTATTATTTAGTTATTTTTATTTTTATTACTTACAGTTTATTCACTTTGTATTGCCCCTGCACCTCTTGCCCTCCTCCCCTTTCAATTCCACCCTCCCTCTTCCCCACACTTGTCCCTCTCCAAGTCCACTGAAAAGGGAGGTCCTCCTCTCCTTCCCTCTGATCCTAGTCTATCAGATCTTATCAGAAGTGGCTGCATTGTCTTCTTCTGTGGCCTGGTAATGCTGCTCCCCTCCAAGGGGGAGGTGATCAAAGAGCAGGCTAATCAGTTCCTGTCAGAGACAGTCCCTGAGCCCATTACTATGGAGGCCACTTGGATACTGAACTGCCATAGGCTACCTCTGTGCAGGGGTTCCAGGTCATCTTCATGAGTGGTCCTTGGCTGGAGTCAGAAAAGACCCCTGTGCTCAGACTTTTTGGATCTGTTGCTCTCTCTGTGGAGCACCTGTCCTCTCCCAGTCTTACTATCTCCCACTTCTTTCATAAGATTCCCTGCACTCTGCTCAAAGTTTGGCTATGAGTCTCAGTATCTGCCTTGATATCCTGCTGAGGAGAGCCTTTCAGAAGTTCTCTGTGGTAGGATCCTGTCCTGTTTCCTGTTTTCTTCCTCCTCCAATGTCCATCCTCGTTGTTTTTCTCAATGCAGATTGAGCATCTTAACCAGAGTTCTCCTTTCTGATTAGCTTCCTTAGTTGTACAGATTTTAGTACGTTTAGTACACTTATCCTATATTATATGTCTAAATTCCATCTTCTGGCTATTCAGATAAAGTTGCTATGAACATGGTTGAACAGATATCCTTGTTGTATACTTGAGTGTCTTTTGGTTATATGCCTAGGTGTCCTATCACTGGGTCTCGAGGAAGCACTATTCCTACTTGTCTGAGAAAAGCCAGACTGATTTCCAAAGTGGTTGTATAAGTTTACATTCCCACCAGCAGTGGAGGATGCTCCACAGCCTCTCCAGCATGTGTTGTCCCTTGAGTTTTTCATCTTGGCCATTCTGATGGGTGTAAGGTGATATCTCAGGGTTGTTTTAATTTGCATTTCCCTGGTGACTAAGGACATTGAAAATTTTTTTAAATGTTTCTCTGACGTTCAATATCCCTCTATTGAGAATTCTCTGTTTAGCTCTGCACCCCATCTTTTAATTGGATTACTTGATTTGTTGCTGTTTAACTTCAAGTAGGCTTCATCCCAGGTATGCAGTGCTAGTTCAATAAAAGGAAATCCATCAATGTGATTCACCATATTAACAAACTGAAGGAAAAAAAAAACATGATAATCTCCTTAGATACTGAAAAGCATTTGACAAAATCCAACATCCATTCATGTTTAAAGTATTGGAGAGATCAGGATACAAGGCACATCCCTAAACATAGTAAAGGCAATATACATCAAGTCTATAGCCAACAGCAATATAAATGGAGAGAAACTTAAAGTAATCCCACTGAAATCAAGGACAACACAAGGCTCATTCGCTCCATATCTCTTCAATATAGTTCTGGAATTCCTTTTTAAAGCAATAAATAAATAAATATAAAATAATATATATATGTAAATATATAAAAATATAAAATATATGTATAATTAAAAAATTAGAGGAGATCAAGGGGATACAAATTGGAAAGGATGAAGTCAAAGTATCCCTCTTTGCAGATGATATGATAGTATACATGAGTGACTCCAAAAATTCTACCAGGGAACTCCTGCAGCTGATAAACACCTTTAGTCAAGTGGCTGGATAGAAATTAACTAAAAAAAAAAAAAAATCAGTAGCTCTCCTGAATACAAAAAACTAAAGGACTGAGGAAGAAATTAGGGGAAAAAAAAACCCTTCACAATAGCCACAAAGGACATACAATACCTTGGTGTGACCCTAACCAAGCAAGTCAAATACTTCTATGAATAAAATTTAAGTCTCTGAAGAAAGAATTAGAAGATATCAGAAGATGAAAAGATCTCCCATGCTCATGGCTTAGCAGGATTAACATAATAAAAGTGGCTATTTTACCAAAAGCAATCTACAGATTCAGTGCAATTTCCATCAAATTACCAACACAATTCTTTACAGACCTTGAAAGAAAAATTCTTAACTTCATATGGAATAACAACAAACCCAGAATTGCTAAAACAATCCTCCACAACAAAAGATCTTCTGGGGGTATATCCATCCTGATCTCATGTTGTACTATAGAGCAACAGTTATAAAAACTGCATGGTATTGGCATAGAAACAGAATGGTGGATCGAGGGAATCAGATGGAAGACCCAGAAATAAACCCACACACTTATGGACACCTGATATTTGACAAAGATGCCAAAACTAAACAATGGAAAAAAGATAGCATCTTCAACAAATGGTGCCGGTCTAACTGGATGTCTACAAGTAGAAAAATGCAAATAGATCCATACCTATCACCCTGGACAAAGCTAAAGTCTAAGTGGATCAAAGACCTCAATATAAAACCAGACACACTAAACTTGTTAGAAGAAAAAGTGATGAAGAGCCTTGAACTCATCGACACAAGAGACAACTTCCTGAACAGAATACCAACAGCACAGGCTCTAAGAGCAACAATCAATAAATGGCACCTCATGAAACTGAAAATCTTCTGTACAGCAAAGGACACTTTTGTCCGAACAAAACGACTGCCTACAGATTGGGAAAGGATCTTCATCAACCCTATATCCTCCATTGGCTCCTCTATGTTAAGTATCTTCATAGTCTGCTCATCTTGTACTATATGGCTAAAATCCACTTAAAAGTGAGTACCTTATATATACTATGTGTGTCTTTCTGAATCTGGGTTACCTCACTCAGGATGATCTTTTCCAGTTCCATTCATTTGCCTGCAAAATTTCATGTTCTCTGTTTTTTAATATCTGACTTGTATTCCATTGTGTAAATTGGCACAGTTTCTTTATCTATTCTTTGGTTGAGGGACATTTAGGTTGTATTATTTAAAAGAGTAATTTAATTTTTCATTTTAACAAAAATTTTAGATTTATCTTTTTTCTTTTAATTTATTATATAAAACATTACTGCTTGATCACTGCCCCCCTCCTTCCACTCTTCCTAATTCTACCCTCACACCCCTCGCCCCTTCCCCTTCCCTTTACCCTTACAATTATGGACTGTGATGGTCCCTATGAGAACCAACCCATCCTGGTCCATCAAGTCCCTGCATGATGAGACACAGCCTCTCCTGCTGAGATGAGGCAAGGCAGCCTGGCTATGTGAAAGAGACCCGAATGCATGCAAAAGAGTTACAGGCATCCCTGTCTCTACATGTTAGGAGACCCACATGAAAAACTGGCTCCTAATTTGCTACATATGTGTAAGAGACCTAGGCTGAGCCCATGCATGTGCTTTTGGTGGTTCAGTCTCTGTGAATTCCTATGAGCCCAGGTTAGTGGACTCTGTACGTCTTCTTGTGGTGTCCTTGAACCCTCAAGCTCTCTCAGTCTTCCCTCACTGTTCCACAAGACTCCCTGAGCTCTGCCTATTGTTTGGCTGTGGGTCTCTGCTTCTCTTTTCATCAGCTGTTGGATGCATCTCAGAAGACAGTTATTCTAGGCTCCTTGCTGCAAGTATAGTCGAGTTATCTTTAATAGTGAGAGGTGTTAGCATGGGGTGCAGGGGTCTCAGGTAGAACCGTGCACTGGTTGGTCATTTCCTAAATCTGTTTCATTTATTTTCCATTTTTTTCTTTATTAATTACACTTTATTCACTTTGTATCCCCCCTGTGGTTCTCTCCCCCCTCCCATCCCAATCCTTCCCTTCCTCAAACCTCTGCATGCATGCCCCTCCCCAAGTCCACTGATAGGAGAAGACTTCTTTTCCTTCCTTCTGATCCTAGTCAATTAGGTCTCATCAGGAGTGGCTGCATTGTCTTCTTCTGTGGCCTGGTAATGCTGCTTCCCCCTCAGGGGGAGGTAATTAAAGAGCAGGCCAATCAGTTCATTTCAGAGACAGTCCCTGTTCCTATCACAATGGAACCCACTTGGATACTGAACTGCCATGGGCTACATCTGTGCAGGGGGTCTTAGGTTATCTCCATGAATAGTCCTTGGTTGGAATAGCAGTCTCAGGAAAGACCCCTGTGCTCAGATTTTTTGGTTCTGTTGCTCTCCTTGTGGAGTTCCTGTCCTCTCCAGATCTTACTGTTTCCCTCTTTTTTCCTAAGATTCTTTGCATTCTGCCCAAAGGTTGCCCATAAGGTTCAGCATCTGCATTGATAGTCTGCAGGGCAGAACGTTTTAAAGGTGCTCTGTGTCAGGCTCCTGACTTGTTCCCTATTTTCTCCTTCTTCTGATGTCCATCCTCTTTGTCTTTCTGGATAGGAATTGAGCATTTTAGCAAATCCTCCCTCTTGATTAGTTTCTTTAGGTGTACAGATTTTAGTAGGTTTATCCTATATTATATGTCTATATGAGTGAGTATATACCGTGTGCATCTTTCTGCTTCTAGGATAGCTCACCCAGGATGATCTTTTCCAGATTCCACCATTTACCTGCAAATTTCATGATTTCCTTGTTTTTTATTGTTGAGTAATATTCTATTGTTAGGCAGGAAAAAATTGGGGTTGAAGGTTTTGCAGGTGGGTTTTATCTCTCTTTTTAAAGACATGTCTTTATGTTACTCTGGCTATCCTGTAATTCTCTATGAATACTAGGCTGACTTCAAACTCACAGAGATCTACAGGCTCTGCCTCCTGAGTGATCATATAAGACATATGTATCACCATGCCCATCTTCAGTTTTATCTCTTAACTCAATCTTTCTATTATAGTCACTGTTAATGAGAATCTGTTTGTTCATATTCTTATATGTCTTTTATTTGTTTTCAGTTTTCAATTATTTTCCATGTTGTATCTCTTTTGTCTTGTCCTTTTTACAAAATCTTTCTCTTTATTTTATTTTAAATTACATTTTTGTTTCTTATTTCAGTTTCTATGCTTTTAATATTTCTGTCAAATTTTTACAAGCCTCTTTGTTTTTATATGTGAAGCAAATTAAATTGTGCTTTTATTACTTTCAACAAAGTCATGTTAGACATAGTGAAAAAATTCAACATTTTCTTCCAACTTTTCCTAACTTTTAGTAATACTGTGTGTCATATATTTTAAGAATGCTTCATTGACTTAGGTTTTTGGTCATTGGATAAGACAGCTCCATCTAAAATTATAGACCCAGCATGTGCTTTGTTGCTTGAACTGAGTGTTTGGAGTTGATTTCTCACAGCATGCAACATAAGCTAGAAATTTATTTCCATTTTTTAAATTTAATTTTATTTATACATTTATTTATTACAACTTATTCACTTTGTATCCCTGTTTCAGCTCCCTCCCTCATCACCTCCCAGTCCCACATACCCTCCATTTTCTCCCCCTATGCTCTTTCCCTAGAGCCCTGATAGGGGAGGACCTCCTCCCTTTCTATCTGACCCTAGACTATCAGGTCTCATCAAAGCTGATTGCATCATCGTCCTCTGTGGCCTGAAAAGGCTGTACCCCCCCAGGGAAATTTATGTAGTTAAGCAGAGTTCCTATGCAAAATTTACACTTCAGATTTTCTATTTACTTTTACTGTGTCCTGTCTCCATATTAGATCCCCCTGCTGTACATCATAGACTCTGTTGTTTCCTCCAGCAGTGAGCTTGGCAATATCTACCCCTCCTTTTGCAGACTTGCCAGTTTTCAGACAAGGGACATTGAATCTGTGAATATGACCAGGCCTTTCTCTTTTCATTTATCCAACTATTGTCTAACCTTTTGTATTAAGTTTTATTTTATCACTCTACATTGTCCTACTGTGGTTGATCATTATAGTTTGTCTAAAGTTGTGAGTATTTCACAGACAAATATATCTTATAGAAATTATGCCATTATTACATGTATCTTGTATGTAACTTGGAATTGATTAATTCCATCTGGTATTTTTAATTATTTGTAAGCCTTACTCAAATATGAAAATAATTGACTTAAAAACTACATTTTAATCCACTCAACACACCATTTTGTCCTGGTCATATTTTTTCATGTACATTTTTTCTCAATTACAGAGTAGAGGAGGAAATTATTTAAATTATTGTGGTTTCTTCCTTCTTTTGTTATTTATTTCATTAAATTTTAGTTTAGATTTGAGTTTGCTTGACTTCTTTCTTTCTCCTGCCATCTGCTCCTTTTGGCTTCTCTATCCCCTACTCAGTTATGCTTTCCTTCCAATTCACATTTACAGTTTTGTTACAGGGATACCCAAATTCTCTTTCAGATTTTCAAATACAATGTTTGCAATGGAGGAAAATCAAACTTAATATTTTAAGTGTTTGCACTCATTCATTGGTCAATTCATTCAATAGAAATTTAATGGAAACTGTTGTCATTTAAGTTAGTAGTTATGAACACAGATGGGTAGGAGCTAATTATCTCTCTCATTGATATAAGTCACAAATTTTAGTTCCAATAGAGTCATAACTAAAACATGGGAATATAATCAATATAATCACATGCTTAATACTAGGTATAAGAACCACTGAACCTTTTTTCTTGCATCATAAAAAGATATTTATGAGATTTCATATTAGGGAGTCAATCATTATTCTTTAAGTTACATTTAGTATTCATCTTAAATGTTTTCTTGTTCTACTTCAAAGACATCCTAAGGATCATTTATTATGTTTTTGCAAGGATTTTGCACCACATGTAGAATATTTTCCCATTGTTAGCCTTTAACCCCATTCTGATTTTATGTGCAAAAACATCACCTTTAAATGTTTTCATGTAATATAGAAAATATTGAAATGTTGACAACTCAATTTTTATTATTTTAATGGTTGAGGAAAGAGGCTTATAAAAGGTGTGAGAAACTATAGAATGTCAACACACTCTAACTTCCTGTGGCATTAATACAAACACACACATACACACACACACACACACACACACACACACACACACAAAACATGCATGTGCATGCACTCAACTACTGAAAAAAGTTATTTAAAGTTTTCTAACAGTCAGCAAATTTAGTGACAGCCCTGGAAGGTTACCTTAACAAACAGAAGCTAACAGCAAATAGTTTTGATGAAATTTTGTCAAATTAAGTAGAAATTAATGTTTTATTTATGTAAATTTCAGTGGCTAAACTTTGTTTTCAATTACTGAGCAACTATTGTTCTAAAAATGATTATTTATCATGTGTCAAGTCATACTCTTTAGGATAAAAGATACAGCACAACATAGTATTACTCATTGAATAAAGTGTGCTGGGAATTGATGTTGAGACCTAACAAACAGTCAACGTGCAAGCTAAGCTCCATTTCTGTGTATTTCATCTAAACCTGAGACAAAAGGAAGGCAATAAACAAAATGCATTTTCTTCCTGGTCACTGAAGGAGCCTCAGAGTCAGCAGAGAACACACTCAGACACCAAATACTCAGCACAAAAAAAGATTTTATTTTTTTCCCTTGAAGGGACAAGCAGAAACTAACTTTGGATCAGGCAAAAATAGTACAGATGTCTCTGTAGAAATAGCTTTGAAGGAGATTAAAGGGAAGTCAGTGTTAGCATGATCTGATAAGTCCTGATTGGCCAAATAATCCATTTTGATTGATGGACCTTAGTATTCTGATGTTGAACCTTGAAAATGAGATAGGCACAAGAAAGTGGGCAATAAACCTTGGTGGCTAACTTTAGAGTGGAGAGGGAAATGAGGTGGGCAAGACCTGCTGGCACCATGTTTACAATGCTTGTGCCTATAGAACCTGTCAGTGATTGCAGACATAAAATTATTCCCTACTTAAGAAAGCAGATGCTGAGTCTTATGGCCAACTGTTGGGCAATGTGCATGGAATCTTATGTAAGAAGTGGGAAATAGTAAGATCTGGAGAGGACAGGGACTCCACAAGGAGAGCAACAGAACCAGAAAATTTGAACACAGGAGTCTTCCCAGAGACTCATACTCCAACCAAGTACCAGACATGGAGATAACCTAGAGCCTCTGCACAGATGTAGCCCATGGCAGTTCAGTGTCCAAGTGGGTTCCATACTAATGGGAAGAGGGACTGCCTCTGACATAATCTGATTGGCCTGCTCTTTGATCACCTCCCCTTGAGTGGGGGCCTTCTTACCAGGCCACAGAAGATGACAATGCAGCCACTCCTGGTGTGATCTGATAGACTAGAACCAGAAGGAAGGAGAGGAGGACCTCTCCTATCAGTGGACTTGGGTAGGGGCATGTGTGAAGAAGGGGGAGGGAGGGTGGGGCTTATGGGGGGATACAAAGTGAATAAAGTGTAATTAATAAAATAAAAAAAAGAAAGCAGATGTAGATGGAAAACAGTTTTCTAAGGGTGAAGGACCTTTCCAAGTTGCATGGAAAGTCAGGGTTGGACAAAGCCATATTTTTAAGTGCTTATGGGACTGAAGTAGTTGTTTTCATTCTCTGGAAACTGACCAAATAGAAAAAAATATAAACAAAGAGAGGGGAGAGTGTGCAATGTCGAAAGATGGGGCTCTGAGGTGCATTATGGTTTAGAATGCTAATGAACACAATTTTGTAAGCAATGTTGAGGAGTATCATTACTTAAAGACACACTCGGCTGGTACTTATTTATGGACAAAGGGGAAATTAGTCAACCATTGCAAAGTATGAGGAAAAATGTCTTTAAAATACCAATACATCCTGAAAATCTGGAAGTATGAGGTTATTATTGTTTTGAGAAAATATATTTAAAAAGTTAAAAAAGTTAAATATAAGTATGTAAATTACTTTGTCCTGTGAAGGGGATTTTGTCTTTGAAAGACAAGGGTAATTGGAGGAATTTTGTATATCTTTTATAAAGAATAAATAAACACAGAAAATGCAAAGATATGGGAAGAAAGTAGGAAAGGGGTAGATATAGACAGAGCTACCTACTTACACACAGACATATATATAGCTATATATGTCTCTCTCTCTCTCTCTCTCTCTCTCTCTCTGTGTGTGTGTGTGTGTGTGTGTGTATCAGAGAATATATATATCAGAGAGTTAGGAAGATAGCAGATTTATGATTTACGGTAAGTAATATGAAAAAATCACTATGTAGAGTAAAAAAGAGTTGATGTTTAACAAATATTCGAACACTGGCAAAATAACAGTTTTAAAACAAGGAACCCTGAAATAGTTAATAAACCCAATAAAATAATATAATACTTTACAACAGGAGCTCCACAAGGAGAGTAATTGAACCAAAATATCTGGGTACGGGGGTCTTTTCTGAGACTGATAGTCCAACCATGGACCATTCTAGGATATTACCTAGAACCTATGCTCAGATGTAGCCCATGGCAGCTGAGTATCCAAGCCTAGTAATGGGAACAGGGACTGCCTCTGACATGAACTCAGTGGCAGGCTCTTTGACCCCACCCACCCAAGGGGGGAACAAACTTGCCAGGCCACAAAGGAGGACAATGCAGACATTCCAGATGATACCTGATAAACTAGGGTCAGATGGAAGGGGAAGAGGAACTCCCCTATCAGTGGAGTTACAGAGGAGCATCGGAGATTTGGGAGGAAATAAGGGAGGGCTACAGCTGGGATACAAAATGAATGAAGTATAATTAATATAAAAAATAAAAAATAATTTAAAAAGATTATATACTTTAACATTATAACTTCTGCAAAAAAATAAATAAATTATGTTATCAATCTAATTGTTAAATAAAAACCCCTTAATGTCTCTGAGAGGTTTTTTTTTTTTAAAGATTTTATTTATTTATTTATTTTATGCATTTATATTAGTGCTTTATCTGCATGTGCACCTGCATGCTAGAAGAGAGCAGTTAAGGGTATAGATGATTGTAAGCCACCATGTGGTTGCTGGGAATTGAACTGAGGACCTCTGGAAGAGCATACAGTGCTCTTAACCACTGAGCCATCTCTCCAGCCCTGTCTCTGAGAGTTAAGAGTAAAAATAATCTAGGTGTTTTGAGTTTATAAAAAATGACATGTTAAATTTTACTTATAGAGCAATAACAATGTAAGAAGACTTGATTGGCTAGAATGCATTAAAACTATAGCGCCTGCTTTTTAAAATACAATGTCAAGAGAATGTAAGAGAAATCAGACTAGGAAGACATTTTTACTTGAAGGCTATGTTAAAGGACTTACTCAAAAATAATATAAACAGTAAGAATATATGCAATGTGTATACACAAATAAGTTAAAGACTAAAAGAGATTACCACAGAAAATATAGAGAACAAACGTATTAAAAGAAATTTCATATAATATGTTATTAGGAAACTGTAGATTCTATCTACATAGCTGATAGAATGAGCAGATTTCAGGACAGACTTATCCTAAACTCAAGATGATGTGAGGTCAGAGGACATTTGGTTTTTGGTGTTTCTGGTAGAATTCCAATGTTGAACCCACTTTTCAAAAGTGTTGACAGTATAATTATATTTTCAATATAAAATATTGTACCCACACAGCTTGGTATTTACTTAAGGAAACGGAGTATGCTTTTAGCTTAGAATATTTTCCCTCATTTTTTTCTTTCACTGATTTAAACATTTGACATCTCACATGAATATATTGATCAAATTTGAATGAATTTCTAAAAGGTAAGGTTTTCTTATACGCTGGATTTCCAGCTTTTCCAACACCATCTTTTGAAGAGGTAGCCTTTTCTCCAGTTGGTGCTCTCGGCATTTTTGTCAACACAGCTGGGATACAAAGTGAATAAACTGTAATTAATATAAAAAAATCAAAATTAAAATATTAGTTAGCAATAGTTAAGTTTTTGCTTCCTCTGTGTCTCCTGTAATATTTTTTGTGTGCTTTAGACAAATTAAATATAATATTGAACACAAATGGAAGATGTGAATTCCTCATTTCCTTCTTGGTTTTAGAGGGAAATGTTTTCAGCTGTTCACCTCTCCAGCATCACTTTGCCTTTGTGTTTGAGGCTCTGTAAGTACTAGGTGCTAACCGAATGCAACATTGGAGCATCCTTTATTATGTTGTTTCTTTCACTCTCAGCACCTCCATGCTCGCTTTTGAAAATCTGAATTTGAATAGATCAAACGCCTTTGCTGTGTCTATTGAAACAGTCATGTGACTGCTGTCCTTATATCTCTCTGTGTCATATTACATTTATTTGTTTGGTGAAATATTCTTCTACATAATCACCGTTAATATATATATTAATGTGTTGTGGAATTCAGTTTGCTAGTAAGTATTTCATTGAGATTTCACCTGTTTTCTTTTTTAATTTTTTTTAACTTTTTTTACTATTAATTACACTTTATTCATTTTGTATTCCCCCATAAGCCCCTCCCTCCTCCCCTCCTGATCCCACCCTTTCTCCCCCTTCCTCATGCATGCCCCTCCCCAAGTCCACTAATAGGGGAGGTCCTCTTCTCCTTCCTTCTGATCTTAGTCTATCTGATCACCTCAGGAGTGGCTGTATTGTCATCTTCTGTGGCCTGGTAAGGCTGCTCCCTCCTCAGGGGGAGGTGATCAAAGAGCAGGCCAATCAGATTATGTCAGAGGCAGTCCCTCTTCCCTTTACTATGTAACCCACTTGGACACTGAACTGCCATGGGCTACATCTGTGCAGAGGCTCTAGGTTATCTCCATGAATAGTCCTTGGTTGGAGTATGAGTGTCTGGGAAGTTCCCTGTGTTCAAATTTTCTGGTTCTGTTGCTCTCCTTGTGTGGTTCCCGTTCTCTCCAGCTCTTACTATTTCCCACTTCTTACATAAGATTCCATGCACACTGCCCAACAGTTGGCCATAAGTCTCAGCATCTGCTTGATTGTCTGCAAGGCAGAGGCTTTCAGTGGCCCTCTGTGGCAGGTTCCTAGGTTGTTTCCTGTTTTCTTCATCTTCTGATGTCCAGCCTCTTTGCCTTTCAGGATAGGGATTGAGCATTTTAGTCAGGGTCCTTTCTCTTGCTTAGTTTCTTTAGATGTACAGTTTTTAATAGGTGTATACTATGTTATGTCTATATGAGTGTGTATATACCGTGTGTGTTTTTCTGCTTCTGGGACAGCTCACTCAGGATGATCCATTCTAGGTCCCACCATTTACCTACAAATTTCATGATTTCCTCATTTTTCATTGTTGAGTAATACTCCATTGTGTAGGTGTACCACATTTTCTGCATCCAATCTTCAGTTGAGAGGCATCTGGGCTGTTTCCAACTTCTGGCTATTCCGAATAAAGCTGCTACAAACATGGTTGAGCAAATGTCCTTATTGTGTACTTGAGCCTCTTTTGGATATATGCCTAGGAGTGGTGTGGCTGGGTCTTGAGGAAGCAATATTTCTAGTTGTCTGAGAAAGCGCCAGATTGCTTTCCAGAGTGGTTGTACAAGTTTACATTCCCTCCAGCAGTGTAGGAGGGTTCCCCTTTCTCCATAACCTCTCCAGCATGTGTTGTCACTTGAGTTTTTCATCTTGGTCATTCTGATGGGTGTAAGGTGAAATCTCAGGGTCGTTTTGATTTGCATTTCCCTAATGGCTAATGACATTGAGCATTCCTTTAAGTGTTTCTCTGCCATTCGATATTCCTCTACAGAGAATTCTCTGTTTTGTTCTGTTCCCCATGAAGTACCTTGGAGTAACCCTAACCAAACAAATCAAAGACTTGTATGAAAAAAATTTCAAGTCTCTGAAGAAAGAAGTAGAAGAAGATATCAGAAGATGGAAAGATCTCCCATGCTCATGGCTTGGCAGGATTAATATAATAAAAATGGCCATCTTAGCAAAAGCAATCTACAGATTCAATACAATTCCCATCAAATTACCAACACAATTCTTTACAGACCTGGGAAGAAAAATTCTCAACTTCATATGGAATAACAAGAAACCCAGAATTGCTAAAACAATCCTCTAAATTAAAAGATCTTCTGGGAGTATCTCTATCCCTGATCTTAAGCTGTACTATAGAGCAACAGTAATAAAAACTTTATGGTACTGGCATAGAAAGAGAATGGTGGATCAATGGAACCGAACAGAGGACCCAGAGATAAACCCACACACTTATGGACACCTGATCTTTGACAAAGATGCCAAAAACATACAATGGAGAAAAGACAGCACTTTCATCAAATGTTGCTAGTCCAACTGGATGTCTACATGTAGAAAAATGAAAATAGATCCATACTTATCATCCTGCACAAAACTGATGTCCAAGTGGATCAAAGACCTCAACATAAAACCGGACACATTAAATTGGTTACAAGAAAAAGTGGGGAAGACCCTTGAACTCATTGGCACAGGAGACAACTTGCTGAACAGAACACCAACAGCACAGGTTCTAATAGCAACAATCAATAAATGGGACCTCATGAAGCTGAAAAGCTTCTGTAAATCAAAGGATACCATCATCAAAACAAAGCGACTGCCTACAGATTGGGAAAGAATCTTCATCAACCTGCTAGCTGATCAAGGACTAATATCCAGTATATATAAAGAACTAAAGAAGCTGAAAAGCAGCAAACCATGTAATCCAATTCACCTGTTTTCTTAGTTTTCATTGTTGTTGTTGTGTACATATATGGCTTTACTATTAGAATAAGAAAGCTTTGTAAGATAGGGTTGGTAGGTTTACTGCATGGTCTATTTTATTAAATAAATTGAAGATCACTAGAATTCATTCTTCATTATAGATCTGGTCATATTGTCACTGAATTGAAAGAGTTCAAGTATATTTTATTTCTGTCAGTTACCAGAGCTTCAATCACATTGCTTATCTTCAATTTGCTTATATCCTTTTGATAAATTTTAGTAAGTCTTGTATATGTACTTCATGGCAGCACTTTTGTTTTATGTGTAAGCTATCTGGTTGTTTTGTACCTAAATCATATTGCAATATACATTAGGCAGGAATCACTGACTGCCTCTAAAACACTGAAGCTTTGTGAGTGTGGAAGGCCAACTTCAGCACGTTGGGGGTAAAGGGAGGTGGGGCAGCAACTCAGCAGAATTTTCTCTCTCGGAGTAAAGCTTGACTCACTGGGGCAATGAAGTACTCTCTCTGTGCCTTCAAGAAATGCTTTTGTTTCACTGGGACTGGCAAAAACAAAAAGAAAGGAGGGAAAGAATCACATACACACATATGCATGCACATGTACACACCGCACACTCGCATGAACACAGGCACCCAGTTGGTGGATGTAAAACAAGCTCACACACACCCATATCTACCTACCTACGTACCTACCTACCTACCTACCTATGTACATACATACATACGTTCACATTTGGGGGATGGAAAAGTTTACTTTTATTCCCACAGCTTTATAATTAAGCAAAATAAGTCAAGCAGTACAAAATCACAGTTGATTTCATTCTATTTTTCTTTAAGGGAATGCTTACGAAGAGTATAAGTAGAATAAAAAAAAAAAAAAAAAGCATTCCTCAGTACCCTCAAATGATCAAATGCTTTCTGCATTATGGATGAAAGGTAAATTATTCTCAAGAATCCACATACATTTGGAGCTAAGCAAACTGTTATAGGTTAACAAAGTGTAAACAAAGTAGTTTTCTCAGCTGCTTGCTTACTGGCAGGCTGCAATTTGCAGATACAATGACAAAAGTCAATTATTTTATTATTTATCTTAAAAGTATCTTATAAAATTCTTAAAAGAATCACAAATATAAACATTTATCTCTATCTCTCGCTCTGTGTATGTGTATATATATCTCAGTCATTTCTACTTTAAAACCTCACGGTGCACCTGTGCTCATTAACAATAATTTATCAGGAAGCTGAGGGCAAAATGGGTACAAGCAATTAATCATCATCTTGATCACCAGTGCAGCTTTAGCAAGATAGACTCATCAGTGAGTAATGGCTGGGTTGTCATCTTTTTGTTCCCTGACCTCAAAAAATCCATAGCTCTTATATTAAGATTGTGCCTTTTTGAACTTCAAAGTTTTTCCTAATATTTTTTACATCAAAGCCACTAGCGAAAACATCATAACCTGGTTTTTCTAGCAATCTATTTCTCTGTATTCTTTCTAAGGGTGGTAGACAGTACCCTTTGTTGTTCCTCTCACATAGCTCTTTTTTTTAATTTTATTTTTTTCTTATCAGTTACATTTTATTAACTCTGTATCCCAGCCGTGTCCAGATCCCTCATTCCCTCCCAGTCCCTCCCTCCTTCCCTCATCTCCACCGTGCCCCTTGCCAAGTCCACTGATAGGGGGGACCTCCTCCCCATTCATCTGATCCTGTTTTATCAGGTATATTCAGGACTGGCTGCAAAGCTCTCCTCTGTGGCCTAACAGGACTGCTCCTCCCTTGGGGAGTGGGGAGGCCAAAGAGCCAGTCATTGAGTTCCTGGTAGAAATAGTCCTTGTTCCCCTCACTATGGGAAGCCAATTGGTTACTGAGCTACCACAGGCTACATCTGAGCAGAGGTTCTAGGTTACATTCATACATGGTCCTTGGTTGCATGTCAGTCTCTGAAAAGACCCTGTGCCCAGATATCTTTGGTCCTTGTGGAGCTCCTATCCTTTCCTCAACAGACTAACTCCCCTTCTCTCTTATGATTACCTGTACTCTGCCAAAGGTTTGGTCATGAGTCTTTGCTTTGAAAACACTGCTAGTTAGAGTCTTTCAAATGCACTCAGTAGACTCCTGTCATATGTTCAATGTGCATCCCATCTGTCTTTCTAAAGGAGGATTGATAATCTTACCCCATTGCCGCTCTCTTGATTATCTTTTTTAGGTGTACAGATTTCATTATGTTTATCATATCTTATAGGTCTATATAAGTGAGTATATACCATGTTTGTCTTTCTCCTTCTGGGATATTTCACTCAGGATGATCTTTTCTAGATCCCACCATTTGCCTGCAAATTTCATGATTTCCTCCTTTTTGATTGCTGAGTAGTATTCCATTGTGTAAAAATACCACAATTTCTATACCCATTCCTCCGTTGATGGACATAGGCAAAACTGAAAACACAGTGCATACTCACATAGCTCTTGATCAAGGATAATCTTTTTCTGTGCACATGATGCTTACATATATTTAAAACATTAAAAATATAACACCTGTGTGTGTGTGTGCTTGCGTGCACTCAGGCTTGTGTGTGTGAGCTTTCCTGAATTTTTTTATGCTACTTTTTTTCTTTCTACTTTTAGTTTTTAGACACAATCTTCTCAGTACACTATATTGACCCCAAAGTCAAAATCAGCCTGCTTGTGCATTCCAAGTACTGTGAGCCTAATGATTTTTAAAGAATATTTTCCAGAAAAATTAAACAAAACTTACACATTTTAATGTGAACCACTACAGTATTATAATTTCCAATTCCCACATTTTTGTCATGAATTCCTATAATTAATCAAATGTGTTACATTTAAATATACTTTTATTAATCTTAGATTAAAGATTTCTTCACAAAACCTATACATGATGAAGAGCTTTTTCTTTTTTTAATTTTATTTTTTTTATTATTACTTTTGACAGTTTAAACATTTTATATTCAGGCTGTAACATGGTCCCTCATCTCCTCCAGGCCCCTCCATCCCTCCTACTTCTCCTCCATCCCTCTCTGTTAGTCCACTGATAGGAGAGTTCTCCTACCCTACTGTCTGATAGGCGTTTTCTAAGTAAACACACTGTTTTCTTCATGTTCTCAGAACTCATTTATCACTAAAATTTTATAAGTTATTATGTGCTTATTATCTTAAATTATACACTTCTGATATTCATTTAAGTATGCAATATCAATCTTAACTGCCTACATTGAAAAGCTCAACATGATATGTGCATTTATCAATACATTTTATGCCACTATGTATTTTATATACAAATGTCTTTTAAGCCCTATAATAGTAGAAGTCTGACAATTATATCACATGAACACAAATGATTGTTATCATAAGTATCTTACAAATATTTATATAAAATTTACCGTAGTAAAATGGCATTATACATGATTTAAGTTAAATGACAGGAATCTCTTAAGGAAAATGATCTATGTTGCTTCTTCAAGTTTTGAAGATTGAGATAGATTAGGGTAGGGTCCCTATTCCCATTCATTGCACTTTAAATTCATTGAATACTTCTTTGTTTATAACCTTCATGATGTAAGGCATTCTCTTTTTCTATCTAAATATTCAGTTTTTTAATTTTTGTAAATTTTATTTTAAAATATTTTTTTATTTTTAAAGATGTTTTACTTGCATATTGTGTTTCCATCATTTTTACCTCTTCCTCTCTTACCTCTGACTCCCCCGGTACCCTACCCACTCCACCCCAAATGCATTTCTCTACTGCTGAGTATCACCTTATCATATGGTAAGAGCAGCACTTAATTTTACACAGTAATTGGATGGACATTTGAATGTAGCCTTCTCTTTGTTTTCTGATGATTGGATCTTCTCTGAATATGTAAGGGTGTTTATTTTTATGTTAAATATTCATTTAAATTTTGCAAATACTAAGGAATAATATTCTAGTTAACGCTATAAATATATTTTAGTTTTGTTTGATATATTTTCATAGCTTGATGGAATTCTAGAATATAATTTATCTTAGTATAGATAATTTAAAATGTCATGCCATATAACCATGGCAACTGTAGGTTTGAAAATGTAGTATATTTATTAATTTTGTAAAGACTATTATTTTGGTGTTATAGTTCCAGTTATGAATTGCCACAGAGCGATTTTCTTGTCGTCACTGCCCATTGCAGCCATGTAAGGCTGTCAAGGACAAGCTCGTACCTGGATTAAATATCTGTACTGAGTGATACACACCATATTTTCCAACTTTAATAGGAGTAAAATAAAATTCTCAATGTGCTAAGACAGAAAAAACATGTTTGTCTAACAATTGTCAGAATCTCATATAAAAATTTTAAGACAAGTTTTTATAATTAATAAAATATCTTTGTTTCTGGAAGCTCAGGCAATTCTTCTTTGTCTACAGAATTATTAACATTTATATTATTTATTATTCTATTCTCACATACTACATACAACATACTATGTAATAAATAAAAACAAATTAGTTTGAAATCTTTAATTTTTTTTATTTTGTCATTTATTACAATTTATTCACTCTGTATCCTGGCTGCAGCCTCTCTCTGTCTTCTCCCAATAGCAGCCTCCTCTACCTATGCCCCACCCTTAGTCCACTGATAGAGGAGGTCCTTCTTCCCTTCTATTTGATCCTAGCCTATCAGGTCTCATCAGGACTGGTTGCATTGTCTTCCTCTGCAACCTGGCAAGGCTGTACCCTCAAGGGGGAGATGATCAAAGAGCCTGCCACTGAGTTCATGCTAGAGAAAGTCCCTGCTCCCCTTACTAGGGACCCCACTTGGAGACTGCAGGTTTTTCTATTCCCCCCTTCTTTCCTAAGATTCGCTCCACTCTACCCAAAGTTTGGCTGTGAATCTCAGTCTCTTCTTCAATAGAGCACATGCTGGAGAGGCTTTGGAAAAAAGGGAAACCCTCCTCCATTGTTGGTGAAAATGTAAACTTGTACAACCAGTTTGGAAATGAATCTGGCGCTTTCTCAGAAAACTGAGAATAGTGCTACTTCAAGATCCATCTATACCACTGCTAGGCATATATCCAAAATGAACTACAAAGCAAGGACCTTTGCTCAACCATGTTCATAGCAGTTCTATTAGTAAGAGCCAGAATCTGGAAACAACCTAGATGTTCCTCAACTGAGGAATGGACACAGAAATTGTGATACATTTATACAATGGAATACTACTCAGCTATTAAAAACAAGGAAATCATGAAATTTGCAGGCAAGTGGTGGGAACTAGTTCCAAATCTTACTTTGAGAATCTCTATGTAAGAAACATCATATACTTATACACATGTATATATGTGTGTATTATGTATCATTCTTAATATGCTTTGAATTTTTGTTTTAAATTTCTCATTTAGTAATCTAAAATCATCCATGATGTTTTTTCTTCCCATTCTCCCTTTCTCGCCCTTCCTCTCTTTGCTTTCTTCTATTGTCTCTTCTCTCTGCATAAGAAACACCCAACAGAAGAAAGTGGAATACACTTATGGGGAAAAAGATGTCGGAGTCGGAGAAATATATAGGTAGGGTCAGAGTGCAGAGACTCTTAAGGAAAAAGGGGAAGATCTGGAGGGAACAGGAGCTCCACAAGGAGACCAAAGAGTGAAATAATCTGGGCCCAAGAGTGCCTGCAGAGACTGATGAATCGATCAAGGACCATGCATGGAGAGGACTTAGGCATCCTGCTCAGATGTAGTCCTTGGGCAGCTAGTCTCCATGGGGGTTTTCTAGTAAGGGGAACAGGGGCAGTCACTGGACCTCCCCTACCAGTGGATTAGGGGAGGAACATAGGAGGAGAAAAGAGAGGGAGGTTGGGACCAGGAGGAGATGAGGGAAGGGGCTACAGCCAGATTACAAAGTGAGTAAATTGTAATTAATAATAGTAATGATGATAACAAAAAATTTTAAAAATGTAAAAAGTGAAAATAGCTAAATTTCAAAAGGACTTTTTAAAGTGATTAGTTAATATCTATCATTTTTATTGTGTAAAGGGTATCATCCAGAGCCTTGCTCATATCAGACAAGTATTACATGATCTCAGAATTTCTTTCAGCTGGCAAAATTAAAAGATAAAAGTTGACAAGGAGATACAAAATGAATAAATTGTAATTAATAAAAAATTTTAAAAAAAGTTGACAAGCTTATAATCTTATCATTTCCTTCTATTGTGGTTTAAAAATGGGTATTTTATTCAATAATGTAAATATAAAAACACATTAAAAAGTAGGGTTCATAGATCACTCTCAAGAGAGCTATATTTTTAAAAGAATGTGAAAGAAACTTTCATCACTTTGGGAGCAAGAACAATACTGAGTGACCTTTAGATTCCTGGTACACTTCAATGTGAAAAGGCTTTCTTGTTCTCCTTGACTGTGAAGGAGTCTGGTACTTAGTCATAATGAATGCAGAAAAAAATCACCAATTTCTGTTCCTGAAACAGATATGCGAATGTAACTGTTAAAGCTTCATAGGGCAGGTAGCTATGTATTGCAGGCACTGGGAATGAACTCTCTAATGTAGTCTTCACTGAAGTGACATCACACATGCTGTTTGACACAATAGGTTGACACTGAAAGTGCTACAGAAATTTCCAGAAATGAAGAGATTAGTAATTTATGTCCCTCTGCTTCCTTGTTAATATCTGGAGGTGATAAAAGGATCCAACTCCCTGGATGCTTTTGAAGTGCATGACTCAATTCATAGCAAGCATTGTTACCCGCAAACCATAACAGGCATCTGCCTTCCATATTATTCCCTGTTTGCTGTGGTTATTAGTGTAACCATCTTTATAACAGCTGCTCTTCTCATAGATGCACTTTTGACATTTTATTAACCCAAAAGATCACCCACATTACCTTCATTTTCCTTAGTTCTTACAAACAATTTTTTGTGTCCACATTACAGTGTTTAGGACAAAGATCAACTGATTGTTTTCTAATGTGTGCAGATATTGGATAGCGTTTTAGCAACATTGCATGTTGATTTATTATTATATTTTTGGTCCTGTAGATGTCTTAATGATTACACACACATTAGAGGTAGGTTGTTGGTACACAATAGTAATTTCTCACTGCTCTGTATGTATGGTTTTGTTAATGTATGCATATTCCATTTATTTATGCTTTACATACATACAATTAAATGATAGATATTTATTCATACGTGAAAAGGTTTATGTACTTATGTGTATTTTGAAAAATAACAATTTATTAATCATTTGTCACAAAAACATTTATTGTAAATATATTTTTATATAATATAATTTAATCTTCGCAATAATCTTGCAAAGTACATAGAATAATGCATCCCATTTTATCAACTAATCATTTGTTTGCGTGTACCCATCCTGAATTGCTTATTCATCAGACAGGAAGAAGCTGGTCCTGTAAGACAGGGTCTTCCTTGACAATCAGTTTGTACAAGCTGCTTTCCAGGGCAAATTCCTGTCTGGTGCCTCTTAGTTAGCTTTCTCTCCATTCTCCCTATTTCAGAAATGAAGGTCTCTATTGCAGCCATATTCAGGTGTTTCCAGCAGAGACCCCAATTCATGTGTTGGATTTCATTTTGCTTTTAGTTATGCTCAATAGAATTCTGTACTTTAGCAATCTGCGAGTCCGCCTCATTTGTATTTGTGTAGATGCTTGGGTTAAACTCATTTTCATTGGCTCCTGAATACATCACGTTGGAGGGTGATTGAACCAAGCTCTCATTGAGACTGTTTGAAACATGAAGTGTTTTCATAAGATACTGTTCTTCTTCTAGGAAATACCATTTCTTACTACTGTAATTCGAACAGAAGGGAATCATCTGGCTCTATCTAAGATAAAAATGCTTATTAGTCCCATTATGTTAGTTAATTTTATAACATCTTGTAATACTGATTTTGATTAAAATTAATTTTAGTGAGGAATGTCAATCTTCATAATAGTTAGACATGCAATATCACTTTAATTTTAATTATGCACATATTCCAGACAATACTAAAGAGTTTTATAATTGATGGTTTCCAATTGTAATATGTTTTTCCTACTGCTTTTGCATACAGGAATCTGTTTATAGGGAAATATTTTACTTATATTTGGAAAAGAATACATTTCTCTACCAATTTCACTTTAAAACAATTTTCATGGATCTCATATTATATATCATTCATTGTTCCTTTCTTATACCTATTTTTTTTCTATACCACCTATATATATATATATATATATATGAATATTCTTGATATTAAGGGCAACTTTTATATTAACATATTTTAAAGAGCTATGCCTTTATTGTACTATTCCTTGGAAATTTATTATGTTCTGTATTTTAAAAAAATAAAGAATTAAATTGTGACCTTGGTTTTTTTCTGAAAGTAGACTTCTATTTATTCTCATTTTAATGAATTTTTATCATTTCCTTCTAATTTGGCCTTTTTGCTAAAATAATTACTGATTTCCCCCTTCTGAATTAGCCATCAGTAACTAATTCAAATAAGCACTTAAAAAGTCTTTCTCCTGGGTGCTATAAAGAGCCCTAATTCCTTTTGAAAGTACTGTCTTTTAGCCCTTGTCTTAGCACAGGAATTTGTGACAGATATTTATAGGACATCATAATGTCACATGGGTTCTTCCAAAGCAAATTTCCTAATCAAATTATTGCCCTAGCTTAAGGTTTCTGTGAATTCTTCTGCCAAATATGTTGCTCGTTATGAAACTCTTAGTGCCTCAACTAATATTTTTCTGTTCACATTTGCAATTGTTCCTTCCTTTATAAATATAAGGCCTTTAGAATTTCATTTACCATTCATGCTCTTTGGTTAACCACATGCCTGTTGAATTGCTAGTTAACAGAATATACAAAAATGCAGAATTGGATAATCTCTGAGTCATTTTCCCTTGAGAAATTATGCCCTCTTTCCACCAGCCATTAATTGTCTATGTTTGGGGCCTTGTGAAAATTTTTCCAAGTATGGTGGCATGTAAGCATACACTGTTAGTTCTCAAGTCATATTCAAACAACAACATTTTTGAGATTTAATGGGTAAAATTTCTTTGTATATCTAAAAGAAACTAACTCATGGCAGACATTCTGGTCCTCTGGCCCTGATAGTTGTTCCCCCATAATTTTGGAATTCTCACTTAATATTGTGGTAGACACTGAGTTGTAGATATGCCATGCTCACTTACTGTGTAGATTTTGACCAGTTGTGGGTTTCTCTGACAGCCTCTGTCTGCTGCAAAGGGAGGCATTTCTGATGAAGGGATGAGGAGTATACCTATCTGTGGATATAAGGATACTTAGAAAAGTTTATATATATATATATTTATATATATATATATATATATATATATGGCAGAAGCGGGTCCTCTATAGCATCTACGGCGTCTTCAGACTTGAGTAGTAGTTGATTCCCTTCTATTGAAGAAGCCATAACTCTAACTAGATAGCTGTTATCTATCTGTTGTCTCTAAGTAAGGGTACAACTAACTGTATCAGCGAGGATATCTTGCTCAGCTGGTGATTGTTGGGAGTCACCATTTTACAGTTGACTGAGTGTTTTTCTCTCTTGTCAAGGGGAAGTTTTAACATGAGTGACTGAAAGATCAGTGCATAGAAAATATTATACTCATACTTAGTAAATTATTACTTTCTAGAATTCTATTCTGAAATGCTGATTAATTGGCTTTTATACTTGACATTTCTTAAGATAGTAACATATCAATAATAAAAAAATGTCAGGAGAGAGTTCAACCTAGACACGTGATATTACGATAACATTTTTCTCGAAGCGAAGAGTAGCAGCAATACATGGCCATATGTTGCTCAGTAAGGCAAAAGATAAAATGAACAGACCGCATCATGAAGAGCCCTTCACGCTGTCAGAGTCAGCCAGTTATTCTTCTGGTTCTATACAACTGGCTACTTATGAAACATTAAAATCAAATCACTTCAGGCAACTTCCTTGTAATGGATTAACGTGTCCGTGATCTAATCAAGCCTTAGAACAATATTACAAATGCCAAACAAGAGTTTCAAGCAGCAACATTAAGACCCTTTGCCAGCTGAATCCATTACTACAGAGAGAAATCCTTCAGGCAATGTTAGGTCAGTGATTATAGCAATTTATTTCTCTTTAGCTTATAGCACCCTGACCTCTTCATCTGTTTCTCTTCTATGAAATTATACTTCAGAATTTATACACACAAACTCTTGCTTACGAAAACATTTAATTTCTTTCACTCAAAATGTAGATATACTTTAATGAAAGTAGTTATTCGCTAGAATTCTATTCTGCAGTGCTGACCAATGTTTTTATACATGGAGTTTTTAAAAATGGTAACATTCTTTGCAATAAAAATACTTAGACCCAGACTGTATACTGGGTTATAATTTAAGAATCAGCATATTTTATTTAGAACATTTTTCAAATAGGTATAAAATTGCACATTTAATATTTTTTTCATCATCATCATCATCATCATTAATTATAATTTATTCACTTTGTATCCCTGCTGTAGCCCCCACCCTCATCTCTTCCGGATTTCCCCTTCTACCTTCTTCTCCCCCTATTTCCCTCCCCTTTAGGGGAGACTCTCTTCCACTTCTATCTAACCCTACCCTATCAGGTCTAATCAGGACTATCTGGATATACTTTTTCTGTGGCCAAGTAAGGCCACCTCACCAGGGGGAGACAATCAAAGAGCAGCAACTGAGTTCATGCCATTGACTGCTCCTGCTCCCCTTACTAGAGAACACCCATGGACACTGAGCAGCCCATAGTCTACATTTGAGCAGAGGTTCTAGGTGCTCAACTGTGTTCATAGCAGCTTTATTCATAATAGACATAATCTGGAAACAACCTAGATGTCATTCATTCGAGGAATGAATAAATTGTTGTACATTTATACAATGAGATACTACTTAGTAATTAAAAACAAGAAAATCATGAAACTTGCAGGCAAATGGATGGAACTAGAAAAGATTATCCTGAGTGAGGTAACCCAGACCCAAAAAGATAAACACATGATATATACTCACTTAAAGGTAGATGTTAGCCATATAATAAAGGAAAAACATACTAAGATATATGTCCTAGAGAAGCTAAACAACACGGAGTACTTTAGGGAAGATCCTTAATCTTCATTCAGAGAGGCAAATGGGATAGACATCAGAAGTGGGAGAAAACAAGGAACAGAACAGAGGGCTTCTACAGAGGGCCTCTAAAGACTCTACTCATCAGGGTATCGAAGCAGATGCTGAGACTCATAGCCACACTTTTGACAGAGTGCAGGGAATCTTACAAATGAAGGGGGAGATAGAAAGACCTGGAAGTGACAGGAGCTCCACAAGGAAACCAACAGAGCCAAAAATTCTGGGCCCAAGGAAACCTGCAGAGACTGATGAATATACCAAGAAGAACACATGGAGAGGACATTTAAAATGGCAACATTTTAGAGAGAAAAAAAAAAACCAAAGATTCCTCAAGTATTAAAATTTCCCTGTTCCAAAAGTATAAAAATTAATAAGATAATAAGCACTTTATTATTTATAAATTTAGCATAAGTGTGATATTAAAAAATGATAACAGTATACTAGATTATATTAATTATGATGCATATAACCTAAAATGAGTCTTTAATCCAAGAGGCTAGAATTTAGTTTCACTTGGCTCCTATTAAATCTAAGAGGTATGACCATCCTTCTAAAGGCATCATATACAATTCTATTTCCTGACATTTCTTCCATGTTGAGAACATTGCTAGCACTCATTAAAGGATAAGCTTCTTCTGTGTTTAAAATCATCTTCTGTGAGCCAGCTCATTTTCTGTTTTACTCTTTTTGAGCTTTCTTTTTCCACATTTTCTCTATACACAGAAAGTATTCAAAAGTCTGGATATGATATATGAACATTTAAAGTACTTTTTATAGCAAGGGTCTCATCAGTATAGTGTTAAAACTTCAGAATTACAATACTTTCTGTATTTTCTACTCTTTGGAAAAACGTTTTGCTGCTTGAAAGATATTTTAAGGAAATGTTTGGGGATAAGATAAATTTCTCACTATGGTATTAAGTGGAAAGGTTCTGTATATTACAGGCCTCTCTAAAATAGCCAGGTGGGTTCACAAATTACTGGAATAAAATATATCAGCAAAATTTAAACAGATGCTTAAGACAAGCAAATTTAATGACTTTTATCACAGTACATTTGTCAGATTTCTACAACATTTGATTGATGTTTGAGAACACCAAGATGTGTCAAAATCTGCTAATATTCATTCTAAAAGCGGCTAAATTTAAAACTGAACATGTAAAAAATATTAGCTTCCAACATCATGTGCATAGGAAGAGTAACAAGTAATAAACTACATAATTTTGTCTAATAGCACAAGGGGTTCTAAATATGAGGGGCATTTCATCATAGCGCTGTATGCTGTATCCTTGACACCACCTTTCTAACTTAATTGACATTTCTCTCATGTAAAAATGCTACTATATTTTAAGTGAATTGAATCTTATGAGTAACTATTAAAAGCCATAGTCTATATAGCATCAGTTTTCAGTAATGATTCCTTTTTACTTTAATAAAAAAAGTTATAGTCACTAAATTATCTGTTTTAAATTTAAAAAAGCTCAAAGGCCTCTAAATAATTATAAGATGTTACTCAGAGGTTTCAAGATGGTGGTGACCAGTGTATAAGGGGCAGAAGATCAGAGACTGCGAAACTAGGCATAGTCTAGATTCCTGGGACAAAATCCCAGCCACTTAACGATGGTTATACTGGACCTCCTGTGGAGAACATGTGGACAATACTATAAGACGGAATCCTGGATCGAAGATGGTGGAGTCCAGATGAATCTGAGCCCCAGGAATGCAGGGTCTAGTGCCTCAGAAGGCTGATTCCCCCACTGCTGCTCCCTGAAGCTGATGCACCACCACACCCTTCAAACAGATTGCTCCTTCCTGTCTTTGAAGGCATCCATGCCCACAACCCCTGCCCTCAGAGGCACCCTATGCACACGGATAGGGAGGAATGACGTAGTGATAATTGCCATCTAACCCAGCTCACTCTACAAATTCAATTCAATCCCTATCAAAATACCAACAGGAATATTCACAAACGTTGAGAGAACAATTCTAAACTTGCTAAGGAAAAATGAAAAACCCAGAATAGAGAAAACAATCCTATATAATAAAAGAACTTCTGAAGGTATCTCTATACCTGAACTCAAGCTCTACTACAGAGCGATAGTAATAATAATTAAAAAAAAATGCATGTTACCGACATAGAAATAGGCTGGTTAATCAATGGAATTGAATCAAAGGCTCAAAAATAAATCCATACTCCTATGGACACCTGAATTTTGACAAAGGAGCCAAAAGCATATACTTTCAAAAAGGGAGCTTCTTAAACAAATGATGCTGGTCTGAATTGATATATATGTATATATATATATATACATATATATATATATATATGTATATATATATGCACATAGAACCATATTTATCACCCTGCACAAAATAATGTCCAAGTGGAACAAAGACCTCAACATAGCAACACATACACTAAATATGCTAGAGGAGAAAGTAAATAAGAGCCTTGAACTCATTGGAACAGCAGACAACTTCCTCAACACAACACCAACAGCTCAGGATCTAAGATCAACAATTAATAGATAGGACTTCTTGAATCTCAAAAGTTTCTGCAAAGCAAAGGGCAGTATCAATAGAATGAAATGGCATCCTACAGACTGGGAAAAGACCTTCACCAATCCTACATTTGACAAAGGACTAATATCAAGGATATATAAAGAACTTAAGAATTTAAACACCAACAAACCAAATATTCAAATTAAAAAATGGGTACAGAGCTAAACAGAATTATCAACAGAGGAAATTTGAATGCTTGAGGGCACTTTAAGAAATACTCATAAGGATGATAAATGTAGGTCTATTTGCATTTTTCTACATGTAGACATCCAGTTAGACCAGCACCATTTGTTGAAGAAGCTACCTTTTATTCCATTGTATGATTTTGGCTTCTTGGTCAAAAATCAAGTATTCGTAGGTGTGTAGGTTTACTTCTGGGTCTTCTATTCAATTCTATTGATCCACTTTTCTGTTTCTATGCAGGTACCATGCAATTTTTATGACTATTGCTCTTTCGTGCAACTTGAGATCAGGGATGGAGATACCTCCACACGATATGCTGTTGTACAGGATTGTTTTAGCAATTCTGGATTTTTATTTTTTCAAATGAAGTTGAGAATTGTTCGTTCAAGTTCAGTAAAGAATTTTGCTGTTATTTTGATAGGAATTACATTGAATCTGTAGATTGTTTTTGGCAGGATGGCCATTTTCACAATGTTAATCCCACCCATCCATAAGAATGGGAGACCTTGCCATTTTCTTCAATTTCCTTCTTCAGAGACTTGAAGCTTTTTCAAACAGGTCTTTCACTTCCTTGGATAGAGTCACACTAAGGTACTTTATATATCACCCTGAGCAAAACTAAAGTCCAAGTGGATCAAAGACCTCAATATAAGGCATATTAAATCAGAAGAAAAAGTGGGGAAGAGCCTTGAACTCATTGGCACAGGAGAAAACTTCTTGAACAGAACACCAACAGCACAGTGTCAAAGATCAACAATTAATAAATGGGACCTCATGAAACTGAAAAAGTTCTATAAAGCAAAGGAAACTGTCATAAAACAAAATGACAGCCTACAGACTAGAAAGGATCTTCAACCCTATATCTGCCAGAGGGCTAATATCCAGAATATATAAAGAACTCAAGAAGTTAAACACCAACAAAACAAATAATCCAATTAAAAAAATGGGATACAAAGCTAAACAGAATTCTCTGCAGAGGAATATCAAATGGCAGAGAAACATTAAGAAATGATCAATGTCCTTAGTCATCAGGGAAATACAAATCCAAATGACCTGAGATTTGACCTTACACCCATCACAATGGCTAAGAACAAAACTCAAGTGGCAACACATGCTGGAAAGGATGTGGACAAAGGGAAACTCTCCTCCATTGCTGGTGAGAATATAAACTTGTGCAAACATTTTGGAAATAAATCTGGTACTTTCTCAGACAATTAAGAATAGTGTTACCTCAAGATTCAACTATAGGATCTCCTAGGCATATATCTAAAATATGCTCAAGTATACAACAGGGACATTTTTTTTTCAACCATGTTCATAGCATCTTTATTCATAATACCCCGAATCTGGAAACAACCCAGGTGTCCTTCAACTGAGGAATGGATACAGAAATTGTGGTACGTTTACACAATGGAATATTACTCAGCAATTAAAAATAAGGAAATCCTGCAATTTTCAGGCAAATGGTGGGAACTAGAAAGGATCATCCTGAGAGAGGTATCCCATAAACAGAAGAACACATATGGTATATACTCACTTAAAAGTAGATAATGGAATACAATATAGGGTAAACATTCTAAAATCTATACACTTAAAGAACCAAAACAAGATGCAGTACCCTGATTAAGTTTATCAATCCTCATTCAGAAAGGCAAACAGGACAGATATCAGAAGAGGGAGAAAATAGGGAACAGGATAGGAGCCTACCATAAAGGGCCTCTGAAACACTCTACCCATCATGGTATCAAAACAGATGCTGAGACTGATAGTCAAAGTTTGGGCAGAGTGCAGGGACTCTTATAAAAAGAAGGGGAGATAGAAAGACTTGGAGGGGACAGGAGTTCCACAAGGAGAACAACAGAACCAAAAGAAACCTGGCCCATGTGTCTGTTTTGAGACTGATACTTCAATCAAGGACCATGCATGGAGATAACCTAGAACCCCTGCACTGATGTAGGCCATGGCAGCTCAATCTCCAAGTGGGTTTCCTAGTATGGGGAACTGTATCTGTCTCTGACATGAACTTAGTGCCTGTCTCTTTGATCACATTCCCCTGAGGGGGGAAGCAGCCTTACCAGATCACAGAGAAGGACAGTGAAGCCAGTCCTGATGAGAATTGATAGGCTAAGATCAGATGGAAGGCAGGAGGAGGACCTCACTCAGAAGACTGAGGCTTAGGGAGGGGCATGAGAGGACTAATGAAGCAGGCAGCGGGGTGAGATTAGGAGGGGATGATGGAGGGGGTTACTGCTGGGATACAAAGTGAATACACTGTAGTAATCAAAAAATAAAAAGTAAAAAGATGAGACTTCCAAAGCAAAAAGAAGAAAGAAAAGAAATGTTCAATGTCCTTAGTTATCAGGGAAATGCAAATCAAAATGACTCTCAGAGGTAACTCTTACATCTGTCAGAATGACTATGTTCAAAACTCAGTTGATGACACATGCTGGAGTGTATGTGGGAAATGGGAACCCTCCTCCATTGCTGGTGGGAACACAAACTTGTACAACCACTTTGAAATCAGTCTGTTGTTTTCTCAGAAAATTGGGTATAGCCATTTCTCAAGATCCAGCTATCCCACTTATGGACACATCCAAAAAAAAAAAAAAATGCTCCAGTGTACAACAAGGACATTTTCTCAACTATGTTTATAGCAATATGTATAGGTTACCATGTGGTATATGAAGTGCCTCAGTGCTTCACCGCCATCTTGACCATGTGGTTATAATGTGCCTGCCATCTTGGTATGGGTAAAAAAAAAAAAAAAAAGGGAACCTTGGTCAAATAATTCTCATTTCCTTCCAGGTTAAAAGGATGAGTTATTTTATATTGATATTGGTTTTAGAAATTGAATTGTTTGCACTGGTAAATTCTGTTTTAAAATCTGGTTTTGACTTTTAAGATTATGGTTATGCCTTGTGACTTCTCTCCTACAAAAGGGGTACTTTATTTTGATATTGCAAAAACGGGTTTTAAAAAAATTGTTTAAATGTTTAAGGCTATAACAAAACGTTTAAAGTTCATCAGGCATTTGGGTATGACAATGATCTTAGGTAGTCTAACAGAAAATTTGAAAGTTTCTCGATCCTTTAGGGGAGAATAAAAATACTTTGGTATTTATTAATTTTACTAAGTAAAACTAAGCCATATGGTTTATACTAATTGAGAAAATTGCAATTTTTACTGAGTATCTTGTGGAGAGCTGTTTACTTGTTAAGCTGCTTTTTATGGAAAAACATGTTACCACCCTGTTCTTTACCTTGAGACTAAGAAAAAAGGAAGTTTCACCAAGTTCCTTAAAACTTGTTCTAAGTTCCTTAGAGTTTGTTTATGTTACCTTTATGTTATCTGCTACAAGGAAGTTATTTAAAAAAAATAATTTGGCATTTTCAGAACTTTTTGTATCAATGTAATTTGTTTTTGCTGTGACTATAAAAAGCAAATCATAGACACTGGGCTCCCAGGATCATGTCAGGATGGAAAGAATTTTGATGAGAGTTTTTATGTTTTTATGAACCTAAAGGTATATGAAATGTTGTAGAAGGCTAGTGAATGTACTATAAAAAGCCAGAGAGTTAATATGATTTGAGAAAGAACTGTATTTAAATATATTGTACTTCATTTAAAAGGCTGGTGATTCTTCATTGCAAAATGTTTTTTATGATCTTTTAAGGGGAAAGAATTCTGGCTGATAGGTTTGGTATGGCTAGAATAATTTGTACAGTTTAATATTGTTCTGTACTGTTCTGTTATGCAGTTGGTTCTAAAACTTATTTAATCACTATGTTAGAACTTTTGGTTGTGGGGGGGATTGTGGATGCTCCACAGTGTTTGCTGTATCATCAGCAAAATCTAATGGCTATGTTTGGTATTGTCAGTCGCAGCCTGTGCTAACACATGGCTAGCTGCCATGATGGTTCAGGGATAGAGAGCGCCTGGAGCTGTAATTTTGCTGCCATATTTGTTTAGGACTTCCAGCTGAGTTCAGTTACACGTGGCTAGCTGCCACGCTGGTCCAGAGATAAAGAGGGTGGAGCTATGAGTTTGTGATCATCTTTGTTTAGGTCTCTCAGTTATGTTCAGTCCTCTGATTAGTGCTAAGTGCAAAGCTTTTTACTGTTAATTTTAATGCAAGATGGTAAGATCAGCAAGATTTGCAAGCCTCTCTATGAACTGTATCTGATTAAAAGGTTTGCTTTGATTTTAGTTCAGAAAGAGCAGACTTAAAGTTACGCTAACGACTGCAGTTGGTTAAGATGTTGAGCTGTACCTAGTGTCTTTGTTTAGGTTTTTTTAAGGTTAAGCCTAGGACGAGTAACTATAAAGTTGCCTTTGGAAATCTACTTAAAATATGGTTCTAAAACATGCATCTTAGAAATATGCCAGAATTAGAATGTATAGCATTCTGTTTTATAGGACACAGTTTAGAGCAGATGATAAAAACAAAGAGTAACTCAGATTTGCTTGCCCTCAAGCTTGTTAGAGATCTGATGAATATGGCATTTTAACTGGGTAAGCTTATTGTGTCAGAAAGTCCCCAAATCCTGGCAGTAGCTCCCTCAAGGTCTCTGAGAAGATTTGGGCATGACAGATGACTGTGACTCTGGATAGTGGTATGTTAACCACTGGGCAATACTGCCTCAACTGGCCCACTACTAGGGCCCAGCCTAAACTGTGGACAAAGCCATGGACACCTGGAGAGCTATTATCTCACATTGTGAGAGGCAAGGTGAGGTCGATCTCTCATGTTCCTCTTTCCACAGAAGCAGTCTCTCATCTCTGCCTAGCTGGACCGCCTCTGCCCATGATGTTATGAGACCACAGGAGTCAGGGACACTGCCTAGGTGATGGACTAACTAGTCATCCCTGTCATTTTGATTGGCACATGGATTGGTATATTTATTTAGCTTATAATTTATCCTTCTCAGGTCTCTGATCACTTTGATGGTTATACGAAGCTAATGGTAGCTTTACAGCTAAAGAGCAGACAATTAGATCCACTGTTAGCTCATTGATCAATTCATTAGCTAGCTAGAACTACATGGTACTAGACCCCTTATTTAGAAAAACAGGTTTGCATTGCTCACAGGACTCATGTTATTTGCCTGTATCTTAAGATAAATAAATGGATAAAAATATAGAGCTTATGTAGGGTCTGAGGATATAGGAGTTTAGATTTTAAAAATCTAGAAAATGTTGTTATTTAGTCTGAGGAAATATTTCAGGGTTAATAAGTGCAAAAAAGATTGGAGAGTCTAAGTTGATGTTTTAAGGTATATAATTATGAATTATAAAGGTATAAAAATGTTTTAAAGCATACTAAAAATAGGAGATAATTTAGAGCTCTCCCCCCTCTTTGCTACTGTTATGCTTATGTTATGAGATTTCAGAAGTTCAGAGTTTTGGCATTGATCAATGGAGTTGATGGAGCACTGACTGCTTATTATTCAGTCACCAGCTTGAGATTTTAGTTTCCTTTGGTTGTCTTCTGGAGATAGACTTAAAGGTGTTTCTTGTCATGTTAAAAACATCTGTTTAATGGATATATCTGACCCAAAAGTCGTAGCTTTTAGTATGGTATTCTTAATATCTGCCATTTCTGGGGTAGACTTAGACACAGCACTATCTTAAACCTATTCCTTCTAGTTACTTTATAAAGAAAAATCCAAGCATCCGGGGTTTAGCATGAAAGCCAGTAATGTATTTCTGCCTAACTTTCCAGTGTGAACATGAAGATGGGGTCTAAAAGTAGATGCTGAGTGTATGAAAAATGGCCAAGCTCCATTTGTGGCTAATTACCAACAGCTATGCCCACAGAAAAAGTGTTAAAGAGTTCCAGACTGTGGACACACTTAAGTTATTTATAAAGGTTATAAAACAAACAGCTAACTGATACTCATTCAGTGGGATGCAGTTTTACCTGTTACTCTCAGAATGTTATGTTAGATTTGCTGAATATATATTTTATTTTGTGTACAAAAAAAAAAAATTCATATGAGTTTCAGGATGTGACCTGGATCTGGCATAGTTCAAAAGGATCGCAGATGAGATTTTCCCTGATCTTTCCCATTTAATAGACAAATTTTAACTTCTGTCTCCAGTCTGAATTTGTCTCAGCAGATTTTCTCCTGTTTGAATCTGTTCTGGGATCAACTGTGGATTGCAAGCTGAAATCTGGATTTTTTGGAAACTGACATGATTGCTTCTTGCCTCTTCGGTGGATCAACTAACCAGATGCTTGTGACTGCCTCATTACCCAGCCTTTGACTGGCATTTTAGCCTTCCTAGCCCCTGTTGCCAATGGTCCAATGTCAGCACTGAAGAAGCTCCCGAAGTTGGACCTCCAGCCCAAAATCCATGCTAAGTCAAAAGGGGCTGGATCCCTGGCATTAGCTATTATCTTGGGCATCTGCTTAGCCAAAATGGAAACTAATATTGCAGCAACTGGGCTAAAAGCCTAGAAAGACCCTAGAGAGAAAGGACAATAGTTCTCCTTGGCTTACTACCCTTATATCCACCCTGAAGGAACCCCTACTCATTTTGATTTTTATCTTTGGGCCTTGTATTTTCAATTGCTTAATGGCTTTCATAAAGAAATGCCTGAGAGCAATACACTAATGGTACTAAGATCCCATTATAAAAAGGTAAATCTATAGGCTACAAGGGGTCATATCTGGAAGACCCAAGATTGGGTCTTCAAATGATCATGGGAAAAGGGGAAATGAGAGACCAAAAAAATTAGCTATTATTAATTAATGCCTGAACTAGGAGGGTGGAGAAGTCCAGTAATGCCCTGAGGGGAAGGACTGCCTTACTGCATTCTTTCCCCACCCACTAGAGATACAGTTGCTAGGAAACTGGACCATCCCCCTAGGGAGGGACACCAGATCATTAATGGCCTGGGAACCTTCCTATAGCCAATCGATTCAAAATGTAGCATTTTGACCAATAGATGCTTGCCAGGCAGGAATCACCCCTGCCTTAGGCATGCTGGGATGGACCAGAATCTTTACATGACCCAACTAACTTCTGTGTCTAGACATTTTGTTTCTGTTGTTCTCCTTGTGGAGCTTCTGTCCCTTCCAGGTCTTTCTATCTCCTCCTTATTTCATAAGATTCCCTGCACATTGCCCAAATGTTGGCTATGAGTTTCAGCATCTGCTTTGATACCATGCTGAGTAGAGTCTTTCAGAGGCCCTCTGTGGTAGGCTCCTGTCTTCTTCCCTGTTTTCTCCCTCTTCTGGTGTCTATCCAGTTTGCTTTTCTGAATGAGGATTGACCTGCCTACCCAGGGTCCTCGTTCTTGCTTAGCTTCTTTAGGTGTACAGATTTTAGTTTGTTTATCCTATATTTTATGTCTAATATCCACTTATAAGTGAGCATATTCCATGTTTGTCTTTCTTCTTCTGGTTTACCTCATTCTGGATGATCTTTCCTAGATCCCACCATATACTTGTCAATTTCATGATTTCTTTGCTTTTAATTGCTGAGTAGTTTTCCATTGTGTTTGTACCACAATTTCTGCATCCATTCTTCCATTGATGGACATCTGGGTTGTTTCCAGACTCTGACTATTACAAATAAACTGCTACAAACATGGTTGAGCAAATATCCTTGTTGTATACTTGAGCATATTTTGGATATATGCAAATTAAAGCTACTTTGAAAGTTAATTCATCTCATCCTAATCATCTAGGCTATGATAGACAAACAGACAAGAGCAAAATGTATTTTGGAATTATGTTGTTTATGTAATGTAGTGGTTGTGGGTTCTCTTCTAAGACCCATGATTTCACTGGCCCTCGGTAGTTTGTTAGATTTCCAAGACCAATTTAATTAGAGCTTCCTCTTCTTATTTTCTTGACATGATTACACTTCCTTGATCAGGATACATTGTACCCCATTACTTGCCTTCTATCATTCCCCAGTGCCCCACCCCAGAGACAGTTCCTTTTTATTTTCCTATTTCCTGCATTTATTACATGATGTGTACTCTCACATGTCTGCATATTTGTAACAAGGATCTTCCATTAAAAGAAAGTGCTTTTTTTTTTCTTCTTTCAGAGTCTGGTTACATTACTCAGTATATGAAATTTTCTGGTTCTCATTTACATGCAAATTATTTCAATTTCTTATATCTGAATAATTTTCCTATACATATACATACATGTGTATAATATTTCAGTATATATTTGTCCGAAAGGTACTTATTTTACATTTCTTAGATATTATGGATAGAGCAGTAATGAGTGTCTAAGCAAGTATTTGTAGAGTAGAATGTCAAGTCCTCTAGACCAAGAGAGCTATGCCAAAGTCTTGTGGTAGATTAATTTTCCTTACTGTTTTAAAAGTTCTCCACACTAATTTTTATAGCAGATGCACCAGTTTTCAGTCATAACAACAGCAAATGTGAGTTTCCTGTTTCCTACAGTGATTCAAATACCTGTTGTTGTTTTTGTCATTTCTTCCCAGTATAAGATGAAATCTCAAAGTTGTTTAGATCTGCATTTCTCTAATTGCAAATTAACCTGAGTCATTGCTTGATTTTTTATTCTTCCTTAAAGATTTGTAGAATTTTTGGGATCTCTTATGTGAAGCGTCATATCAATGTGGATAATAATACCTCAACATCTTATTTTTCTATTTTTATACCTTTAGTTTCTCTCTTTTGTCTTATTGATCCAGCTAGTACCACAGACACAACACTGAAAAGGAGCGGGAATATTAAACATCCCTGTTTAATCATCCTGGCTTTGATGAGATTGCTTCAACTTTTCATTTATGTAGGATCATGTGGACTGTACTCTTCTCATCTATAGCTTTTATTATGTTGAGGTTTGTTGCCTATAGAACTACATTCTATATGACATTTTTCACTATAAATCATGAATTCATGTTAGATTTTTCACAAAGGCCATATATTGGTTTATTGAAATACTTGCATAATTTTGTTGTTCAGGTCCATTTAGATGGTTTATTACTTTTATTGTCTTTTGTATATTTAACCACCTGTGACTCTTCTCCTCTTCTCTTTCCTCTATTCCTGCCATTTGTAGATTTAAACATAGTGTTCTAGATTTCCTAAATATTCTGGGCCTAAATTTATTTTTTATAGATTTAACATTTTGTCTAAGGTACCAGTTTCTTCTACCTTATTTTCAGTTCCTGAGGGTTGAAGACTATCCCATCCAACGTCTCATTCTCTGTTGGTGTGGTTTACTGCTGAGGTTTTGCTGTCTTAATTTTTTTCATTTCCAGTTTAATCTCAGTTTAGGTATTTTTGTGATTCTATTTCTACTTTCATGTGGGTTTTTTATTGTTTTTTTTCTCCCCACATTTTAATACTGTAAATTAAAATAAATGTTTTTTCGCTTTAAAAAATAGTGTGAAGGCAATATAAATACAATTCTATGTGTTTTTTCTTTTTATCATCATTAATATTAATTACAATTTATTCATTTTGTTTTCAGGCTGTATCCCCTTCCCTCATCTCCTCCTTGTACCACTCTCCCCCCTCTACTCCCTCTACGTTCTTCCCATAGTCAATGATAGAGGAGGTCCTCCTCCCCTACTATTTAACCATAGCATATCAAGTCTCATCAGGACTGTCTGTATCATCTTTCTCTGTGATGTAGCAAGGCCACCTTGCCAGGAATAACTGATCAAAGAGCAGCCAAACTTTGGGCAGAGGGTGGGAATCTTTTTTTTTTATTAATTACACTTTATTCATTTTGTATCCCCCCATAAGCCCCTCCCTCCTCCCCTCCCGATCCCACCCTCCCTCCCCTTTCTGCATGCATGCCACTCCCCAAGTCCACTGATAGGGGAGGTTCTCCTCTTCTTTCTGATCTTAGTCTATCAGTTCTCATCAAAAGTGGCTGCATTGTCCTCTACTGTGGCCTGAATCTTATGGAAGAAGGGGGAGAAAGAAAGACCTGAAGAGGACAGAAGCTCTAGAAGGAGACCAACATATCCAAAAAACAAACAAACCAACAAAACAAAACAAAACAAAAAAAAACTGGGCCCAGGGGGTCCTGCAGAGACTAATGAATCAACCAAGGACCATGCATGGAAAGGAGACCTCCTGCTCAGATGTAGCCCATAGGCAGCTCAGTCTCTATGTGGGCTCCCTACTAATGTGAGCAGGGCAGTCATTGTCTAAACTTTATGTATTTTTACTCATTTTAATATGAAAATTTAAGATATTCATTTAAATGATAACAACTTCACTTTCTTTCACAGGTGCAAAATATGTAGATGACAAAAGTAGAAATGATATTTGGAAGCATACAGGACAAGCCACAGAACATAGCCTGAAAATAAATATTACCTATACTGAGTAGATCCTTTGGTTAAAATACATATAGTTTAATTTTGTTTTTATTAAAAATAAGGTTTTTTTCTCATACTATATATCCTGATTATCATTTCCAGTCATTCTACTCTTCACCCTTCTTCCTCCTTCTTCCTCTCTAGATCCATTCCCTTTCTATGGATCATGAGAAATAAACAGGCTTCCAAGTCAAAATTAAATATAAGATGAAGCAAAAATTATCATAGAGAAGTATGGATACAGCCAACCAACAGAAATAAATAGGCCCATGTAAAAGGACTTGTTCTCAAAGCCCAGTTCCATAAAATTATTAAGCTAATTTATATGCAGAGGACCTAGTATAAACACATGTAGGCCTGTGCTTTATGCTTTGGTCTCTGTGAGCTCATATCCTAAATGTAGGCATCAGATTGACTTCTCCAAACTTAGTGAATTTTATGTATATTTGTGTATTATTGGCAATGGGCCCTTTGTCTTAGCAACTATCTGGACTGATAGGAATTTCTATGTGACCATGTTAGCCAATAACTCAATTGGATGCAACGCAGACCTGCCACTAGGTGCTTTGCTTTGCAATAGAAGTGGACGGTTGATGCTATACACCCCCTATATTAGGCGTCTTCATTAGGATCACCATCATAGATTCCAGTGAATTTTCACTCTACTAGATTTCTACACCATGCTCCACAACTCCCTGCCTCCAATTTCTGTTGTCCCTCCCTGAATTCTCTCCCTCTACACTATCTCTGCCCCACCTAATCCCCCACCCACTGTCTGCCTATAGAAACTGTATTACCCACTCCAAGTTTCCCCTCTAGACACTCCCTTTTGACCTAACATCTCTAGGTCTATAGATTGTAGCTTGATTATCATTTACTTAACAGCTACATCTGAGCAGGGGTTCTAGGTTATCTCCATGCATTATCCTTGACCTGGCCAACAGAATCAAAAGATCTGAGCTCACAGGTCTTTGCAGAGACCAATACTTTAATGGGTATTTTGTTCCTTGGTTTCTGTTGCTCTCTCTCTAGACTTAAAATATGATACATATGGGTTTTATTGTTAAGTGTGATTCTTCATGTTGGTGGGTAGCTGACAGTACTAGAGATGGGTTAGGAGGAAGGCCTAGAGAAATTGTTTAAAAGAGGCAGATATTGCCACATTAGAAGATAGAAATGTCTGATTGCTTCTTTTTTTTTTACTTTTTATTAGAGTACGTTAGCCTTCCCTTTTACTTTAAGGTTTTCCCTATCTTTATAGCTAGGATGTATTACTATAGATACCAGATAATTGGATTTTGTTGTGGAATCATTTAGTCAGCCTGGGTCTGTTAACCTGGAGAATTGAGGCCACTACTGTTCAAGTTATTATTGAAATGTGTGTGCTCTTTATGGTCACTGTGTTGTGTTTTTTTATGATGATGATGATGATAGTCTTGACAGTGGTGGTAGCAGTAGCAGTATTATTGTATTATTATTAGTAGGGTATGTCTGTGTGTATTCTCAATGGTACTTTGTATTTAATAGTTTCACCTCATATTTCTTAACACAGTTTAGCAGTTATTAATCTCTTTGGGGCAAAATATGGTTTCATTTATTTTCTTCCAGGTTTGGTTACTTGGATATAAATTTTTTCAGGCTGTTTATATCATAGAAAGATTTTATTTTCTCTTCAATTATGGCAGATGACTATGCAGGGTATATTAATCTAGTCTGGCCATTGTAATCTTTTAGAATTCAGCATGTATTGCTTCAGGCTCTGCTAGCTTTCAGAGTTGTCATTGAGAAATCAGCTGCAATTGTGATGGAATTTCTTCTATGTGACTATTTTTCATTTTTCTTGCAGCTTTCAATACACTTTTTCATACACTTAGTATTTCAACTATGGAATACTATAGGGATTTTGTTTTATGGTCTTGTATGTTTGGTGATCTGTATGCTTTTTCCACTGGTTTGGGTTTGGCACTCCTTAATGTGGGGAAGCTTTTTTCTCTCATTTTGTTGAAGATTTGCTCTATGCCACTCTCTTGGGATTATTCTTTTTCAGTGAAACCAATAATTCAAAGGCTTGTTTTTTTTAACTTGCATTTTATGTTTTCTGTATGTTTCATTCACATGGGTTTTCCCCATATTCTATGATTATTTGGTTTAGATTCTCTACTCTGTCTTCATACCCCAATATTCTATCTCCTTGATCATTCTTACTTGTAAGGCTTCTCTTTGAGTTTTATTAGTTAGTTTACTGTTATTTTCAATCATATCTTCATTTCTTTTTGAGTGCTCTTCAAATAGTGCTCTTCTCTCTATTGAATTCTAATTTATAGTTTTTTCAATATACATATCATGATTTCTATCATTTTATGTTTATATTTATTTGAATATCACTCAGAATTTGTTTTCATTAATTTCATTGAGTTTTTCCACTGTGTTATTTTCAAACTCCTTGATATCTTTGTCAAAGTTTATTGTTGCTCTTATTATTGTCTGTCCTGGATTTCAGGTTGGTAATTCTTGTTGACAAACATTTGTACAAAAAATTTAAATTTTGGAGACAGAATTCTGCTTGATCTCTCATATTGTTGGTATATTTCTGATAATGTTTAAGCATGTGTTAATTCTATGCTTAATATGGTCTGAGATGATTGGAGCAGAAAGGATGTGCAAGCAAGTTGGGCCTAAAGTTTGGGAATGGCATGGGTGGAATGAAGGGGAGAGAAGGGACTGTGCTGGTGTATAGAATATGCTTCTTGGTCAAAACCTGCAGTGTAGAAGTATATAAGGCTGGGTATAGGGTTTTTGTGGTATGAGTGGGGCATATGGGTTGGTAACAAATAGAGCAGGCACTGGCAGAGGTATAGAGGTCGATTGTTGTGCAGGCAGGTTGGCCAGGTAGACCAGGATACTTGGTGTCATTTCTGGGCTAGATCTGCTGAGTTGGGAAGGGTGTTAGAAGAAAGGATCAGACAGTTTCACTGTTTGAGAACATGGAGATAAATATGCTGAGTATGGCTCGGTGGGAGACCAGATATCATGTGCTAAAGACCTGTGGGTTGGTGGCAAGAAGGAAATGTTCTGGTAGAATTGGAAAATAGAATGTGTTTTACATATAAGTCATTATTAATGTATTGCTAATACCACATGATTTCTAGATGAAATAGCAATTAATATTCCTAACTTCATTATTATGTTGTGTTTCCTGAGTGTTATGCTGTTAATAGGACAAATGTTTTTGCATAGGGATATGCAAAGTTATTAGTCAGTAACCTTTACAATTTATTCATTTTACAATAGGCAATGTAACACACTAAAGTGTAGTATGAATACTAAACCAACTTTTTCAAGGAATTGCAAAATAAATGATATATAAGTATAAAATGGCGTTTTCTCTTACAGAATTTTAAATTGTTTCTTGTCACAATAAAAATCTATACATATATTCTCATTCATATCAATATGCTGTCACTATGTCACACTATGTTTCATCTCTATGTTCCCTTTAAATGAAATGTGGTTTGAAGGATGAAATCTAATATAAGGAACATATGTTTGAGTAAACTTATCAAGGTAGTAAAAAGAATTCACAGAATATATAAACTAGTTCAGAGTCCTAGGATGTAGAGTTAATGCTGACACTGTACTGTACAGTGTGTTTATCCTATTTTTATTATCCTCATCTGTATTCTAGAGGTTCCCTTGGGATTGCCTTTTCTTGCTTATGGAATTTTGTTGACACATTAGATGTCAACATCTAAAAAATTTATGGTGTGGAACAGAAGGGTGTTTCCTTCTTAAAGTTTTATGTTTCCAGGTTTTCCTCTCCTGATGTGGCAAGTGGGATTATCTTTGGATATCACACTGGGATTTTTGCCAGACAATGTTTCAGGAACAGAGAGAAGAAAAGAGATGGATAGCAAAGTTTAAGATTGACAGTACCTGTTCATGGGATTAAAATCAGAATTGTTTCCATTTTGAACAGGTCTAAGTAATATTAATACCATCTTTTAGGATTAATGAACATAGATAGTTTGCATAGTCAAAAAACATGACACACAATATATTACACATATAAATTCTCTATTAAGCTATGACTATTATGATCTTTCATGCTGTCTTGTAGAAATAATTATATTTTATTAAAGTCACATGGCAGACACTTGTAATCCTAATACTCTGGCTCAGAATGTACTGTTCTTAACATTAACTTACTTCCATTTTCAAATCTCCTATGCTTCAAAGGTATCAAAGATAGTAGCACCAAACCCCACCATACGTCCCACATTTCACAAATTGGTTGAGCTGTTTTAAGGACACTGATAATTGGCCACAAATGCTATAAAGTAATTGCATTCAACCTCTTAAGTCTTTATGCAGTATAAGTGAACATAATTCACAAAATATGTATAATCAGCATGTTATCAATAGATAAATTGTTGTTCACGGATGGTAAAACATCACATTAACTTTTTCTGGAAAATAAACGTTTTTTTGTTTTGTTTTGTTTTTTGTTTTTTTTTTTTTAACTCAAGGAAGAACTTTATTGTGGTCTAGAGAGAATCAGTAATGATGGGAAGGCATGGTATGCCAGCAAAATCAGGAACTGCCTGATCACCTCTTTTAAAATCTACCCAGAGCAAACAGAGTGAGAGAACAGGCACTATTGCAAGGTTACAAACGTTCAAAGTCATCCCTGTGACATACTTCCTCAGAAAGATTCTACCTCCAAGGTCCAATAACCTCCCCCAAACAGCATCACCAACTGAGGCCAACTATTTAAAATCTGAGGCTATGGGGGACATTTCTTTTTTTTTTATTTTTAAACATTTATTCTTGTGTCCCATTTTATGGTTCCAGTAATTTTTTTCAATTTTCTTTTTTAAATTTTTTTTATTAATTATACTTTATTCACTTTGTATACACCCATAAGCCCTTCTTCCTCCCCTCCCAAACCTACCTACCCTCCACCTTCTTCACACATGCCCCTCCCCAAGTCCACTGATGGGGGAGGTCCCCCTCTCCTTCCTTCTGAACTTAGTCTATCACATCTCATCAGGAGTGGTTGCATTGTCATCTTCTGTGGCCTGGTAAGGATGCTACACCATCAGGGGGAGGTTATCAAAGAGCAGGCTAATCAGATTATGTCAGAAGCAGTCCCTCTTCCCACTACTATGTAACCTACTTGGACACTAAACTGCCATGGGCTATATCTGTGCAGGGGTTCTAGGTTATCTCCATGCCTGGTACTTGGTTGGAGCATGAGTCTCTGGGAAGACCCCTGTGTTCAAATTTTCTGGTTCTGTTGCTCTCCTTGTGGGGTTCCAGTCCTCTCCAGATATTATTCTTTCCCACTTCTTACATAAAATTCCATGTACTCTGCCTAACAGTTGGCCATGAGTCTCAGCATCTGCTTTGATAGTCTGCAGGGCAGAGCCTTTCAGAAGCCCTCTGTGGCAGGTTTCTAAATTGTTTACTGTTTTCTTCTTCTTCTGATGTTCATCCTCTTTGCCTTTCAGGATGGGATTGAGCATTTTAGTCAGGGTCCTCTCTCTTGATTAATTGCTTTAGATGTACAGATTTTAATAGGTTTATCCTATGTTATATGTCTATGGGAGTGAGTATATACTGTGTGTGTCCTTCTGTTTCTGGGACAGCTCACTCAGGATGATCCTTTCCAGGTCCCACCATTTATATAAAAATTTCATGATTTACTTATTTTTCATTGCTGAGTAATATTCCATTGTGTAGATATATCACAATTTCTGCATCCATTCTTCAGTAGAGGGGCATCTGGGTTGTTTCCAGCTTCTGGCTATTACAAATAAAGCTGCTACAAACATGGTTGAACAAATATCCTTATTGTATACTTGAGCCTCTTTTGGATATATGCCTAGGAGTGGTATGGCTGGATCTTGAGGAAGCTCTATTCCTAAATGCCTAAGAAAGCGCCAGATTGATTTCCAGAGTGGGTGTACAAGTTTACATTCCCATCAGCAGTGGAGGAGGGTTCCCCTTTCTCTATAACCTCTCCAGCATGTATTGTCACTTGAGGTTTTCATGTTGGCCATTCTGATAGGTGTAAGTTGAAATCTCAGGGTTGTTTTGATTTGCATTTCCCTAATGGTTAATGAGGTTGAGCATTTCTGTAAGTGTTTCTCTGCCATTAGATATTCCTCTACAGAGAGTTCTCTGTTTAGCTCTGTTCCCCATTTTTTAATTGGATTACTTGGTTTGCTGCTTTTCAGCTTCTTTAGTTTTTTATATATACTGGATATTAGCCCTCTGTCAGAAAAAAGGTTGGTGAAGATTCTTTTTTTTAATTTTTTTTTTACTATTAATTACACTTTATTCATTCTGTATTCTTCCATAAGCCCCTCCCTCCTCCCCTCCCGATCCCACCCTCCCTCCCTCTTCTTCATGCATGCCCCTCCCCAAGTCCACTGATAGTGGAGATCCTCTTCTTCTTCCTTCTGATCTTATCTTTGAGGATATTGTAACCAAGGATTTATTGGCAATGTGTTGTTGAAGTTCTGGCTGGAGACATTTTTATATTTCAGTCATTATCAGAGTTGCTCACATATGAGGGGATCATCAATTTATGTTACCTGCTCTGTTTAGTCTTTTTGATTATTCTCTTGTATGTGGCGAAGATATTCAGGTGGTCCTCCTCTGTCATATCTGATTTTTATTAGTTTTGATGAAACCCATATTTTCTCTTCTCCTGCATGAACATATGCAAAACCTCTTCCCCAGAGTAACAAATTCCCTGCTCTCCATTGTGAAGTTGAGATATCCTTGAAATAAATAGGCTGAAATCAGAAGATTTTTTTTATAAACCAGTGTCTCTCTGTAGCCACTGTTTGTTGTTCATTAACACATAAGAAATTTAAGGTCAATAAAGCATTATGTAATCTTTTTTATTTTTATTTTATTTTTTATTAATTATACTTTATTCATTTTATATACTCTTATAAACTCCTCCCTCCTAACCTCCTAATCCCACCTTTTCTTCCCCTTCTCCACGAATGCACCTCCCCAAATCCGCTGATAAGGGAGGTCTTCTTCTCCTTCCTTCTGATCCTAGTCTATCAGATATCATCAGGAGTGGCTGCATTGTCATTTTCTATGGTCCAGTAGGGCTGCTCTCCCCTCAGAGGGAGGTGATCAAAGAGCAGGGCAATCAGCTTATGTCAGAGGCAGTCCCTCTTCCCTTTACTATGTAACCCACTTGGACACTGAACTATCATGTGTTACATCTGTGCAGGGGTTCTAGGTTATCTTTCCCAACCTGTAAGCAGTTGTTTTGTTTTGATGACGGTTTCCTTTGTTTTGCAAGAGTGTTTCAGTTTCATGAGGTCCTATTTATTGATTGTTGCTCTTAGAGCCTGTGCTGTTGGTGTTCTGTTCAGGAAGTTGTCTCCTGTACCAATTAGTTCTAGGGTTTTCCCCACTTTTTCTTCTAACCGATGTAATGTGTCTGGATTTATGTCGAAGTCTTTGATCCACTTGTACTTTAGTTTTGTTCAGGGTGATAAATATGGATCTATTTGCATTTTTCTACATGTAAACATCCAGTTAGACCAGCACCATTTGTTGAAGATGCTATCATTTTTCCATTGTATGGTTTTGACATCTTTGTCAAAGATCAGGTGTCCATAAGGGTGTGGGATTATTTCTGGGTCTTCTATTTGGTTCCATTGATCCATCATTCTGTTTCTATGCCAGTACCATGCAATTTTTATAACTGTTGCTCTATAGTACAGCTTAAGATCAGGGATGGAGAAACCTCCAGAAAATCTTTTATTATAGAGAATTGTTTTAGCAATTCTGGATTTCTTGTTATTCCATATGAAGTTGAGAATTTTTCTTTCTAGACCTGTAAAGCTTTTGGTAAGATGGCCATTTTTACTATGTTAATCCTGCCAAGCCATGAGCATGGGAGATCTTTCCATCTTCTGATATCTTCTTCTAATTCTTTCTTCAGTACTGGAAATTTTTTTCATACAAGTCTTTGAATTGCTTGGTTAGGGTTACACCAAGGTACTTTATGTCTTTGTGGCTACTGTGAAGGGTGTAGTTTCCCTAATTTCTTTCTTAGACTTTTTGTCTTTTGTCTACAGGAGGGCTATTGATATTTTTTTTTGAGTTAATTTTGTATCTGACCACTTTGCTGAAGGTGTTTATCAGCTGTAGGAGTTCCCTGGTAGAATTTTTGGGATCACTCAGATATACTATTATATCATCTGCAAATAGTGATAATTTTACTTCTTTCTTTCCAATTTGTATCCCCTTCATCTCCTTCAACTGTCTTATTACTCTAGGAAGTACTTCCAGACTATGTTGAAGAGATATGGAGAGAGTGGGCAGACTTTCCTTGTCACTGATATCAGTGGGATTTCTTTAAGTCTCTCTATATTTAGTTTGATGTTGGCTAAAGGCTTGCTGTATATTGCCTTTACTATGTTTAAATATGTGCCTTGTATCCCTGATCTCTCCAATACTTTAAACATTAATGGGTTTTGGATTTTGTCAAATGCTTTTTCAGCATCTAAGGAGATTATCATGTGTTTTTTTTTTTCTTTCAGTTTGTTAATATGGTGGATCACATTGATGGATTTCCTTATATTGAACCACCCTGCATACCTGGGATGAAGCCTACTTGGTCAGAGTGGATGATATCTTTGATGTGATCTTGTAATCGGTTTGCAAGTATTTTGTTGAGTATTTTTGTATCAATGTTCATAAAGAAGATTAGCCTAAAATTCTTTCTTTGTTGGAACTTTGTGAGATTTAGGGACCAAGGTGACTGTGGCTTCATAGAATGAGTTTGGTAGTGTTCCTTCTTTTTCTATTTTGTGGAATAGTTTGAAGAGAATTGAAGTTAGCTCTTCTTTGAAGATCTGGTAGAATTGTGCACTGAAACCATCTGGCCCTGGGTTTTTGTTTTTTGTTTTGTTTTGGTTTTTTTGGATGGGAGTCTTTCAATGACTGCTTCTATTTCCTTGGGGGATATAGGACGATTTAATTGATTTACCTGGTCTTGATTCAGTTTTGTTAAGTGGAATTGATCAAGAAAATTGTCCATTTCATTTTGATTTTCAATTTTTGGGGCATACAGATTTTTGAAGTATGTCCTAATGATTGTTTGGATTTCCTCAATGTCTGTAGTTATGTCCCCCTTTTCATTTCTGATTTTCTTGATTTGGATGGTGTCTCTCTGCATTTTAGTTAGCTTGGCTAAGAGTTTGTCCATCTTGTTGATTTTCTCAAAGAACCAGCTTTTGATTTCATTGATTCTTTGAATTGTTTTATTTGCTTCTAGTTGATTGATTTCAGCCCTGAGTTTGATTATTTCCAGCCATCTACTCCTTTTTGGTTTGTCTGCTTCTTCTTTTTCTAGGGTTTTTAGGTGAGGCTATTAAATTGCTTGAATGAGCTTTCTCAAATTTCTTCTTGAAGGCACTTAGTGCTATGAACTTTCCTCTTAGCACTGCTTTCATTGTGTCCCACAAGTTTGGGTATGTTGTGCCTTCATTTTCTTTGAATTCTAGGAAGACTTTAATTTTTTTCTTTATTTCTTCCCTGACCCAGCTGTCATTTAGTAGCAAATTGTTCAGTTTCTATGGGTGTGTAGGCTTTTTGCTATTTCTGTTGTCGTTGAGGTCCAGCATTATTCCATGGTATTCAGATAGGATACAAGGGATTATTTCAATCCTCTTGTATCTGTTGAGGCTCACTTTGTGACCAACTATATGGTCTGTTTTGGAGAAGGTTCCATGAGGTGCTGAGAAGAAGGTAAATTTTTTTTGTGTTTGGGTGTAAGGTTCTGTAAATGTCTGTGAGTTCCATTTGATTCATGACCTCTGTTAGAGACATTGTTTCCTAGTTTAATTTCTGTTTTGTTGACCTGTCCTTTGTTGAGAATTGAGTGTTGAAGTCTCCCATTATTAATGTGTAGGGATCTATGTGTGGCTTAAGTTTTATCAATGTTTCTTTTACAAATGTGTGTGCTCTTGTATTTGGGGCATAGATGTTCAAGATTGTGATGTCTTCCTGGTGGAATTTTCCCTTGATGTGTAGGAAGTGTCCTTCCCCATCTCTTTTGATTAATTTTGGTTGAAAGTCTATTTTATTAAATATTAGTATGGCTACTCCTGCTTGTTTCTTAGCTCCATTTGCTTGGAAAGCCTTCTTCCGACCCTTTACCCTTAGATAATGTCTATCTTTGTGACTTAGGTGTGTTTCTTGTGTGCAACAGATTGCTGGGTCTTGTTTATGCATCCATTCTGTTAGTCTTTGTCTTTTTGTTGGAGAATTGAGTCCATTGATGTTGAGAGAGATTAATGACCAGTGACCGTTAGATTCTTCAATTTTTATGTTGGCTGTGCTCATAAGGTTGTGTGCTTGGTTGCTTTTTGTTTTATTGTAATCAGGTTAATTATTTCCTGTGTTTTCTTGAAAGTAGTTAGCTTTCTTGGGTGTATTTTCCCTTCTAGCGTCTTCTGAAACGCTAGATTTGTGTGTAGGTATTGTTGAAATTTGTTTTTGTCATTGAATATCTTGTTTTCTCCATCTACGAGGACTGAGAGTTTTGCTGGGTATAGGCCTGGACTAACATCTTCAGGTCTTGAGCCATTTTGTTGATTTCCTTCATCTGTCTGACTTTATTTTTCTGTTTTTCCTTCAATTTCTTCAGCTGTTTCTTTGAACAATCTTCTGTTTCTTTTATTTCTTTCAGTGATTTAAGTATTTCCTCTCTAAAGGCCACAAACTGTTTGGCTGCAACTTCCTGTAATTCTAAATGGATGGCCATAATCTGTTTGTTTTTATCTTCCTCTATTTCTTTACAGATGTCCATAATCTGTTTGACTTTATCTTCCTCTAGGTCTTTACAAATTTTATTTTTTTCCTCTGTTATCCTCTTCATAAGCATAGATGGTATTTTCCTGATTTCTTTTTTGTCCCGTTTGTCTTGGGTATAAAGGAGGGCTTCCAATATTTTTGAATTAATTTTGTATCCATCTACTTTGCTGAAGGTGTTTATCAGCTGAAGCAGTTCTCTGGTTGAATTTTTGGGGTCACTCATGTATATTATCATATCATCTGCGAATAGTGAAACTTTAACTTCTTTCTTTCTGATTTGTATCCCCTTGATCTCCTTTACTTGTTTATTGCTCTAGCTATGACTTCAAGTACTGTGTTGAAATGATACAGAGAGAGTGGGAAGCCTTGCCTTGTCCCTGATTTCAGTAGGAATGATTTAAATTTTTCTCCATTGAGTTTCTAGTTGACTTTAGGCTTGCTGCATATTGCCCTTATTATATTTAGGTATGTGCCTTGTATTCCTGATGTCTTCAAACCTTTAAACATGAATGGATGTTGGACTTTGTCAAATGCTTTTTCAGCATCTAAGGACATGATCATGTGGTTTTTCTCCCTCAGTTTGTTTATATGGTCGATTACATTGATGGATTTCAGTATGTTGGAGCATTCTTGTATGCCTGGGATAAAGCCTACTTGCTCATGGTGAATGATATCTTTTATGTGTTCTTGGATTCGGATTGCAAGTACTTTATTGAATAATTTTGCATCAGTGTTCATAACAGAGATAGGTTTGAAATTCTCTCTTTTTTTTTTTTGTTTGTTCTTTATTTTGGGAAAGTATTTTGATTTTCCTCAAAATATTTTCTGGACTTTGGAGCCTGCAACTATCTTTTTTCTCTATTATTATGATTTTTATTAGGTTTCAGAGTGTCCTTGATTTCTTGGATATTTTGGGTTTGAAACTTTTATAATTTTACCTTTTTATTTTTATTTTTTTGAGAAATATGTCAATTTCTGCAATTGTACCTTCAGGGCCTGAGATTCTCTCTTCCATCTCATGTTTTCTTTTTTTTTATAATTTTTATTTTTATAGTAATCACGGGTTATTTACTATGTATCCCAGCAGTAGCCCCCTCCCTCATTCCCTCCCAATCCTATCCTCCCTCCCTCATGTCCTCCCTGTCCCATTCCAAGTCAACTGATAGGGGAGGTCCTCTTCCCCTTCCATCTGACTCTAGCTTACCAGGTATCTCAGTACTGAATATCTGTGCCCTGCAAAGCTGCTCCTGTATCGGGAGGGGGGTGTCAAAGAGCCAGCCATTGAGTTCATGTCAGAAACAGTCCCTGTTTCCCTTACTAGGAAACCCACTTGGAGATTGAGCTGCCATGGGCTGCATCTGAGCAGGGGTTCTAGGTTATCTCCATGAATGGTCCTTGTAGTATCAGTCTCAGAAAAGACAACTGTGCCCAGATATATTTGGTCCTTGTGGAGCTTCTGTCCTTTCCAGGTCTTACTAACTCCCCCTCCTTTCATATGATTCCCTGCCCTCTGCTGAAGTTTTGGTTATGAGTCTCAGCATCTACTTTGATACACTGCTAGGTAGAGTCTTCCAGAGTCCCTCTGTGGTAGGCTCCAGTCCTGTTACTTGTTTTATCCTACTTCCAATGTCCATCCCATTTGTCTTTCTAAGTGAAGATTGATCATCTTTCTTGTTTATCTTTTTTAGGTGTACAGGTTGTTTTCTCTTAACATCCATTTTTCCCTAAGACGCCCTAGGCATTGTCCATGTTTGACTATGAGTCTCAGCATCTCTTTTGAGGTGCTTCTGGTAGAGTTTCTCAGAGGACAACTCTGACAGGCTTCTGTCTGCAAGTTTAACGGAGTATAGATCATACTGTTAGGGGTTGGCTCTCACCCATAGGGTGGGTCTTTGGTTGAGCCAGACATTGGTTGTGCCTACCCTTAATCTCTGCTCTATAAAGCAGAAAGAGATGTCTCAGAATTTAAACCTCACTTTCAGACTTTTATTTTACATAGATAACATATAATTTTAAAGAAATGTGTTGAGTTTTATAAAACAAAGGAAAATTACTTACAGACCAAAAATTTTCAAAAGAAAAAATGCATAAAGAAACAGACTGAAGAGAATGCATTGGCTTCTGTGGTGTGTGTGTGTGTGTTTGTATACGTGTGAGTCTCTGTACTGTACCCAGTAACTCCTGGAATTCATAGCTTGCCAGTAACCAACAGCTCTAAATGAAGTTAAGACCTGAACAACAAGAAGAAATCAATGCCTAATACTTACTGGAAACTCAAATAACTGCTCAGTGCTAGTGAAATTATGGTTAGTAGAGAAGGATCTACAACCACTGATTTAGGAAACCAACAGAATCCTAAATCCCAACAATAATATGTACCATTTGCCATGGTCCCCACAGATGAGAATAGTCTTTAGTCTTCACCCAGGTAACTTTCCTTTGCTATAGTAGATGGAGACCCTTAACAGAATACCACAAGGAAACAGAAACAGTTGTGGAGTATAGTCTGTACATGTATAACATACTCATTGTAGCTGGCTTTTGAGACATTGTGGGTTCTTCATTTTTCCACCTTTTATCCCCCAGGTTTCACCCTTTATGCTAGGTAGGAGAGAAGCAAAGAAAGAGGGGAGAGAGAAATTAGTAAAGTCCCTAAATCTAATTTTTGTTGCTGATATTTGCTACTTTGTGTGTGTTTTCCCACTACTCTTTGTGCCTCTGGTTTTATCCCCTATGACTAGATATAGGAGAGAAAGAAAGACAGATAAAGGGAAGAGAAGGAGAGCTACAAATCCCTGAATTAAGTTTCTTTTTTTTTTTTCTTGTTACTTCTTTGCTCGCAGCTAGTCCTTGATACTTTGTAGATTTTTCTTTTTCCCACCCATTATCCACTCCCCTGACTTCAGCTTCTACCACTAGATAGGAGAGAAAGAATTATAGAGAAGAGATTCTTAAATCTATTATTTTTCTTTTTGTTTCTTCTTTGAGCATGACTACTAGCAAAATGCAACTGACCTCCCTGAGTGATCAGCAACCAACAACCCCATGTCTTGAGGTCTTTGTATTTATGTACCATCTGAAAAGAATTACAAATACCACAGTGTCTCAGAAGTTATCTTCAGCTGGCCAAAACAAGGCAAATCAGTCATTTGTTGTGGACAGTCTGAAGCAGCCCCATATCCCCACACCTGGTATTAAAATGAAAGCAATTCTTATATAATAGTTCTGTGTTTTTTTTTAAAAAGAAACCAAAATTTCAGAATTCTCACTACAACTCATTTTCCTAAAGCTTAGGGAAATTTCTTCAAAATCAACAGATCAGAGAGTTTCCTGTGATATTGTTTTTCCTAGTAATATCAGAAGCTACAACCATAAAGTCTTACAAACACGAGCTTAATGAGGATGACAACAGTAATGACCATGCTGAAGTGACCAGGAAAAAAATCCATCTGGCATTTATGTTCTCTTTGCAAAATGACAGGATGAGGCCTCAACAGTATGCAAAGAACTATAGGCAACTTAGGAAATCTGAGAGGAGAGGTGGTCTTCCCCATGGAAAACCACAACAATCAGTTGCCTGAAACCAAATGGTCATCACTGAAAAAATACATACAAGTAACATTAAACAAACTTAGGAGTATTTATTTATGGATTTATATGTATCTGTTTTATATATGTATATGCAATAGCAATGAGTTAAAATAAAAGAGGCCATCAGTTTGAAGGAAAGGGGGGAAGGTTATATGGAAGGGCTGTGGTTAGGAATGAGCTTCTAGATAAAATCTAGAAGCTCACTTAAACCCAATCTTAATGATCATGAAAATCTGTGGATGCTTGAAGTTTTTCTTTGTGTGTTAACCTGTATTCATATTTGATTTCCACACCTTCTCAAGATTACTTTAAATTCTCTCTGGCTTACTTGCAATATCTTGTGCAATATAAAGTTTGTAAAATATGCTTTCATGTTTTATATGAAAGAAAAGAGTTAAAATCATCTGTATGTGTTCAATACATAAGCTATTTTACTTAAAATACTTACTATGTAAAGTGTGAAGGTTCAGATTCAACCCTATTTTTATAATAGCCAAGTACATTTGAAAACTTATTTTTTTGAATTCAGTTGCACTGATGACATTATGCAATCAGCTATATTTACTTATTATAATAAGCTCTGTGTATTACGTGGTAATTTAATTTTTGGTAGAGAGGCAATATCTAAAATGATACTCTGCATTTTAAAAGTCGTTGCACAGTTGTAGGCCTAGTGAATTTGTTTTTTTCTTTGTCAGAATGTTAGAAATACTGACAAGGATTTGGTAAGTAAAGCAGAAAATAGTGCTTGTTGACTCATTCTGTTTTTCTGTACCTATTTATCACTGATTGAGCGTTCATTCTGAAGTTACTTGGGGTGCAGGGATTTAAAAGCCGCATGACCATGTTGTGATTTTTTTTTTTAGAAATGTTAAAATTAATATACTTAACTGTTAAGCATTTCTCTCCCTACTTGTGTTATATTCTGCAGTCCTACCAAGCCAAACGACAGAAGATTCTTTATTTTGTGCAACTCCAGTAAGAACCCTATAAAATGTGATAGGTAATTAACACATGTAATCCATGGTGGAACTGTGAATTGGGCACATGAGATCGATATTCACCATCAATAAACAGAAATTAAACTTATGTGCATTCAGATGGACATGAAAACCCAGGCATGCACACAAACACACAAACACAGACACACACACATGCTCACACACAATTTTTCAGAAACTAAACAATTAGTTCATGATTTCACAAATTACACAGTTAATATGTACTGTCATATAATATGTTAAAATAAATTGAATTTGAATGATGTAAGTAAAAATTTCAAGATCAACTTCTATAAGACACTGCCTCTTTAAATTATATTATAGAACATTTATATAATAATCCTTTACTATGACATGTAGGCTTTTATAATGAAGTTGGCAAATGATTAGTCTTTCTACACTAGTTACTGTAACCAAATGTGTTAATCAAGGTGTTGGGATGATACAAGGTGCTGAGGTAATATTTGAGTTGTGGGACAAGACAGTGGAAAAGCCTTGAAAATAACCAAATTTTCAGACTCATGACTCCAACTTTTGATGTTTGGTTACTATTCTTTCTTATGGAGAGTCTTTGCCCTTAATGAAGATGACTTTTAGATTAGAGCCATGGTATATGATTTCTTATTGTTATTAACTAATAATTATTCATATTATGAGTTATAAACATACTGTGAGTTTTACTGATTAATGTGCTTGCAGAGAAAATAGTAAAAAAATGAGAACTTAAGGTGATAGCTTCAAAGAAAGAAAAAAACTCACTGAATTTTGATCATATTAAGAAAAAATAAATCACAATAGAATAAGTAATGTCATTTAACAAAAATTATAGAAATTGGAATAAAATATGAGGAATATTTATTGGTCATACATCTTTAGATACTACTATAAACACTAATATTTGGACTACAGAAGTATTGCATAAAATGTATAAGATATTACTCAAAATACTTGAATCACTCAGTATGTATGCATACACAGGCATGCACATGTATTGTGAAGTTTTTGCTTTTCAAAATTTTTGGTATTTTGCATATGCATTATGAGAGACTGAAATACTGCTACTCTTGGTATCATAATAGATATATCATAACTGAAAGTCCTCACATAGTTCATCTTGCACAAGACAGCTGTTACTTCATAAATTAAATAAATCATTAGCATTAGCATTTGTGAAGGCAAATTAAAGCAGATTGTAGGGGGGGGCCAAGATGGCGGCACCGGGAGAACACCTTGTCTGAGAAGCAGGACAACACACTCCGTGCAGCGACCAGGAGACAGAACTCTGGGCCCTAAAACAACAGCGATCGATCCTGTTTCCCAGGTGAGGGGAGGCTCCCACGGTGTGGGAATTGGTCGGGTCCACTCTCGGCTGCCCAGCCAGAACCCGGAAGAGAACCCGGCAACGCGGGCTTTGGGTCTCCGGGCTGGTGCCGCAAGCCTGCTTATCACGATCAATTTCCCAGGCTGATTGGTGGGCACAAGGGGACCTAAGGCGGGGAGTCCCAGTCGCAAAAAAACCCCACGGGGAAGGAAAGTTGCCAGACTGCTCACGGGTCACCCAGTCTTTCCCTGGAAGGTATCACTGACCACGGGTACCCACCACCATCACAACTGAGCTCCAATGCCGCGCACTGACTGCAGCTGCGCGCCCAGCTCAAAATCCCTGCTCCCTCTTCGAAGGAGGCAGGAGGTGTCCAGCAGAATCTGCCACAGACCACATTGTCTGTACCCCAACCCGAGATCGGGGCTGAGAAAACCCAATCCTTTCGGGCATTCCCCCAAATGCTGCCATCACCCTGCCGCAACAAGCAGAAGGATAAAGAGGTGCACAGCGGGTTCACAGTGCCGGAACTCCAGTGCTGCCGGCCGCTCCTAGCAAACAAACTATAGCTCAGGATCTGGGACTGTGGTCATTCTACACGTCCTGAGATTATCCTGGGTCCCGCGCAATAAGGTCTAGCAGCAAGTTCTATCACTGGCGCCCCCCCCCCGGCAGAAAAACGCTGCCGGCTCAGGGCTCAGGATCCGACTGAGAAGCCCCAACCCCTGCTGGCACTCCCCTGAGAGCAACTCCATAAGCTTGCCCTAGCAGAGGAGAAGGTCAGAGGGGAAGGACAGAGAGGCAGCCTGCCAAGGACACAGCACCCTCTCTCCAGCGGCCCCTAGCAGAGAAACCCAAGCTCTTGATCTGAGGACACTCAACCCTACCCGGTACTCTCTTGGGATAAGCAAACATAGATTCTACTGCTAGGCTGCTTCTGGCAGAGAGATCTGGGCCCGGGATCTGGGATTGAATACACTCAAAACTAACTCTTTCCCACGCCACCCAGTGACCAGTCAACATAACCCATCCTGGCAGAGGGAGAGGACAAAGGGGCAACACACAGGAAAGGTGGACAAAGAGTCCTGCTGACACAGTGTCTCAGAGCTGACTGTTAGCCTACCCGTGCACTTCCGCAGCAGGACCAAAACAGAGAGTAGTGAGCAAGGGGAACCCCTGTGCATTCCAACTGGTCCTGCAAGAGAGTGAGTGAGCCTTCTAGGGAGAGATTGCCCCAGACCCAGGGCCTCTCCACAGAAGCAACCAGACGAGATCCCTGTCACCCACACCCCTAGTGTGGGCATCATAGGGATTCTTGGGATAGCGACCCCAACACTGAAGCCTCTGCCTTGCGGGTCCACCAGTGTAATCCAGGCAAACAATCCCTGGACCTCAGTCAGAACTGCGTAATAGTGGCTTGCAAGCCACTGCAATAGTCAGATAATCCGAGCATGCACACTGTGTCCGCTAAAAGCGCACGCAAATAGCGCCAGCGTCACATTCTTTACTTAGGCAAAACTGAAAACACAGTGCACACTCCCAAAGCAGTGAACCTCTCTCATCTTCCTGAAAAAACAGTCCAGAAAACAGAAAGAGAGGATCATAGCCCAAACTACAACCTCGAGGAAAAACCAGTGATGATTATAAATAACCAGATGGCTAGAGGCAGACATAAGAACACTCCCAACAAAAATCAGGACATAATGACCTCACCAGCAACCCCACATTGTTTAATGGACACTTCAATTCACTAGATATACAAAAAAACGACCTCAAAACTATGTTTCTCCAGGTATTAGAGGCCCATAGAGATGAAATGAGCAAAGCCCTCAGAGAAATAACCAAAGAAATCGAGACTAACCAAGAGGAAACAAATCGTGCTCTCAGAGAAATGACCACGAAAATTGAGGCAAACAAAGAAGAAATGCATAAAGCTCTCAAAGAAATGTCCACACAAATGAAGGCAAATAAAGAAGAAATAAACAAAGCTCTCATAGAAATACAGGCAATTATACCCAAAGAAGTAGAGGCACAATTAGTGATACATAGAGAGGAAACGGACAAAAAATAAAGCTATCATTGAAAAGCAGGAGTCCACATTCAAACAGATGAAGGAAATGGTACAAGACATGAAAACAGAATTAGAATCAATAAAGAAAACACAAATAGAGAAAAACCAGGAGCTGGAGAACATAGAGAAAAGATCAGGCACTACAAAGGTAAACATCACCAACAGAATACAAGAGATAGAAGAAAGAATCTCAGGAGCTGAAGATACACTTGCGGAAATTGACACATCTCTCAAAGAAAAAATAAAATCAGAAAAGTTCCAAACACAAAACATCCAAGAAATCAAGGACACCATGAAAAGACAAAACCTAAGAATAATAGGAATAGAAGAAAAAGAAGACATCAGGCTCAAAGGTCCGGAAAATATTTTCAAGAAAATTATAGAAGAAAACTTTCCCAACTTAAAGAAGGAGATGGCCATAAACGTACAAGAGACCTACAGAACACCAAGTAGACTAGACCAGAAAAGAAATTCTTCATGTCACATCATAGTCAAAACACTGAACCTACAAAACAAAGAAAGAATTCTAAAAGCAGCAAGGGAAAAAGGCCAAGTAACATAAGAAGGTAGACCTATCAGAATCACACCAGATTTCTCAACAGAAACTATGAAAGCCAGAAGGGCCTGAACAGAAATCATACAGTCCTTAAGGGACCACAGATTCCAACCCAGACTACTATACCCAGCAAAACTTTCAATCAACATAGATGGAGAATTCAAGGTATTCCAAGACAAAACCAAATTTAAACAATATCTACATAGTAACCCAGCTCTACAGAAGTTACTAGAAGGGAAACTCCAAACCAAAGAAAACAACTACATCGAAGGAAACAGAGGAAATAGGTAACTACACAACAACAACAAAAAAAAAAAAAACAAAAAAAAAAAAAAGAAGACAGCAATGAAACTCAGAACACCACCAACACCACATCTAAAGTAAGTAACAACTGTTGGTCACTAGTTTCTATCAACATCAATGGACTCAAATCCCCAATAAAAAGACACAGACTAACAGAATGGTTGCGGAAACAGGATCCATCATTCTGTTGCATCCTAGAAACACACCTATGCAACAAAGATAAACACTACCTCAGAGTAAAGGGCTGGAAAAATGTCTTTCAAGCAAATGGTTCCAGAAAACAAGCGGGAGTAGCCATCCTAATATCTAATAAAATAGACTTTCAACCCAAGTTAATCAAAAAAGATAAGGACAGCCAATATATTCTCATCAAAGGAAAAATCCACGAAGAGGACGTCACAATTTTGAATATCTATGCCCCAAATACAAGAGCACCTAAATTCGTAAATGAAACAATATTAAAGCTTAAATCACACATTGATCCTAAAACCCTAATAGTGGGAGACTTCAACACTCCACTCTCACCAAGGGACAGATCAACTAGACAGAAAACAAATAGGGAAATAAAAACACTTACAGAGACCCTAAATCAAATGGACCTAATAGATGTCTACAGATCTTTTCATCCAAACTCAAAAGAGTATGCCTTCTTTTCAGCACCACATGGAACCTTCTCCAAAATAGACCATATAGTTGGTCATAAAGCAAGCCTCAACAGATAAAAAAAAGATTGAAATAATCCCTTGTATTTTATCTGACCACCATGGACTTAAGCTGGACCTCAACAACAACAGAAATAACAAACAGCCTACACACACATGGAAACTGAACAACCTGTTACTCAATGACAGCTGGGTTAAGGAAGAAATAAAGAAAGAAATTAAAGACTTCCTAGAATTCAATGAAAATGAAGGCACAACATACCCAAATTTATGGGACACATTGAAAGCAGTGCTCAGGGGAAAATTTATAGCACTAAGTGCCTGCAAGAAGAAATTCGTAACATCACATACAAACAACTTAATGGCCCAACTGAAAACCTTAGAAAAAAAAAGAAGCAGATACACCCAAGAGTGGCAGAAGGCTGGAAATAATCAAACTCAGGGCTGAAATCAATCAACTAGAAACAAATAAAACTATTCAAAGAATCAATGAAACAAAAAGCTGGTTCTTTGAGAAAATCAACAAGATAGACAAACCCTAAGCCAAACTAACTAAAAAGCAGAGAGAATCTATCCAAATCAACAAAATCAGAGATGAAAAGGGTGACATAACTACAGATACAGAGGAAATTCAAACAATCATTAGGTCATACTACAAAAGCCTATATGCCACAAATTTTGAAAATCTAAATGAAATGGACAATTTTCTTGATAGATTCCATCTTCCAACATTAAGTCAAGATCAGGTAGAAAGACTGAACAGCCCTATATCCCCCAAGGAAATTGAAGCAGTCATTCACAGTCTCCCCTCCAAAAAAAGCCCTGGGCCAGATGGTTTCAGTGCGGAATTCTACCAGACCTTCAAAGAAGTGCTCACACCAATTCTCCTCAAACTATTCCACAAAATAGAAACAGAAGGTACATTACCAAACTCATTCCATGAAGCAACAGTCACCCTGATACCTAAACCACACAAAGACCCAACAAAAAAAGAGAACTTCAGACCTATCTCTCTTATGAACATTGACGCAAAAATACTCAATAAAATACTTGCAAACCGAATCCAAGAACACATCAAAGATATCATCCACCACGACCAAGTAGGCTTCATCCCAGGCATGCAAGGGTGGTTCAACATAGGAAAATCCATCAATGCAATCCACCACATAAACAAACTGAAGGAGAAAAACCACATGATCATCTCCTTAGATGCTGAAAAAGCATTTGACAATGTCCAACACCCATTCATGTTTAAAGTCTTGGAGAGATCAGGAATACAAGGCACATACCTAAAGATAGTAAAGGCAATATACAGCAAGCCTATAGCCAACATCAAACTCAATGGAGAGAAACTTAAATCAATCCCACTGAAATCAGGGACAAGACAAGACTGCCCACTCTCTCCCTACCTCTTCAACATAGTACTTGAAGTCCTAGCCAGAGCAATAAGACAACTAAAGGAGATCAAGGGGATACAAATCAGAAAGGAAGAGGTCAAAGTGTCACTGTTCGCATATGATATGATAGTATATATGAGCAACCCCAAGAATTCAACCAGAGAACTCTTCCAGTTGATAAACACCTTCAGCAAAGTGGCAGGATACAAAATCAACTCAAAAAAATCAGAAGCCCTCCTTTATACCAAAGACAAAATGGCCGAGAAAGAAATTAGGGAAACAACACCCTTCACAATAGCCACTAACCACATAAAGTACCTTGGGGTGACACTAACCAAGCAAGTGAAAGACCTGTTTGAGAAAAACTTCAAGTCTCTGAAGAAAGAAATTGAAGAAGATCTCAGAAGATGGAAAGATCTCCCGTGCTCATGGATTGGTAGGATTAACATTGTGAAAATGGCCATCCTGCCAAAAGCAATCTACAGATTCAATCTACAGAAAACAAGTATGACGTGGAAAGGATAGGAGCTCCACAAGGACCAAATATATCTGGGCACAGGGGTCTTTTCTGAGACTGACACTCCACCAGGACCATGTATGGATGTAACCTAGAACCTCTGCTCGGATGTAGCCCATGGTAGTTCAGTAACCAATTGGTTTCCCATAGTGAGGGGAACAAGGACTATTTCTAACAGGAACTCAATGACTGGCTCTTTGGCCTCCCCACCCCCCAAGGGAGGAGCAGTCCTGTTAGGCCACAGAGGAGGACTTTGCAGCCAGTCCTGAAGATACCTGATAAAACAAGGTCAGATGAAAGGGAAGGAGGTCCTCCCCAACCAGTGGACTTGGAAAGGGCCAGGGAGGAGATGAGGGAGGGAGGGTTTGGAAGTGAATGAAGAAGGATACAGCTGGTTTACAGAGTTAATAAAATGTAACTAACAATTAATTAATTAATTAATTAATGATAAAAATTACTACTAACTCTGTATCTGGAATTTCTTCAAGGCAACTTGTGAAAAACCAAGACAAGTTATCACTTCACATTATTTTAATATGTGTTATCTGAATGTACAAACATACCCATAGGGCATACCTTTGAAGATCTTGTAAAATTAAAACCAGTTTGCTTTATCTATGTAGAAATATTTAAGAAAACAATTTTAGGTTATCTTTTTCTATTGTTTGAGTGTTTGTTGCAGTATAAGATGTTATATAGAAAGATAATACACATCTTTTTATCAATAAAACTAATGATAAATGTTAATTGTAAACTACATTATAGGTATTTTGTTACTCTGGTTCTGAATGAAGAGATGATAGAATTTTTCATGTATAATTTACTGAAACTTGTAAACCTTGCATAATAACACCAAGAAAAGTGTATTAGTAATGGTATGCTGTGTGTATATATATGTATATATGCATGTATATGTATATATATGTATATATGTATAAATATGTATATACGTACATATACATGGTATATATATATGGTATCTAGTCAATTGTGAAGCTTTAATATCTCCACCTGTCATTCACTTTTTTTGGAGTAATTAAAACTCTTCTTTTTAAACTGTGACTGTATTTTGCGGATCCATTTCTTATGGGTGTATGCATTCCCAAACAGAGAAACAACTACTTGAATTAGGAGTCATGAAGATTGCATCCTACCTGTTTAATATATGGACCTATTGCCTCATACTTGCCCAGTGGACAGTTATTCCTGACATTAAGCATCAAGGTAGTAGGTGTAACAAGACTGAAACCAGCACACATGACAAGCACATAATTTTGGCTACTTTATTAAACAAGTTTAAATAAATCAAACCTTTTGATGAGTTTGCTTGAATTTATTTTCATAAATTATTGAATATAGCAGCATGTATTTACATAAAGCAATGATTATTTAATGGTCCATAATTTTACATTTTTGTATGTTATTATAATTCTTTGTATTCACCGAAAGAAAATGTTCATTTGAAAACTAATTCTAGAAATGAGTTTGAATTAAAGATAATATCCTAAGAAGCTATTTTTAAACTATGCTTTAAAAGTATTTGAACAGCACAAAGAAGAATTTAAAAATTTGAAGCATTGCAAGCTACAGTGGATATCACATGAATCAGGAAACATTTTTAGAAGGCAAAAGAAGTTCTAAGTGCATGGCTGTTCTCTGTGGGGCTGGGGTAGCCACATGCAGACATCAAAGCAAGGGTGAACACAAAGTTCCTGACCTGACATCTGAAATGCACAGTTTATTGATCCCAAAGTGTGTGAGATGTTTGCCATGTTAGATTTTTAGTGTCAAGAGATTTATACTAACAGAGCTAACCTCTTCAGACAAATTCTAATTCAGACACACTAAAAAGATCCTAACACACAAAATGTTTCTTACATATTAACTATTAAAATTATATCTTGTAATTAGATCTCAATGTAAATGAAAATAATAATAATTGTGTGCATATCTGGGGAAGGGAATCCAGATTTACATCACTGCTTAGTTTTTCAGATAAAAATGTAATAATGAATGTCAGAGAATATATATTGTTCACATAATGACTTTATTTCCTTTAAAGTTTTTAATATATACCCGGTCTTCAAAATTAATCTGTAAACAATCTTGACTGTATTGTATATTTTATACATACGCACACAAATAACAGTAAAAAGGAAATACTATGTAAGTTACAACCTTGTTCATAATGTGTTCATTAGTTAATGAATGACATGACTAATTGAAAACTTCATAGTAATGCAATTGCAGTTTACATGTATGCAGATACCATGTATGTGTGCAGTTATCCAAACTAACTTAAATACTGTAGTATTTATTGAATATCGATACTAATACTAAACGCCAGTAGCTAGATTGTTAAAGACTACATGTTCAGTAAACATCAGATTCTTAATAGGACTTCTCAAAATTTATTTATAAGCATAGTCACTGAGTGCCATCTTTTCACATGGACTCCACAAAAACCCCTGAATGCTGTCATTTATGGCCAAAGTTCATTTTCTTTCATCATGGTACTGGGCTCACATTTTTAATAAAACAGCCCATTTTTTGTGTTTTATCTATACATTTTTTTTCTTCTCTCTTTCACTCCTCTATGTATCTATTTCTGACTATCATTATTTCTATCATTTTCATCTTCATCTCCATCTGTCTCACAATTTCTGTCTCTATCCTTACATTATCGAGTTTAAGACAACATCTCAGGTACCCCAGGCTGATCTCAAATTCACCATTTAGCCAAGGATGACCATCATCTTAGGATTATCTGCCTCTACCTACCTAATTCTGGGACTTCAGATATGTGAGACAATGTCCTGTTTGTAGAGTGGTGCAAATTTAGCATAGGGTTTCTTTGTTAAATTTTATTTTTTATATATTTATTTATTATAATTTATTCAATTTGTATCTCTGCTGCAGCCCCCTCCCTTCTCTCTTCCTAGTCCAACCCACCCTCCCTCTTCTCCCTCTATGTCCTTCCCCTAGAAGAGGACCTCCTCCTCTTCTATCTGACCCTAGATTATCAGGTCTCATCAAGACTGGCTGCATCATCTTCCTCTGTGGCCTGGCAAGGCAGCACCCCCCAGGAGGAGGTCATCAGAGAGCCTGTCATTGAGTTCATGAAAGAGACAGTTCCTGTACCCTTTATGGGGGAACCAACTTGGAAAATGAGCAGCCAATGAGCTTCCTTTGAAATGGAGATCTAGGTCTTCTCCATGTGTGGTCCTTAGAGTATAGAGTATAGGTCCTTGGAGTACAAGTCTCTGCAGGACCTGCTGAGCTCAGGAATTTTGACTTTGTTGTTATAGATGTTCCCCAATGGAGGAATGGATACAGAAAAGTTTTACATTTACCCAATGGACTACTACTCAGGAATTAAAACAAAGAAATCATGAAATGTGCAAAGAAATGGTGAGAACTAGAAAAGATCATCCCAAGGGAGGTAACCCAGAAGCAGAAAGACAAATGGTATATACTTACTTATAAGTGGATATTAGCCATATAATATATGCTAAACATACTAACATCTATAGCCCTAAAGAAGCTAAACAAGGAGAACCCTAAGGAGTATGCTTAATTCTCATTCAGAAGGGCAAACAGGATAGACATCGGAAGTGTGAGAAGACAAGAAACAGGAGAACATCCTTCCAAGGAAGACCTCTGAAAGACTGTACCCACCAAGGTATCAAAGGAGTTACTGAGATACATAGCCAAACTTTGGGCAGAATCCTTATGGAAGAAGAGGGAAATAGAAATACCTGAAGGGGATAAGAACATGGGTTTTCTTGCATGAGAGTCAAGCATTTTTTCAACTAAGCTCTATCATCAATCTCATTATTTGTTTTATGAAAAATTTCATCTTCGATAATTACATTTAGTGTACATAATCTCTTTTATTAAATGTAAAATGGTAAATGCTTTTAATTCTTCTTCCTTTCTATATTTCTTTCGTTTGTTTATTTTAATGTAGAAAAATGGGGTACAGAGCTAAACAAAGAATTCTCTGCAGGGGAATATCAAATGGCAGAGAAACATTTAAAGAAATGCTCAACCTCATTAGCCATTAGGGAAATGCAAATCAAAATGACCCTAAGATTTCCCCCTCACCCATCAGAATGGCTAAGATCAAAAACTCAAGAGACAACACATGCTGGAGAGGTTGTGGAGAAAGGGGAACCCTCCTCCACTGCTGGTGGGAATGTAATCTTGTACAACCACTCTGGAAATCAACCTGGCGCTTTCTCAGACAACTAGGAATTGCGCTTCCTCAAGATCCAGCTATACCACTCCTAGGCATATATCCAAAAGATTCTCAAGTACACAAAATGGACATTTGCTCAACCATGTTTGTAGCAGCCTTATTTGTAATAGCCAGAAGCTGGAAACAGCCCAGATGCCCCTCAGTGGAGGAATGGATGCACAAATTGTGGTATATCTACACAATGGAATATTACTCAGCAATAAAATCAAGGAAATCCTGAAATTCGCAGGTAAATGGTGGGATCTGGAAAAGATCATCCTGAGTGAGCTATCCCAGAAAGATGCACACGATATATACTCACTCATATAGACATATAATATAGGATAAACCTACTAAAATCTGTACACTAATCTTAAATTAGAAACTAATCTTTAGCAAGAGGGAGGACTCTTGCTAAAATGCTCAATTCCTATCCAGGAAGGCAAAGAGGCTGGACATCAGAAGAAGGAGAAAAAAGGGAACAAGTCAGGAGCCTGACACAGAGGATCTCTGAAAATCTCTGCCCTGCAGACTATCAATGCAGATGCTGAGACTTATGGGCAACCTATGGTCAGAGTGCAGGGAATCTTAGGAAAGAAGTGGGAAATAGTAAGATCTGGAGAGGTCAGGAACTCCACAAGGAGAGCAACAGAACAACAACAAAAAAAATCTGAGCACAGGGGTCTTTCCTGAAACTGCTATTCCAACCAAGGACTATTCAAGGAGATAACCTAAGACCCCTGCACAGATGTAGCCCATGGCAGTTCAGTATCCAAGTGGGTTCCATTGTAATAGGAACAGGGACTGTCTGTGACATGAACTGATTGGCCTGCTCTTTAATTTCCTCCCCCTGAGAGGGAAGCAGCACTACCAGGCCACAGAAGAAGACAATGCAGCCACTCCTGATGAGACCTAATTGACTGGGATCAAAAGGAAGGAAAAGAAGACCTCCCCTATCAGTGGACTTGGGGAGGGGCATGCATACAGAGGGTGGAGGAAGGGAGGGATTGGGATGGGAGGAGGGAGGGAACCATGGGGGGGGGATACAAAGTGAGTAAAGTGTAATTAATAAAGAAAAAAAGAAAAAAGAAGAAAACTCAAAGCATTTACTTTAAATTCAAGAACAAGACAAGGTATCTATCCACACTCTCCATACTCCTAAATTAATGTTATGGTCCCTGTTGTCTTAGTTAAAAAAATAAGAGAAGAGAAGGAAATGAAATGAAGGCACATCAGGTGATAGGAACCTATACAAGACACCCTCAAAAATCCATCAAAAACTTAAGACTTTACAAATATTATGAGCAAGGTGGCAAGTTATCAAAGTAGTACAAGACAATCAGTAGTGTTTTATATAATAACAAACTCACTGAAAAAGAATTCAGAAAAAAATTTATTTCATTTCACACACACACATGTGCGTGCATGTACACAACTCACACACTGGAGATAAATATAAGGAAGAAAATGTAATATCATACAGTGAAAACTTCCAGACAATGAAGAAATAAATTGAGAAAGACACCACGGAATGGAAAAACTTCCAATTCTCATGAATAAACAAGATTAGTATTGTAAAAATAGTCATATTACCAAATCAACACAAAGATCCAGCAGAATCAAAATCAAGCGCTAGGATATTTATTCAAAGAAATGCAAAATTCATGTGGTGGCACAAAAAGACAAGAACATCAAAAGCAACCCTGAAGAAATAGGATATTTCAAGATGTAATGTCATACCAGATTTCAAAATATAGTACAGAACCATATTGATAAAAATAGTATGACATAGCACAGAATTAGATGAACAAACCAATGGAATAGAAAAAAGGACCCAGATATACTTCAGCATAACTATGCAACTATACCTACTTGACACTGGGCAAAAAAATATTCATTTATGAAATGAAAGCATATTCAATAACTAATACCAAGAAAAGATGGATTACAAAATGAAGAAAAAAATGAACTGGATTTCTACCTCTCAGCACAAAGTTCAACCTCAAATGGATCAAAGACCCTAACATAAGAATTTAGGCCCTCAAACTTCTAGGGAAATAATAAATACACACAGATAAAAACTTTCTAAGTAGGACTCCAGCAGCTCATAAACTAAGACAAACAATTGACAAATTGAACTCATGAAATAAACAAAATAAAACAATAATCTCTGTACAGCAAATTATATGGTTATGAGAGTGAAGATATATTCCAGAGAGTGGAACAAAATGTTTTCCATCACATAATTTGTCAGAAATAAGTGGATAACATATCCAAAGAACTTGAAACAAACAAACAAACAAAAACACCATGGAAAAATTGAATTAGAAAATGAGCTGTGGGCAACAAAGGAAATTGGTCATGTTCTAACTCGGCAGGACTTCTAGTGGAGGAAGGGGGATACCAATCCACCCATTAAACCTTCAACCCAAAATTCATCCTGCCTGCAAGGTGTGCCTGGATAAAGATGGAGGAAAGATTGAGGGAGCATCCAAACCATAGCTGGCCCAATCTGAGAGCCATCCCATGGGAAAAGGATAACCCCCCAACACTATTAATGATGCTCTGCTCTGCTTGCAGACAGGAGTGTAGCATAACTGTCCTCTGAGAGGCTCCACCCAGAAACAGCTGAGTGAAACAGCTGTTGAGACTCATAGCCAAACAATAGGCAGAGCTCAGGAGTCTTGTGGAAGAGTGGTGGAGGAGGATCCTGAAGGGAACAAGAACTCCATAAGAAGACCCATAGAGTCAACTAATCTAGGCCCTTCAGGACTTACAGAGATTGAACCACCAAAAGAGCAAGCATGGACTGGACCTGTACATATGTAGCTTGTTCTTCATGTGAGTCTCTTATCAAGCAGAGTGGAGGTTGTCTCTGACATGAACTCTTTGACTTCTTTTGGATCACTTTCTCCTAGCTGAGTTGCCTTATCTGGCCTCAGTGGAAGATGATGCATCTAGTCCTGATGTGACAGGATGTGGTGGAGTGGGTTGATATAGGGAAAGTGGATCCTCTTTTCTGAGGAGAAGGAAGTGGGGAAACAAGGAAGAATGTTGAAGGGTGAGACCTAGAGGAGAGGAGGGAGGAGGTAGTGATGAAAAGTGAATAAATCATTACATGCTGGAGAGAATGTGGAGAATGGGGTGGGAATCCATTGATGGTGGGAATGTAAACTTGTACAGACACTTTGGAATTCAATATGGTGATTTGTCAGACAATTAGGAAAAGCATTTCTTGAAGATCTAGCTATACCACTCCTAGCCATATATATATATAATATGCTCAAGTACACAATAAAGACATTTGTTCAGCCTTGTTTGTAGCAGCTTTATTCATAACAGCCAGAACCTGGAAACAACACAAATGTCCCTCAGTGGAGGAATGTATACAGAAATTGTGATACATTTATACAATGAATACTACTCACCAATTAAAAACAAGGAAATCATAAATTTTGCAGGCAAATGGTGGATCTAGAAAATATTATCCTGAGTGAGGTATCCCAGAAGCAGAAAGACACACAGGTATATACTCACTTATACGTGGATACTAGACCTATAATAAACATATTAAACATATTAAAGTCTGTACATATAAAGAAGCTAAGCAAGAAGGAGGACCCTGGGTAAGGTGACCAATCCTCATTCAGAAAGACAAATGGGATGGATGTTAGAAGAAGGAGAAAACAGGAAACAGGACAGGAGCCTACCACAGAGGGCCTCTGAAAGACTCTACCCAGCAGCATATCAAAGTAGATGCTAATACTAATAGCCAAACTTTGGGCAGAGTTCAAGGAATCATATGAAAGTAGGGGGAGATAGTAAGACCTGGAGAAGTCAGGAGCTTTGCAAGGAGAGCAACAGAACCAAAATATCTGGGCACAGGGGTCTCTTCTAAGACTGATATTCCAACCAAGGTACATTCATGGATATAGTGTAGAACCCCTGCTCAGATGTAGCCCATGGCAGCTCAGTATCCAAGAGGGTTCCCTAGTAAGGGAAACAGGGACTGTCCCTGACATGAACTCAGTAGCTGGCCCTTTGATCACCTCCTCCTGAGGGGGTAGCAGCCTTGCCAGGCCACAGAGGAGGACAATGCAACTAGTTCTGATGAGACATGATAGGCTAGGTTCAGATGGAAGGGGAGGAGGACCTCCAAGTAGACTTGGAAAGGGGCATGGGAGGAGATGTGGGAGAGAGGGTGGGATTGGGAGGGAATGAAGGAGGGGGGCTATAGCTGGAATACAAAGTGAATAAACTATAATTAATATAAAAATAAAATAAAAATAAAATGGACTATGGGACTGATGAGAAAGTTCTCAAAAAAAATAAGAATGGCTAATAAGCATTAAAAAAAAACATTTTCATGTTTCATGGAAATGTAGATTAAAACAGCTTTAAGGTTCTATGTCACTTCCCAATTAGAATAGTTATTTTCAGGCATGCAAATGACAACTAGTGTTATCATAGATGTGCAGAAAGGGGAACTATTATATACTGCTTATGGGCATGTGAAAATGTGCAAACACTCTGGGAATCAGTCTGGATATTCCTGAAAACCTAGAAACAAATTTGCATCTGACCCATCTCCACCACTCCTAGGCACACATTCAAAGGATTTTTATCTTATTACAGACATACTCAACATCTATGTTCAATGCCTCTATTCATAAGAGTTAACAAGTGTAATCAGTCTAGTAAGCATTAATTCACCAATGCATAATGAAATTATACATGACCATGATGGGACTCTATTCAACCAAAAACAGAAAGAAGTTAAGTCATCACATTTGTATTTAAATAAGGAGAACTGTGAATATCATGGAATGTAATATGGACCAAGACCAAGAAGTAAAAACTACATGTTCTCTTACATATGAGCTTCAAATCTTTTGCTTTATTTATTTGATCTGTTATACATGTGGAATCTAGGAAACTATGAATTTGCATCTGGTGGCAGGGATATATTTAGCATGTTAATAAGCAGAATATGGGTGAAATTAAAGAAGATAGGAGAAATATTGTCGATAGACTTGGTCAAGAGTGTAGTAGAATAATAAAAATGAGGAAATGAGATGCCAGTTTTAAGCAAAATGGAAGTTTATGTGATGAGGCAACTTGGTAACCTAGAATCTTGTAATCTGAGTAAAGAGAGAGAGATAATATAAAATAAGATAATGAATATAATTGTGCTGAAAGTTTACTCAGGAATGGGAACAGCAGCTTTGGAAAAACGAGGGTAGAGTGTAGATTAACCAAACTAAGAATGGATGAAGAAACCTTATGAAAAGACACTAGTCTTTATGCTAAATAAAAGGTACCCCAAATTAGTGAACAATGAGTTTTTCAGAGTACGGGGGTTATTAAGTGAAAATCTCAATGCCAGAAATGAGTTACTTTTCTTGGTTATAGGTCAGAAAAGAAAAAGGGGCATAGAAAATATACATGCCTTTGTCATTGCTTGTGGTTGCTACCATACTTAGGTGATGATACACTATTGCTGAAACCAATAAGCTCTTCTTAATCGCTAACTTTCACAGTGATGGGAAATGTTATGGGGGATGCTTCAGGAGAAAAGGCATTAGTTGTCATATCCAATGCTAGACTCCGCATATTGCAATACTTTCCTGCAAGACATTATATGTGTAATATCTCCATCATCGCAAAACTGTTTATGATGATAACCAATCACTTTAATCATGAATTTGAAGCCCATCACATGGGCTGGTGCTTACATATGATTAAAATCCTTTGCTTGGGATGTGATAAGCCATATGGGTGCTATTGATACTGCTTTTATAAATGGCCATATTATCAACCTGCCTTGTATGTATTCATTTTTCTATACAAAGTTTGCATAGATTCCACCCTTAATCAGAGAAGCTTATTATTGCAGCACTTTGTGGTTAATGCAGAGATGTAAAGATGTGAAAAGAGCTAAGAATAAGATTCTCTGAATGCTCAGTCATAGATACAGCACCCTGCACCCATTCTATGGAATATCAAAGAAGGCGAAGCAGAAAGAATGTAAGACACAAAAGTGCTACACTGTGAATTTCTGTCCTTTTTTATATGACATAGCTATTGCACATATGAAATAGCAGATGTGGTTACCAACACAAGACCTGAATTATACCACTCCAGTGCCAGAAGATGGAGGTGATAATGAGACTCCTGAAGGAGGATGCATTTCTACTCTTTTAAAAAAAAAATTCTTTATGATTATTATTTATTACAATTTATTCACTTTGTATCTTATCTGTATCACTCTCCCTCATCTACTCTGGGTCCCATCTTCCCTCTTCTCTTCCTATGTTCCTCCCCTAGTCCTCTGATAGGGAGGTCCTCCTCCCCTACTATCTGACCCTAGCCTATCAGGTCTCATAAAGACTGTCTGAATCCTCTTTCTCTGTGGCCTAGTAAGGCTGCCACCCCACGGGGAAGGTGATCAAAGAGCAGGCAACTGAGTTTGTGCCAGTGACTACCCCTGCTCCCCTTTACGAATATGGCCACCATAGTTTCTCCAGGTCCAGTAGATGACCCATTGTCCAGGACACATGGTTTTATCTCAGTGGACTCAGTAGTTTTTAAAATATGTTTTAATTATGAAAGATGTTATGAGGTTGAGAAGAAGATATTGTGGAGAGTCCTGGCAGTATATAGAGAAGAAAGTGAGGGAAGGATGTGATCTAGATAGACTGTGTACATACATGCATAATTTCAAAACATAAATAATAAAAACATATGTAATAAAAGTAATGGCTATTAAAAGTTGAAAAGAAAATGTCCCCCCCCCCAATGATAATAGCTATAATCAAAAAAGTAAGAACAGATCACAAATGCTGCCAAGAACTCAGGAAACAAGAATCCTTATAACCACTGCTGCTATGATTGAATCTTCGTGAGGCTACTATGAAAACCAACATGGTGTTTGTTTGTTTAATTCTATGCTAAAAGTGGTATTGTATAAGGTCTTTGTCTTTGAGTTAGTGGTTCTCCTGATGACTGAAGGAGGGATCAACTGATAAATGTCTTACACTCCATTGGCTCCTTGAACGGTCAGCTGGTAATCATCCTGAACCACACAGGATGTCTGGGAGACAAGCTGATAAATGTCCTGAACCTCATTGGCTCTCTGGAAGGTCAACTGTATTTATTATTGGTTTAATTTGTTTGTAAAGAACCTTTTGCATCTTGCTTTTTTCAGATCTCATCTTTTGACTTCCTGAATGTTTAATACTTTATGCATTTTTTGAAATATCTGTAACCTGATTTTACTAATTTCCCTTAGTATGTATATTAATGACATTTATAGTTTTAAATTAAATTGAAGTAGCCTGTAGTCATCAAAAGTTTTCTTGAATTATTTCCTCTTTCTGAAACACTTATTACATATAAATATAATCTTTCACTTCTTTAAAACAGGCATTTTTCTCAATTCTTTTCACTTTTTAGGCTTACATGCTTTACATCAGCCTTTATATTAGTGTATTCTATATTTTTTCCATTTAAAATCTACTAATTCCCATTTCTGATAATATTTTTCAACAAAAGTGTTTTATAATACCATCAGTTCCATTATTTCCATTTTGGAATTTTTTATCTCTTTATTAATAGTCTTAATTTGCTTTTTCTTATTACATTCCTTTTTCTGCCTTCATAAAGGATTTAAATTCTATGATTAATTTGATCCATCCCTCCCCTTTGTGGCACTATGTTTGTGGGCAGGTCACCACGGAGGATCACAGGATTCATAGCTGGGTTGATATTTACTTTTCTCTTGTGGTAGAGTACCTTTCATAACCAGAACATATTCAGTAGGAGTAAGAGCTCGATTTGATTTAGGCACCTGCTTGAATTCTCCATATTTAATGAGATATGTAATTATTATCTTCAATAATAAGGACTTACTATCAGTTTTTAGGAGATCACCCAACACACTTACCAATATTGTGAGATGTTTAGAGGTTTGTAAATTTCCCTTTCGCCAATGACTCAACTAGATTTAATTTATTTCTTGCTTTGGGAGTTTAACTATGTGATGAAATATGTCTAGTTGGGACATTTCTCTGCCATCGTTTGGTGTTTGTTTTTTTCATTTGCTTAAATATTTCAGGAAGCTTTGACGTTTAAGGTTTCCATATTACCCCTCAAATTCCTCTTGGTATTAGTTGTCCTTTATCATATTTCCTGCTTTAGTCCTCTATCACTATTCTTACTGTTTTACCTCCTGAGTAACTCAGAGAGCATTTGTTCTCATTCAGGAAACTATTGCTCCAATCACTATATATGTCAATTATTCAACAAAACTTTGTTTCATGAACACATGCAGAAAATATGATGCTGTAGATGGTTTCTCTAATATACTACTCAACAAATCTTTAGCACATACATTGGTAGCAGTTTATTCAGTCAAATTTTAGATATTTGAAAAAAAAAACATGTATGCCCATTGCTTTATTTATTTATTTTCCGTAACCAAGAGAATAATTCATGTTGTCTCTTTCATGAATTAGTCGCTTGCAATTTAGTCTGATTTCTGGCTTTGTTATGTTTTTTTTTATTTTTTATTTTTTTAATATTCATCACAGGTTATTTACTTTGTATCCCAGCCATAGCCCCCTCCCTCCTTCCCTTCCAATCCCACCCTCCCTTCCTCATCTCTTCCCTGTCTATTTCCACGTCCACTGATAGGGGAGGTCCTCCTTCCCTTCCATCTGACTGACCCTAGCTTATCAGGTATCTTCAGTACTGGCTGCAATGTCCTCATCTGTGTGGCCTAGCAAGGCTGTTCCTCCCTCGGGGGCGGGGGCAGGTAAAGGAGCCACTCCTTGAGTTCATGTCAGAAATAGTTCCTGTTCCCCTTACTAGGAAAACCCACTTGGATACCGACCTACCATGGGTTACATCCGAGTAGGGGTTCTAGGTTATATCCAAACATGGTCCTTGGTTGGAGAAACAGTCTCATAGACTGCAGCCACTCCTGATGTGATCTGATAGACTAACATCAGAAGGAAGGAGAAGAGAACCTCCCCTATCTGTGGACTTGGGGAGGGGCATGCATGAGGAAGGCGGAGGGAGGGTGGGATCGGGAGGGGAGGAGGAAGGGGCTTATGGGGGAATACAAAATGAATAAAGTGTAATTAATAGTAAAAAAATAAAAAAATAAAAAAGTGTACACCAACAAAAAAAAAAAGAGTATCATAAGTTTAAGATTCTGTCTGAAAACAAAATACATTAATAAAAGATAATAAGAAAGGAGAAAAGGCAGAAAGGAAGAAATGAAATAAGTTAAAAAATAAAGAACTATGGTAACAGTATGGAAAAATATAAAAATGAAACAAACAGGTGACTGCAAAGGGTTCTCTGAAAACCGTTGGAAAGGTATACGTAGAGTCCATGATGTAATGGTTTTAATTATTATTATCGTTTTTCTTTGTCTTTCTATGTCTTTCTGTCTCTGTTTCTCTCTCTCTATCTCTCTCTGTCTCTCTCTTTCTCTTTCTCTGTTTGTGTGTCTGTGTGTATACATGCACACACACACAAACATTCAGATACTATATCCAGGTACCAGTGTGGGAAATAGAAGCTAGGATGCTTTTCTGTTGCCTTGTGAGATCCAGGGAAGAAACACAGGTCCTTGGTTCTCAAGGTGAGCATCTTTACCCTCTTAAGTCATTTCAGGGGGCCCCATTTTAATGTTTGATAAAGGAGTAAGAATCTGCTCAGAAAGTTACATTACTGCCTGAAGTTACAAAGGTTTCTTTGTGTGATTTTATAGATTGAAAGAATATGATAAATTTAAAACTGCTATTGGGTTATTATAAACAATATTAGTCACTGAGAGCTGAAGACATGCTTTTTATTGGGAAACAAAATGAAAAAAACATGATTATTACTATTACGTGTGGGTACATGTTTACAGAGAAGTTTTATATACTATAAATTCACAAAAGGGTAGTTTGTTTAGAATGTGACACATTATGAAAAATTAATTTTGCAAACTTGTGATTCTAGCATATGAACTTATTCCCTTTATTTCTTTGAAAAAAGTCATCTATTTTTAGAGGAAACAATTTCAATTTTAGATATGTTTTGCATTTTATTTATCATAATATATTTTCATATTGTAACACATATTATTATCACACAAACTGCATTCACAAAGCTGAAAGAAATGTAGGTATTATGTATGAATGAGTATACCATCATAGTACTATCTAAAGTTTGATTGATTTGATTGATTGCTGCCTCTAGATATATTTATTACACTAACTAAATTCTTCCTGTTTTAAATTTCTTTATTTTGTATATTGACTAAGAGATTATGTTTTATTGGCACAGCTTAAAGGAATAATCAGAAATCAATTGTGTGACAACATATTAAGTCTCACTTTGACTAAATAATGAAGACATATATTGAAAACAGTAGAAATGTTGTTGAAGAAAAATGAGGAGGTGTTCAGCAAACACTAATATCAAAACAAACTTCTAGTAACTCCAGGAAACTGAGCTCATTCTGTGACACTCTTCATCACGCATATTAAGAGGAATGTCCTTCTCTTGCTCTCAGAATATGATGTTGGGGGATACTCCTTTGTGATCTAGGATTACATGAAGTACTGAGCAATGAAGGAAATTTAAGAATTTAGAAAACCAAGAAATAGACCCAAACACCTTTTTCCTCATTTTGAAATGTGGTCCAGTAAAGGAGTCCTGTGAGAATTCTGAGTACTTTAAGGAACTCTTTATGAAAGCAAATCTTGTGTTCTCAGTTTCTTCCAAATATAGAATTGCGTTCGGGATGTGTTTTCTTGTTTCTACAAAGTATAGAAGTGAGTTTATTTCAGATTACTCATTATTGCTTGCTGGTGTTATTACATTAAATGTTTAAACTATCTTTTATATGCTTCTATGGAAAAAAGATGTTTTTACCACATGCAGCTTGTCTTTGTGTTTGTATACAGCTTAAACATGTGGGAACTTTAGTCATGTGACCTCTTTAACTCTTAGAGTATAAGTTGCCTCAGATTCTTAATGAAGTTGACCATTGAATGAGACTTTAGTCTCCCTCACTTAGTCTCATAGGTCCCACTGTCTGTAGAGCAGTGACATTTCCAAAAGATCTGTGCCATTTTCACAAGCACTGAAGGCTAGCTAAGTGTTTCTCCCACATGAAGGACTAAGTTAAGGCTATTATGACTTTGTCTTTACCAGGGAAAAATCTTAAGATGATAATTTTCCTGTAGGTGAGCATTTCGGAACCACAAGATAGTACAGCATCTCCTATGTCTAGTGCCTGTAGCCCTGATAGACTTTATGGGTTTTGTAAGACAAAATAAATAAACAAACAAACAAATAAATAAATAAATCAAACCTCACTATTATGCAATTCATATAATTTAAGTGCATGAATACATTTGAACTCAATTATTTCCTTTTGAAATATGGCAGGTTTTACTTTTAAGTCTTTTTTATTCATATGTTATTTTTAATATCATTTATTACAATTTATTCAATTTGTATCTTGGCTATGGCACCCTCTCCTGTCTCCTCCCAATACCACCCTCCCTCCATCTTCTCCCCCTATGCCCCTCCCCTAGTCCACTGACAGGGGAGGTCCTCCTATCCTTCTTTTTGACCCTATCTTTTCACGTCTTACCAGGACTTGTTGTATTGTCTTCCTCTGTGATGTGATAGAGGTATCAAAGCAGAAGCCGGGACTCATAGCCAAACTCTGGGCAGAATGCATGGAATTTTATGAAAGAAGGGAGAGGTAGAAAGATGTGGCGGGGATAGGAGCTCCAAGTGGGGATCAACAGAGCCAAAAAACAAAACGAAACAAAAAAAGAGCAAACAAACAAACAAACAAATACCTGGGCACTTGGGGCCCTGAAGAGAATGATACCCTAACCAAGGACAATGCAATGCATAAAGAGGACCTAAAGCCCCTGCTCAGGTGTAGTCCACAGGCTCAGTCTTCAAGTGGTTTTCCTAGGAAGGGGAGGAGCTTTCTGTGGCTTGAACTCAGTAGGAGGCTCTCTGATCACCTCCCCCTGAGGTGGGGGTGTGCAGCATTGCCAGGCTACAAAGGAAGACAGTTATTTCTTAACAGCTGAATTCGTGGATACTGGACATGTCATCCTATGAGGTATGTTTCTGGTCTGAGTAAATGTTCCTAGAAGGTAGTTTCCACTGAACCTTTTGCAAGGCTAATTAACCAATGAGTACTTGAGGACTGTGGGAAATTTGGGGTATTACAAGTTCAGAGCCAAATAATCTTTGTTCATATTTAGGCTTCAGCAACCATTTATTTTCCTTCTCTGTATCTTGCATAATAGCTTTTGTGAACATTAGATAAATAAATTGGAGTATACCATTATAACATTGATTTTTCTTTGGTTTGTGTTAACATAGCAAACCATCAGCTTCTACGACTTTACAATCTAAGATGTTTTTACAAGTGTATTCAAAGAGTGACTTGAATTAGTTTTGCTTTACATTAGAATATAAAATTGAGTTTACAAGCCAGGCACTGTGGGAGGCAGAGGCAGGAGGATCTCTCTGAGGTCAAGGCCAGTCTGGTCTTAAAAGTAAGTCCAGGGCAACCAAGGCTACACAGAGAAACTTTGTCTTAGAAAATAAAAAATAAATGTATAAATAAAAAATGAGTTTACGTAAATCTGTGTCGTTGGGAATATGTTTTCTCCTATTTTGCTCTAGAATAAAGTAGCACTAATCTTCCTTAAAGTGAAAATTCTGATATTTTTCTTTTTGTTTTTGCATCAGCACTGCATAGCAACTGCTCTTCTTCCTGCTTAGCTTAAAATAATAATAATAATATTAAAATAAAAAAAAGAGTGAAGGAGAAACACACACACAATAGCTGTCATTTATGGAGCTATTCTAGAACAAATCATTGTACATTTGGTTTTGAAAAATAGTTAATGAGCCACATAAAACTCTAACAGTGTCTGAGAATTGTATTTGTTATCCCTCTATGACTAGTAAAATTACCAGCAGTTTTCTTATGGTAGAAGGTAAAATGATAGTATAAGAGAGTCATGGTTCTATTTGAGCAATTGTGATCAAAGAAGAAACAAAAGATACAGAACAATACAAAAAACTTAATCACAATCTGCATCCTTGCATGATATCTAAATGACATTAGTCAGTTAGAGAGCCAAAATGGAACATCTATTAAGGATATTATATCATTTTTTAAATTTAATTTAATTTTATTAATTACACTTTATTAATTTTGTATCCCCCCATAAGCTCCTCCCTCCTTCCCTCCTGATCCCATCTTCCCACCCCCTTCTTCACACACGCCCCTCCCTACATCCACTGATAGGGGAGGCCCTCCTCTCCTTCCTTCTGATCTTAGTCTATCAGATCTCATCAGGAGTGGCTGCATTGTCATCTTCTGTGGCCTGGTAAGGCTGCTCCCCTATCAGGGGGAGGAGATCAAAGAGCGGGCCAATCAGATTATGTCAGAGGCAGTCCCTCTTCCCATTACTATGGAACCCTCCTGGACACTAAACTGCCATGGGCTACATCTGTGCAGGGGTTCTAGGTTATCTCCATGCCTGGTACTTGGTTGGAGTATGAGTCTCTGGGAAGACCTCTGTGTTCAAATTTCTGGTTCTGTTGCTGTCCTTGTGGAGTTCCTGTCCTCTCCAGATCTTATTATTTCCCACTTCTTACATAAGATTCCATGCACACTGTCCAACAGTTGGCCATAAGTGTCAGCATCTGCTTTGATAGTCTTCAGGGCAGAGCCTTTCAGAGGCCCTCCTTATTTTAAGAGAAGTTTTTAATTCATGGTGAGAACACATAGGAAAAATAATTTGTAATGAGACCAAAAAGTGTTGACTTCCAACCAGTGTGTCCTAACAGAAATGAGTTAAAGTCAGGGACAAAGGGCATTGTCAGAACAGGCATGAGCGGAATGTCAAATTCCTTAATATTCTGAGAGCAATGAAGAATTGCACTGCAAGTTCAATTCCTGGTTTCAATCCAAGTGATTGGTATTGAACTCAAAAGAAAAGTGAAATTAGATGCCTGGATGAGAAGAAATAAATGAGTTGTGTAGATTGACATTTTTTCCCTAGGAGGTCATTTCCATGATAGATCTGCCCTCCAAGAGAAAGACAAAAGCAGAGAGGGATAGAGGGAAAGAGACACCTTCTTAGCTCACTGCAAGAAACATTTAAGTACTCTAGGCAATTTCTCAGTCCATTTTGAAGAGGAAGTAAAATAAGCACTAAAACTGCCAAGTGCCAGATTTAGACCTTTGGTGGTAGCGATTCTGTTTTATTTTCTGTAATTAAACCTGTTTACTCATTTTCTAGAATATTGCAGCAGGTATAAAAGTAGTTTAGGAAAATTTAATTGTATTGAGTAAAGTTAGAAGGATGAGATTTTGTTATTAATTGTCATTCATTTGTTTTATTTGCAAATCATGATGGTATTATCTATTTTCCAATTAGTTTCTGTTCCTTTTACATATCAAGTGATTCCAACAAAACGAAGTCCCCATGTATTTTATGATAGGTTTGGTAAAAGGGCCTGATCTAGCAGATAATTACACATTCCAAGACAATTTTATAGCCTTTTATTTCATAGCCCATGAAGTTCAATATTTTGTGAATTTTATAGTCCATGAAATAAGAGCTGGTATAGCAAGAAGTTAAACCATTTAGGCTTCAAAATGAATGTTAATTCTGAAATGTATTATGCTATAGCCAATTGCCTAACGAGTTTTGAAGTAATGTCATTGGTATATATTTAGAACAGTTTTGATCATATAAATATTTTTATATGAGAAAAGGTCTGAGGCCAAATAAGTCTTGGAAAAAAACAGAATGAATTTCAATTTTAATGCAGATAGGCGCATGTCTTTGTGGCACCCACAGTTTATATTAGACCTTAATCACCCTGGTGAGATTTGCCAGAAACCCTGAACTGCTGCCACACCAACCCTGTCAAAAGGAAAGATAATAAAAAAAACACATATTTAAGTCTGTAAAATCACAAATGGTGCATTCCTCAAGTGAGCTTTATGCTGAATGGAAATTACAGGTCTCTTGTGTCCTGTGTGTGAGCACAGGGTTTATATAAAAAGTTGCCCTACTTTGAAATCATAGTCAAAGTTTTGCAAGTCAGCTGATAGCTTAGGGGGAGCACTCCTCAGTGTGTGCTGCATGAAACACTAACTTTGTGACTGAAAACAACACTGTGGAAAAAAAATGATACACAATAATCAACTGGAATCATCTTTTGTGAATCAGGATTCACTGAGAACTGTTTATTGGTGTGTAGAAAAAGATCTTAATAAGTAGGGAGATACTAGAGAATTATCATAGCCAGATTCACTGTAGAGCTCACTTTAAAATATATTTTATTTTATTTTCAATGTTTTGCTTGAATGTATATCTATGTGCCACTGGGCTTGTTGCCTATGGACCCCAAAAGAGAACACTGGAACTGAGGTTAACAATAGTTGTGAACTATCATGTAGGAGGTGCTGATTGAGCATTGCTTTCTCTGGAGGGGTGGCTAGTGCCCCTTGAGTTAAAAATGAGAGATTTTTAAAGCATCTCCCTTTTGTTGTTATTGAGTTAATTTATACTCCTTAAAGGTGTTATGGAGCGTTTGCTTTACTAACAATAAAAAGAATTGTTGGTTTTTTTTTCTATGTTAGATATGAGAGACAACTTGCTGAAAGTAATTTAATTGTTTTTGGCATAATTGTATGTACATCTAATCAAGAGAATTGTATGCAAATAGTCATTTGAGAACATAGACATTTTAGTAATTTAAAGGGTAAATGTTGGGAATACCCTTCATTGTTCATTGAATTTGATCGGGTAGATTTACATAGAACATATTAGCTAAGTAAAGACTTAATATTTATACAAATTCCTTCATTTGCATATATGTTTGATTGGGTTCTGCTGGCCTGGAGCTGCTTTCTGTGGATTCTTGCTTGTTTTCAGCATCTTGTGCTTCATGGGCATGTCTCTGTCTGGATGTCTAAAGCCTTGCCCCTCCTGCCCTAGTAGACAGTGTTTACCTTTTTGAATATGATTAATAAAGATAAGCATAGGGGTAATAAATTTGCTGACAGCACAGGTCTTGAAAAGTTTGGAAACAGCACTGCCTGTCACCATGTGACATATCTGGGCGATTCCAACATTAATGTGTACACCCTTTTCCTCAGCTTCTTCTTTTCCAGACAATACCCTTCATCCATAAAATCCCTTAATTTCCTAAGAGCTCAGGAGCTCTTTTGAGGAATGGTGCTGGTTCATATTAAGGACAGCACACTTGTATGTTCCTTTTCCTCCTGTTACAAGTGCATCTAGTCAGGAAGTTATTGTACACAAATGCTATTGAGAAGAATAACTGGTAAATTGACAGGCAACCCAGGCCAGGAAATAAGGCAGCAGAGGTGACAGGAACGTCCTTGGCTACTTGTTTTCCTATCTCCTCCTACATGAAGGTTGAACCCACCTGAAAAAACACCCTTGAGAATGCCACTGAAATTTAGGTTCAGACACTAGCCCCTTCTGGTGAACAGCTTTTGAACAAGAATTTTAGTTTTTCATGGTGAAAATAAATTAGATCTGTGCTTCAAATTAGGCTAATGGCTTAATGGTTTATGGCTATTTCTTGTTCAACAGAGCAAGGAGTGTTATAATAGCCTTGATAAAAGCTATGCGGATGCCTATAGAAGAAAAGCATGGTTAAAACAAGAGACTGTATCTCTGAATCTGGATAGAAATGCAAATTTTCAAACTAACCAAAATTGATGAGTTAATCAAAAGAGGCCAGACAATCACCTGGAAAAGAGACTGCACCGTAGAAAACCTCAACCACCTACGCTACTTTAAGGAGATGGGGTACTTAACACTTTAATGAGAAGCTGTAATTTTCCTTCCCAGAATCCTACTTTCTATGCTATCTTTTTTGAAGCTGCTGTCATGTGGCTGAAATGAGACTGCCTTCCATCCTAACTTACTCAGAAAAATATGTTTTTCTTTTTCTTCTTTTTCTTTTCTTTTTTTTTTTCAGGTAAAATAAATATAGGGATATGTATAAATTATACATAAGGTTAATCTCATTCTCCATAAGATTTCCTTTGAATTCTTTAGTTCATACTTACATTCCCTCTGTCAACATTCAAAGGAAATATTCAGCATATGAACAGCTCTGAGAAGAACTAGATGCTTAGAGATAACCTTTGTCCTTTCTCTTGAGATTCATTATTACCAACTTGAACATACTTTTATATAGTTTTATCTTAGCTTTCTATTGATAAAAAAAAATTGTATGTAACAGATAAACCCAGGTAACTTCAAACCTACTAAATTAAAATGTCTAAAGTGAGGCATGTATTGTTTTGTACTGTAATTGAACTTAGACAAATTGATCTATGTAACTATTTATGAAAATGTGGAAAAAAAATCTAAGACAATATGAAGAATTTGCATCATGTAGTGTCAGAACTTCAGTAACACAAACTTTGGCACATATAAAAGGGGAAAAGTATTAAAATATGTTCATAAAATATTGAATATATGATCTATTTTTAAAATTAGACAATGAATATTGATGATTGTTTTTAAACCAGCTTTGCTATTTACTTTGTATTATTATTTCCTTTCTAATCTACTATTTTCAATCATTATGTTTTTATTATTAATTACCTGGTCTTTGAATAGATGTGCAGGGTATGTTGTTATGGTTTTAATCTGACAATCAATGCATAATATATGTGAATGTGTTTATTACCTGCATATCTTCTTTTCTGTATTGTTATTTGAAATCTATTTGATTAATTTGTGTGTGTATGTGTGTAAACTTGAAAGCTTTTGTACATTTTTTGTCAAAATCTAGTTAACTGAATAAATTATTTTCAAACATTTTCACCAAGTATGAAGCTAAATTATCAGTTACTTTCTATTGTAAGTCAACTATTTTTTTATTTTTTTTCATGTTAATAGTGGTTCTATGTTATATTTTATTCTAGATATGTTACATTTTACATGAATGACATCCCCACAATGCATACACATCTATTAACTCCTCAGAAGAACAAATCAATGATTGTATCACAGCCTAGCTTGGGTTCCCATTTGATTCTCTGGGCTTAGAAATAAGGGTATAGGTGAGGGGTTACTCACTGGAGCAGAGAAATGCAAATCAGCAGCTGCATCACCTAGAAGCTCACCTCAACAAGGTGCTGACTCATGAAAGCTGCAACTCTGGAGTCTGCAGAATTTGAAGGCAGCTCCACAGGACAGAGCAATCTCTGCAGCTGTGCAGGTCAGTATCCTCCCCATAAGTTCTTCATTCCCCCCTATGAAGCTGGATTCTCACCATCCAGAACTTTTCAAGTTTCTGCATTCACAGATATGTGATATTTTTCCACCGCCAGAGTCTCATCACCAGTTATCTCTCACAGAAGGAATGTTTCAATTTGCAGGATATTTTCATGCAACAGTTCTTCAGTAACGCGTATGCCCGCGTGCACACACACCCACACACACACACACACATACAGCTGTCTTTTATATTTTGTATATTGATATTAGATAATTAAAACCACATTTGTTGAAAAATACCATTTCTTACCAATTTCAGGAAAGGTTCTTCTAGATATATAAGTCTATTGGTGGGCAGTCCGTTAAGCTCAGAATTCAGTTTTGAAATTGTCATTTCATTTTCTTCTTACCTATATTTGTCTTTTATTTTCACTGTTGGTTTGAATTTTTTAATTTCCTGACTTGACATGTGATGAAGGTGTCCTGAAGTTTCTCTGACACTCATAGTGTGATCCTGCAGCTAAAAGGTGGTTATGAAAGGTTATCTACATGGGTTTCATGTTTTAGGAGTGTAGTTACTGATAGTTGTGATATTGAATCACGATTTTTTTTATACAGTGAAGGATTTTAATATTCATTCCTAGAAGTTCATTGAGTACTCAAAAAAAAGTTTTTCAGAATGTTCATGTGCATTAAAATATAAATAAATTCTCACTAGAAATATAATAAGAAATAGCAATTAATAATTTCTATAGTTGAATATTATATAGTAGACATATCAATGTATCAGATTGTTTTAGGTAATAAAACTCCTGTGGTTTAGATATTCACTATTTTGAAATTGATTTTGAAAGATGTATCCATTATATTCATATTAGGAAGTGTGTCCAGTAAGGCAGTCATGGGGTTTCATGTTTCTACAACTTGAATAAGAATAACACCCTTATAAAACAGGTATGAAAATTTGTATAGTCCTTCTATTGCTTCTAATATCATTTATTTTAACCTTCCATCAACCATTGTCATTTTAGAAGCACCAAATTTGTTGGCACATTAATGTTTGACTTCCCTGATTTGAGAGCTATAACTATAAATATCTACTGTTTATAAATTACCTATGATGCTTTACAATAATAATTAAAGAGCATATATGACTCCAAGAATCAAAGAATATCTTTGTGGAAAATATATTGAATGACATTTAATTGAATCATATTTAGAGGGAAAGATTAGAAAGGCAAGGATGCCAATAATATAAATTGTAACATAATAAATAAGAGCAAATTGACTGGACAAGAAAATACTATCAAAAAAATGCAAGTTAACGATATCACCATTATCACTTTCCTGATATCACTGATTGAAGAACAGCACAGCAGGCATTATCAGCAAAGCAGAAACAGACGTTTAGAACGTTGTTGCCTATGTGAGGTGGAAATACTGAAATGTACAATGGGCCACGTTGCTCATTAAAAGTAGTCTGCTCTCTAAATTCTAGTTGCCACAATACTCTATTAAATCATAATCTCATTTTAACTCTATTTTATTCCTTTTTAGTCTAACCTCAATTGCATTCTTTTGTATTACTAATATCAGTGGCAGCCAAAAATGAGTGATTAATGAAGTGTTGCTTAAAAACATTAAAAATAACTAGCAAGACTAACCAAAATCACTGCCACAGGGAAACACGCAAATTACTGTAAAACTATCCTAAAATCAAAATCCCTGAGAGTGACAAATTTATTAGTTGAACTTGCTGATGAGAACAAAAATCTTTACCTAAAAGACTTACCATTATCTCAGATACAACCTTTTTGTCAAGACTACTATAGAATATAATTAATTAAGTAAAAAAAAACATATTAATTGTAAAATATAGTCAAAAGTATATTTTAAAGTCAATGATAAATGGTATATATAATGTCTAATATGAGATATTTTATGTTAAATGTTTTGTACCACTGTAAGCAAATTTTTATATATTTAATTTTGAATTTAAGTTATGTTTTGAAGATATAGTAAAATCATTTTGATTTCTTAAAACCTTCAAAAGAGACACATTTCTAAACTAAGTTATACACATAATTTTGCCAACTAAAATTAGAACTTCAGTTACTCAAATGTAAGACACACTATTTTCTCATTAAATCCTTGAACAGATTGTTGTCATAGTAACGAACGGACCCATCAGGAGGAAATCATTCAAGTATATATTTTTACAGGTGACTCCCACTCACATATCTCCCTTTCAGCCAATTTCATAACTAATTATAAGAACCAAAACAAATATTGTTGAGAAAAGAGACATTCACTGGAAAGAAGTTCTTTGCCAAACATGCCACCTGTGTGTGAACCGTCACTTGTGTGGGGTGGAATGTTGGTGGTCTGTCCCCTACCTGGAACAGAATAATATCACTGTTTGTTTTCCTTCCACTTATCTAAGAAGCCTCTCTCTCTGATCTTCAAGCTATGTAGAAGTTTAGATGAAGAGTTCATGAGGAATGTCTTCTAAAACCACATCAAGCCTGGGTAGATAGCTACATAGGAGAGTGTGTCTATAGCAAGTTTGTTATCCTGAGTTCAAATTTTAAAAATAAAAAAAAAAATGTATCCAGAAGATGAAGCTTTGGTTGAACCTTCTTTTGAAATACTTTCTTAATTGATGGGCAAAACAAAATATTTCTTTGAAAACATTAGAATAGCCTTTATTCAACTGAAGTCATTAATTACCCAATTAATATACACTAGCACAAAGTCACACATGTCAAGAACTCTTTAATTAATTAGAAACTGTATCCTTAGTTTTTGGTCATCATACAGCCCCAATGACATGTATTACATGTGGGAGTTAGAGTGCTAGAATACCAAACCCTGTCTATGCAGTCATACACTGAACACCTTCTAGAAAGCAATGCTGTCATATAGAAGCCAAAGAAAACCCAACACATTTCACTCTAAAAAGTCATGGCAGAGATGGTATTTTAGTCAATATTAATAGTAAATGTTAATGTAAGGTCATGCCCCTCAATTTTCGGTGTTCAGATGGCATGTTAGATATTCTTTTAGTTATGATTCGTCACATGATTAACTTCTACATAATGAGAAATGGTTAGACATGACAAGGTTGGCTCTGAGGCTGTTTAGATAGGATGATAGTTTCCCAAGGGTTTTTCCACATACAAATTTGAGCAGATCCAACTTCCATCTGAAAGAACTGACATTCAGATTGGAGCAGTCTTAGTGTCTTGGCGAACTTAGGATTCACTAGCCACTTGTCATATTATGCTTGAAACCCCAGACAGAGAAACTATTTATTTTCCTATTTTTTTACTAAGTTTTGCAATTTCTTATTTAACCTTGAGTTATACCATAAATAACACACACACACACACACACACACACACACACACACACACACACTCATTAATAATTCCTTTTTTTTTTTTTTTTTAGTCTTAAACTTTCTGATATCTAGAACAAGCTTTTAATTCACATAAACTTTTAAGAAACTATCACTGGTGTAATTACTCTTGTATCCTAATTAGCAGAAAAGGCATAAATAATAAAATTATAAATAATAATGGTTTACAAAATGCAAAGGATTAAAATAAACCTGAGGTTGAAAGTCAATGAAGAGATCCATTGCAACCAAAGTTAACAATGAAATACTCTGCATCCCTCAGTTCATACACTTAGGAAATAGAAAAGGATGTCATACCAGAAATGACAATGTTTCTTTGCTGTGGGTTAAAAACACTAGTTGAAGAGGATACAGCCAGTCTTAATGAGACTTGATTGGCTAAGGTCAGTTAGTGGAGTAAGAGGGCTCCCCTTGCTGAGGACTAGGGAAGGGTAATGAGGGGAAGAGGGAGAAAGGGTGGAACTGGGATGAGATGGGTGCAGGAGCTACAATCAGGTTGTAAAGTAAATAAATTAAAATATATATGTAAAATTTTAAAAGTAGCTGAAGTTATTAAACTATTAACTTATATGCATTTTTATGTCAGAGATAACACAAAATATAACCAATTTTCTGCAAAAAGTTTTAATAAAACTTAATCACATGGGAAGAATATGCAGCTATTTCCTTATTCTTTGGATAATGAAACATTGTGATATCCTTGTGAAAACAAAACAAAACAAAAACAAGTTTAAAGCATCCTTTGAAACTAGAGGCAAGATATAGCTTGGACTGAATTTTACATGTTTACAATCTCAAATATCTAGGTTACATTTTTGTAAACAATGTATTACTTTTACCATACATGCTGATTGTATTTCTTTTATATTAACTGTTTTAATTGCTTGAAACTCAGTAATCAGTAAGGATTAAATTAATAGCAAAAACCAAATATTATTAGTTTGTAATTGAATGCTAATCTAAGTATTAACAGGATCAAGAAAGAAGCAAAAGAGACCTGCTACAGATAAATTGGCCACAAGGCATGCATATCCTGGAGATTACATGTAAGAAACGAAGCAGAGCTGAAGATAATTACAACCATATTTAAGATTCATTATCTCCTCTTACAAAATTCACCTGCTTTTGAGTAATGCAGCCAGATGCCTCCTGTTATTTTTAGGATTTCAGTTATTCTAGAATACTTTTGTTTCATTTGATTGTTACAAGAATGTTAGATGTTGTCTCAAAATTATATGCACAAATTGTATGCTCAAAATTATATGACCTCATTTTCAGTGCCATGGCTAGGGTACAGTTTAAAGTGTCTCACATATTACATGTGTTATGATCTTGATGACCAGTGTAGTTACACCAGTAGACACTTTAAGAGATGGGGCCTAGTGGAAGATTATTAGGTTACTAGGGACACATCTCCAAAGTGATAAAGGTAGTTCATGTGGGACTCTGAATTAGCTCTGAATGTTCTTTGTCCCTGACTCTATAGTCTGCTCTTTATTTTTTGATGAGATCTTTTTCTTTTCTTCTTTTTAAATTATTATTTTAGTTTATATACTTTACGTCCCAAGCTTGCCCCCTTTTTACTCTCTTTCCATCCTCACCTTACCCTCTCCTTTCCCCCAAAAAAGGGGATTCCCCACTCTGTTGGTATCATGTCCTTGTGGAATGTATACAATCTACCCTGGTCATTCAAATGCTGATTTCTCTACTCCACAATCTGGTTTCAATCTGTACATTGCATTGTGAAGCTTATGTTAAGCATCACCTACCTCAAGTTTTTGTAAACATGTCCCCATTTGTTCTCTGTGTTGCCAATAAAAAACAACCAGCTAACGCTGAGCAATGGTGAGAATAGGGTGGGACATCCTGGTCCAAGGAGGGGAAAGAAGGAGTGGGAGGAAAGATATGAGAGGAGAAGACCTGGACATCCCAGAAGAAATGAACAGGACCTAAGATATGACAAAAAGCAAGTATAATGTGGGAAATCTAAATAGGAGGAAACTGTACAGGCCTAGAGGTTTATGATAGAGTAATTGTTACCCAGAATTGTGTTCTAGGTTGGTTAAATAAATGCTAATCTCTGTGTGGTGATTTGGGAATATAGCTGGTTTGGGAATAAGTGCTGATTAACTAACTGATAAAACAATGTTAAATATTAATAATCATTAAACACCCTTCTGAAGTGGAAGTTTCTGGTTTCTTTGAAGACTTAGTTTTGTCATGTGATATTTTGCTGCAAGCTGGGCATGTGATGTCTTACTGCAGGTTGGTTTGTGAGAGGGCATGTGATATTTGGCCATGAACTCTCTCTTTAGAGGGGTTGACAGTGGCGAGCTGAGAACATCCATGAGTGGACTCTGAGGAAAAGAGATATATGACAGTCAATACCCAGTGAGACACTGCTTTTTGGATCGACATCTCTGTGTTGACCTTCATGCTTGATACTTGACTTTGGAAAGAGAAATGTTACAGAGAACTTCCTAGGGCAATCCAACTGAGTCTTGCAGCTTTCACCAACTTGTCATGCTGATTTTTCTGCTTGGTGTTGGCCTTTGGCTTGGACAGTTGGTATCTTGACTGAGTTTTGTAATCTCCTAAAGACTGATGGAACCTAATAAGCAGGGAATAGTTCAAGAGTTCTATAGCCCTGTTCCCTTCTAATCTCCTATCTAAGCTCAGGAGTTGGAAGGGAACTACAGGTCTTTAAGAACACTAAATAAACTCCCGGGATCCCCTGTCTCCACCTCCCATTTCACATAGCACACTTTCTAAAAACTTCTATTTTGTTTTGTTTAATACTAGCAGAGCAGAAACTGTGGCCACTGGAGAATGATTTGCAACTAGAACACAGCTCAGTGAGGATCATTAGTCACCTATCATTCAACTCTCCCACTAAAAGTTTCCTCAGTATTCTTTCTCTTATTTATTTTTTCTCTTTTTTTAAAATTCTTTATTAATTACACTTTATTCTCTTTGTATCACTCTGTTGTGCCCTCCCTCCTCCCATCCCAATCCCTCTATTCCTCCTTCATCTGCATGCATGCCCCTCCCCAAGTCCACTGATATGGGAGGTCTTCTTTTCCTTCCTTCTGATCCTAGTCAATTAGGTCTCATCAGGAGTGGCTGCATTGTCTTCCTCTGTGGCCTTGTAATGCTGCTCCCCCTCAGGGGGAGGTAATTAAAGACCTAATCTGGCCTATCAAACATCAGGCCAATGGCAGACCCTGTCTCAAATCAAAGGTGGGGTCCACCTGAGAAATGACACCCAAGATTGTCCTCTGACCCCCAAATCAGAGGCATAGCCCATGCACCCACACATAAGAATATATATGCATATACATATGTAAATAGCCTATTCTTTAATATGTTTCGGTCTTCTTTCAACAATGAAAAATCCTACACATATTTAGATAGATTTATGTCAAATTGCTTCTCTTGTTGTGAGTGAAAATGACAAAATTGAAATTCTAAACTGTAGTTGTTCATTGCAGTTAACTTTTGTGCATTGAGATTATATTCTGTGATGTTACTAAGTCCTCACATTCCAGGAGGTTTTTTGTTTTGTTTTGTTTTGTTTTTTAATTCTTTGGGAATGTCTGCATGCAAATCATATTTTCTATCAATAAAGATGATTTTATTTCTTTTTCATGTGTTTCTTTTTTTATTTTTTCTTGCTTTATTTTTCTCAAACAATATTGCTAGGATTGGTAAGAAGATAAACTTTGCACTGTTCTCATTCTTGGGAAAAGTACCCTGTTTTTGACTAGTAACTGTAATGTTAACTATAGGTTTGGGATATATATTTACCTGAAATAGCCAAGTTACTTCTGTAAATATTTCTGCAGATTTTATCTTGAATAAATGTGGAATATTGTTATGCAGGGAGAAAAAAAAGAACACTAAATAAAAACAAGGAAATCATGAAATTTGCAAGCAAATGGTAGGATCTAGAAAAGATCATCCTGAGTGAGGTAACACAGGCGCAGAAATATACACACACGGTATATATTCACTTATAGTGGGTATTAGACATGTAATATAGGATAAACATACTAAAATCTGTACATCTAAAAGAAGAAGGAGGACCATCGATAAGATGCTCAATCTTCACTCAAAAAGAGAAATGGGATGGATATTGGAAGAAGGAGAAAACAGGAAACAGGACAAGAGACTACCACAGAGGGCCTTTGAAAGACTGTACCTAGCAGTGTTTCAAAGCAGATGCTGAGATTAATAACCAAATTTTGGGCAGAGTACAGGGAATCTTATGAAAGAAGGGGGAGATCGTAAGACCTGGAGGGGATTGGAGCTCCACAAGGAGAGCAACAGAACCAAGAAATCTGGATCCAGGGGTCTTTTCTGAGACAGATACTCCATCCAAGGACCATTCATGGATATAACCTAGAACCCCTGCTCAGATGTACCCCATGGCAGCTCATTATCCAAGTGGGTTCCCTAGCAAGGGGAACATGGGCTGTCTCTGACATGAACTCTGTGGCTGGCTTTTGATCACCTCCCCCTGAGGAGGGAGCAGCCTTACCAGGCCACAGGGAATGACAATTCAGCCAGTCCTGATGAGACCTGATAGGCTAGGGTGAAAGATGAAAGAGGAAGAGGATTCCCCTATCCATGGATTGGAGAGGGACATGGGAGGAGGTAGAGGGAGTGAGGAATAAAGAGGAAATGAAGAAGGGGTTGACAGCTGGGAAACAAAGTGAATAAACTGAAATTAATATAAAAATTAAAATTAAAATTTCAAAATAAGAACACTAAATAAAGTAGGTTTGTTGAAAAAATCTAACTCCCTCACACCGTATCAGCCCGCCCCAGCACATCAAGTACCATTAGGACTGTGCATGTCCTCAAGCCTTGAGTCCAGGCATGTCAGCACTGTATTGGGAAGTGAACTTTTTCTATTGGATGCATTCTTTCTTTCATTATATCTTAATTATATTATGAGACTTTTACATGAATCAAGTTGCTCTGAAGTTGGTGTGTTTCTCAAAAACACCGTCTTCCAAAACATGACTCAACCTATCTTTTGTGTTTATAAAAGACTCAGCCTTAGATAATTTGTCATATTTAACACAGAACATAGTATTAGTATTTTGTGCTATAATAAAATGTTTCAGCTCAGTTTATTCATTGAATTTACTTTGGAAAACATCATTTCTATCTTTGGATAATTTGGGGAGTAGATATTTATGAATTCTATGCAAAGCTTTCGCAATTTGGAATTACAAGCATATTTACACTAGTTTCTCAATGGCTGAAACCTTTTGTTTGCTTATTTGTTTTCAATTTACCAAATATATTTCCTGTAGAGACTTTCTTCTAACACTTTTCTACTTACTACAGAAGAACGTATAGTGAGTTGTTAATTTCTTTTCCACTGTCATTGAATATTTCATTTTGAGGATTTGACATTTTTTCTAGAATATCTTGATGACATAGTAATTATTATTTATAGTGCCATAGTATATTGAGATAAATATTTAACTTTTTAATATCATCTTATATTACATATTTTAAAATATTGATTATATATCCATTATATGCACACAAACATATATACATACACACATACATATGTCTATATACACATGTAGACAGATAGTTTGGATCACATAGAATGTGTTATTTTGTATGTAAATGCATTTCGTTATTCCTGACTATACAAAAACTCACTTTTCAGTGCTTGATTTTGTTCTTCCAAAGCTATTACTTTTATAATTCTTGAAAAAGTGTACATTTTTCTATTCTCACCCCAGAATTTACTCTCTAGAGGGTATTATTGTCATCATCACCAGAAAATAACATTGTCAGAATTTCATTTCAAGTTCCCGAAGAAGCAGTTGAAAAACTGAACCTGTCCGCCACACTCTATGAGAAATGTGTATTTAGGCACTGTCTGAGATAAATTTTTGCTACTGATAGCCTATATTTCCTGTCACATGTCACGGTAGGTACACTAAAGTTAAAATGTCTTTTATGAACATGGAGTAAAACTAGTGCAAATCATTTAATTTTTTCAAATGTTGCACATCAGTATACATGGGGACAGATTATTATTTGAAACCCCCTATAGCTCCTAGGAAGAGAGCTGCGTGTACTCTGTGATGCTTTCTCCACTGTCCTCTACTGACAGCACATTGGGGTGCCCTGCAGCCATTGGGAATCCATTTCAAGCTACAAACAAAATGTAAAGCTTTTGATTTCACTAAATCAAGTTCAATCCTTTATGTTCTCATTTTCCCTATTTGATGCAACCTTCATGTAACCTCAGTTTATGCCTGAATTATAAGTGCCATTGTATCCACAAGATTATCTTGATAACTACAGATTCAGCCAATACCAGATAATTGTTGAAAACCAACAGATTCTTGGCAGTTTTAATGAGATTACTTTGCTCAAGGGTAACAAATCGATGATGCCCATGATGTTCTCCTGAGAGCTTGTCTTTAAAAGAATTATAATAACAAAGCTTCTTTTTCAGAAAGCGGACGTACATGTGAGGACAAGCTTGCACGTGTAAACCTGAGAGGACCACTGTCACGCTAATCCCTTTATCCATTACTGAATATACTATCAAGTTATTTTAATTAGTGTTAATAGTCACAGTCCATTAAATGCTATAAATTTAATAATCATGACCTCTAATTCAAATTTATACTGCATATATGTATAAATTACATTTACACATATGTAAATATGTTACATACATATTGCATATACATACATAAATATGCACAAGGAATGGCATTCTCACTTTCAACCACAACATTCATTATGCTGAGGCAGGAGACTTGACGTGACCTCTAGTCCTGCCTGAGCTTTAACAAGAGAGCATAAGATAAATATAAACAATCTTGGTCACATGAGGTTTGGCAACTTTTATGTTCTTTAATTCTCTTTAAAAATTAGAATTCATTATTAGCCCAGTAGTAAACTTCTCACTCAGTTAATTTCACCAAAATTAATCTTTTAAATGATTTAAATACATTTTCAACACAGTATCTAACTTGCTATGATTAAACCAATGTTTAATAAAACACCAGAGATGGTGTTACCTGCTTCAGTTAGTGCTGATCACCGGGTGTTGTGCAAGTAGTAACAAAACACCCCCGATGTCCATGGAATGGACATCTTGGTTACCGTGGCAGTAACCAAGAAAATATTTGGAAGGAGAAACACATGACTAGTGTTTTATTTACACATACAAAACCACACACACACACACTTGTTTCTGTTATCTACCTACCTACCTACCTGTCTGTCTGTCTATCTATCTATCTATCTATCTATCTATCTATCTACCTACCTGTCATCTATCTATCAATCTATTGTTCTTCTGCATCAACATCAACACATTCAAAGTGATTTTTCATACATTTATATTTTAGTTAAATATCTATTGGTCACAGCAAACATATACAACACAAATACAAATTTAAAAAGCAGAAGCAATTGATTTATGACTAAAGCATTTTGGAATGTATCTCAGAGACAGTTAAAATGGACCTACTTTACATTATTTTGAAGTTTAAAAATTATTTTCTTAATAATAAATGCTACCACTAAGCATTATTATGTTGGTAGATTAATTTATTATTATTATTATTTTTATTGTTATCTACAAATGATTCACTTTATATCCCAGCTATAGCCCCCTACCTCATACCCTCCAAATCCCTCCCTCCCTCTTCTTCTTCCCCTATACCTCTTTTCGAGTCCACTAATAGGAGAAGTCCTCCTCCCCTACTGTCTGACCCTAGCATATTATGTCCCATCAGGACTGCCTAGATCCTCTTCCTCTGTGAGCTGGCTAGGTCACCCCACCAGGGAGATGTGATCAAGGAGCAGGCAACCAAGTTCATGTCAGAGACTGTCTCTTCTCCTATTGCTAAGGAAGCCACATGGCGACGGAAAAGTCTATGGGCTAAGTCTGAGCAGGGGTCTAAGTCCTCTCTATGTCTTTGGTTGTTGTATCAGCCACTGCAGTCCCCCAGGACCCTGCTTTTTTTTTTTTTTTTTTTTTTGGCTCTGTTGGTGTCTTCTTGAAGGTCTCCTGTCTCTTCAGGGTTCTTCTATATCTCCCATCTTCAGAAAGACTCCCTGTGCTCTGTCCAAAGTTTGGCTGTGAGTCTTTGTATCAGCTTCAATCCCCTGCTGGTTGGAGTCTTTTAGAGGACATCTGTGATAAGCTCCAGTCCTGTTTCTTCTCTCCTACCACTTGTGGTGTCTACCCTGTTTTCTCTTCTGAATGAGAATTAACCATCTTTCCTAGTGTTCTTTTTGTCATTTAGCTTCTTTAGATCTGTAGATTTTAGTATGTTTATCCCATATAATATGTCTAATACCCACTTATAAGAGAATATGTACCACGCATGTCTTCCTGCTTCACGGATACCTCACTCAGGACGATCCTTTTTAGTTCCCATCATTGCCTGAAAATTTCATGATTTCCTTGTTTTTAATTGTTGAATAGTATTCCATAGTGTAAATGTACCACAATTTCTATATCCATTCCTCAGCTGAGGTACATCTACGTTGTTTCCAGGTTCTGGATATTACAAAGAAAGCTGCTATGAGTATAGTTGACCAAATGTCCTTGTGGTATAGTATAGCAGCTATCCTATATATGCCCCTGAGTGGTATAGCTGGGTCTTGAGGTAGCACTATTCCTAATTTTCTGAGAAAGCTCCAGATGGATTTCCAAATTGGTTGTATATGTTTACATTTCAACCAGCAATGGCAGAGATATGTTCTTCTCCACATCATCTACAGCATGTGTTGTCACTTGAGTTTTTGATCTTAGTCATTTTGATGAGTATGAGATAAAATCTCAGAGTTGTCTGGATTTGCATGTCCCTGATGACTAAGGATGTTGAATGTTTCTTTAAGTGTTTTTCCACTATTCAATATTCCTGTGTTGAGAATTCTCTGTTTAGCTCTGAGCCCCATTTTTTAATTGGACTATTTGGTTTGTTGATGTTTAATTTCTTGAGTTTTTACATATTCTGGATATTAGCCCTCTGTAAGATACAGGGTTGGTTAAGATCTTTTTCCAGTCGGTAGGCTGTCTTTTTGTTCTAATGACAGTGTTTTTTGCTTTACAGAAGGTTTTCATTATCAGGAAGTCCCATTTATTGAGTGTTGGTCTTAGAGGCATAGATTGTGTTGTTCTATCCAGGAAGTTGTCTCCTTTGCCAATAAGTTCAAGACTCTTCCCTACTTTTTCTTCCAACAGATTTATTGTGTCTGGTTTTATGTTAAGATTTTTGATCCAACTTGGACTTTACATTTGTGCAGGGTGATAAGTATGGATCTGTTTACATTTTTCTACATGTAGAAATCCAGTCAGTATTTCTACCAGGAACTCAATGACTGGCTCTTTGGCTTCCCCACCCCCCAAGGGAGGAGCAGTCCTGTTAGGCCACAGAGGAGAGCTTTGCAGCCAGTCCTGAAGATACCTGATAAAACAGGATCAGATGAATGGGGAGGAGGTCCCCCCTATTAGTGAGCTTGGCAAGGGGCACGGTGGAGATGAGGGAGAGAGGGAGGGACTGGGAGGAAATGAGGGATCGGGACATGGCTGGGATACAGAGTTAATAAAATGTAACTGATAAGAAAAAAATAAAATTAAAAAAAAAAAGAAAGCATTCAATAAAAAACCTTATTATCCAAAAAAAAAAAAAAATCCAGTCAGAGCAGCACCTCTTGTTGGAGATGCTGTCTTTCTTCCATTGTATTGTTTTGACTTCTTTGTCAAAAAACAGGTGTCCATAGAAGTGTGGGTTTATTTCTGGGTCTTCAGTTTTTTTCCACTGATCCACCATTCTGTTTCTATGCCAGTACCATGCTATTTTTATTACTGTTGCTCTATAGCACAGCTTGAGATCAAGGATGAAGATACCTCCAGAAGTTCTTTTACTGTACTGGATGGTTTTAATTATTTTGTTTTTTGTTTTTTTTTTCCATATAACGTTGAGAAATCTTCTTTCAAGTTTTGTGAAGAATTGCGTTGGTATTATTGGAAATTTCATTGGATCTATAAATTGCTTTTAGTAGAATGGGCATTTTACTATTTTAATGCTGGGTGTCCATGAGAACAGGAAATATTTCCATCTTCTGACATCTTCTCCAATTTCCTTCTTCAGAGACTTGATTTTTTTTTTTTTCATACAAGTCATTCACTTGCTTCATTAGAGTTGCACCAAGGCACTTTGTTATTTGTGGCTATTATAAAGGGTATAGTTTTCGTAATTTCCTTCTCAGCCATATTTTCTTTTGTGTACAAGAGGGCTACTCATTTTGTTGTTGTTGTTGTTGTTGTTCTTAATTTTGTATGCAGCCACTCTGCTGTTTATCAGCTGAGGGAGTTCTCTGGTTGAATTTTGGTGGTCACTCATGTATATTCTCATATCATCTGCGTATAGTGGTATTTTGATGTCTTGCTTTTCAGTCTGTATCCCTTTGATCTTCTTTAGTTGTCTTATTGCTCTAGCTAGAACTTCCAGTACTATGTTGAAGAGATGTATAGAGAGGGTAGCATTGCTTTGTCCCCAATTTCAGTGGGATTGATTTAAGTTTTTCTCTGTTTATTTTGGTGTTGGCTATAGGGTTGCTGCATAATGTCTTTACTATGTTTAGGTATGTGCCTTGTGTCCCTGATCTCTCTAAAACTTTAAACTAGTGCATTCATTTTAAATTTAATTTGTTATAAATACTTTTAGGTATATTTGTTACATTATATAGCGGCAAAGGTACTACTCAAGCTGCAATTTTCTCTTTGAAAATATTTGTGTTGTAGAAAATGTATATGCTGTAATGGAAATCATATTTGTATAAAATAGAAGATAATGAAGAATGAGCAAGAGAGAGAGTGAAGGAGAGAGAGAGACGAAGAAAGAAAATACAAAGCCATGTTTTTGTCCACATTTAACAAGAGTATGCTTTATTATAGAAGCAGAAGGAGTAATGCCTGCATTAGCCTCTGGGAGGAACACTAAAAGTAAGGAAAACACATTCATATTGGAGACATTTATATAATTTTTAGACAGCTGCAATGACTCTAAATATTTTTCTTTGTTTTGAGACAGTAGATTTGTTAGCATCACTATTACAGAAGCTGTCTTCTATAACTTCTTGGCTTTATGATAAGTTCATGAACTTACAATAATTCAATCCAAGCCATTTCTGAGTAAATTAATTAATCACAATAGAAAAATAGAAAAGCTAAAGAGATTTTTTATGATTAACAGTATTTAGTAAGTATTACATTTTAGATACAGATTTACATAAAAGTGAATGCCACTCAAAATATATTTCTCTATTTATACTCAGCATATCTACTAAGGCTATGATTTCAAATGATATGAAAATTTCTATTTTAGAAGTTTTTGTGTGACAGATTGAATAAATTTGAAGTAAAAATAGAGTCACTAGATTAAAGTGTGCTCTTTCAATGATGGAAATAGGCACACAGCATTTCACCAATGCTGTTGCATCATCATCTTAAGAATTGGAGAAAGATAGTAGGACAATGGCAAAATTTAATTGGTCAAATTTAATTTATTTTTACATGAAGCATTTTAATGTTTATATAATTAAGACATATATTGTTTGAATGATATAACTGTCTGAAATATTCCTTAATTAAAGAACCTAGTCACTGGCAGGATATATTAATGAAATCTACTGATGCACAATTGATTCATCTACTTCCATGATTCCTCTCCTGGGAAGCTGAATAAAAGCCTGTGTGGGTCCCAGTCTCCCCGTGTATTCTAAATACATTTTTTTATTCTTTATGGATTAGTCTCATATTATTACTAGATATTTATAGTTTCAAAATTCTCCATTTAGTGTACTCTATCATAAATAAAAAAAATATTATATATCTTCTTTGATGTAAAATCACAAATGTGAAGAGTATTATTTTAGGCAGTATTATTTTAAGAGTATTATTTTAATCTTCTAATGTATTTAGAGATTAAGTAATGTATATAACTTTAAATTTTCTAAATCACTCAGCAGTAAGGCATATTACCCTGTGAGTAAATCAGCTGTGTCCCTCAAAGTGGGCAATGTGTGGTCAGTGTATAAATAATTGTATAAATATTATTATATTATTATTAATATTATATTATTCAAAGATATGTAAGAGTATATATTTGAAAAAGTTATATAATTGTAAAAAAATTACAGGTTATTAAGTCATATTTATGCATTGACAATTTATGAACAGAATTCATATCTACATATATGACTTAATCTGGAAATAATTTGCTATTTTTTAACTATGACTTCAGTTTGCAGGAATGTCTTTGTCAATTAATACAATAAAATAAAAGAAAATAATATGTTTTGCAAGAGGAAATGTGGGAATGATTTTGGAGGATTTGGGGAAGGAAGCAGTAATCAGATATATTTTATAATTTTTTGAAAAAGAGGGAACACTTAAGAGAAATAAAATTCAAAATAAGGTATGTATTTGTCATTAAATCGTACACGTACTTTGGACAAAAGACTAATTAATGACAATATAAAATATTCTAACATAATTTAAATGGAAATATTAACCTTGCTTATTAAAACCAAGCAGGGATGATGTTGCAAGAAAGAAGAAAAGAACAGACAATAATCTCTCATGTGACCATAGAATACTTTACCAGCAATGGCATTTGCATGGCTGTACTAAGTGTGCCTGAGTATGGCATGAGACTATTTAAATATGTTTATTAGCCATGATTCTATACGCTGGAACACTGGATTAGTAAAGCCAGTTTGTTCATATGTTCTTTAAATCTGTCTCCTTTTATTTCATTCCTGCTTTTTCAGTTTGCTGTTGAAATCTTGCCTCAGTGGCTTCTCCATCATTATATCTATTTGGACCTCATGAACACAATATTGTGGTAAATACATATGTGTACAAAAGATGCTATTTTGAGGTGAATAATAAACACCTAAAGCAAATAAGATACTTTAACTTATCCAAGACAGTATAAAAGCATACTATTGTTTCAATATTATTATTCACACTACTATAATTGTCTTCTAAATTCCCACTTTGCATCCATCAATAGAGCTTATTGCCATGTGTTTATACTTTCTGAATAATTGTACACTTCCACTCATTCACATATTTATCACAAAGCATTAAACTGAACTCTGTTGTTGCATTACTTCAATGTTAAACTTTTTGAAATCTTTAAGATTATAATGTAATTTACAATGCAGTAATTTTATTGCATTTTAAAAAGTTGAATACAATATATCCTTTCCTATCCCTGATGGTGAAGATCTTCCATAGCTTTTTAATCATGCAACTCAAAATTTAATGTTTTTTTTCATGCTCAATAAACAAAACTAAACAAAAAACAAGCAAACTAATAAACAGAAAACCCAATGGCAGGAGCAACCGTGAAACCGTGAAACAAATAAACAACAAAAGCAAAGAACATGGGGTCTGCCTGGTGTTGTAAACTACTCCTGAACAGGAGACACAAACTGCATGCACTTGAAATACCCAGTGAGGCTCCAATGGAGAAAACCGGTTTTCCCTCTCTCTGGAAGTGTTCTTTGTTTGTTTGTTTGTTTGTTTGTTTGTTTGGAGGTAGACCCACTTCCGATTTTCCATTCTGGAACTTTTGACCTGCTTGAGTTGATGTAGTTATGGTGCTTGCTGCCATAGTTTCCGTGGGCTGATATGTATATCAGCCCTGCCTTCTGTGGATGACACTGTTTCCTTGTATTCATCTACTACACCTGGTTCTTACAATTTTTCTTCCTCATCTTCTGCAGGTACTTGAACCCTGAGGTAAGGGATTTGATGAAGACATCCAATTACTAGCTGAAGATACCAAATTCTCTCACTCTCTGCACATAATCCAGTTGTGGGTCTCTTTGTCTGGCCATACCTACTGAAAGAGAAATCTCTGATGGAGGTTGTGGAATGTACTGATTTCTAAGTACAACATTTTGTCATTAGAAGTCATTATGTTCATACAGCTGACTAAAAAATGTTTTCCTTAAAGATCATAACTATTTCCCTTGAAGTTCTTGGTCACATTAACAATGCCATACAGGGATTTATCTTCATCCAGAGGAACTTAAAATATTTTTTTAAATGTTTGGTTACTCACATAACATTTGTGCCACTATCACAGCAGCATATTCTGCAGGCAGGTCACTGTAGTTGGTTGCAGCACTCATATCTGGGCAACATTGATAAACTAATTTTTAAACACTTCTGGGAATTTTGTAAAATCACATTAAAGGTCAATAAAGGAAATAGTGTGGGCAGCACTGTGAATTTGAACATAGAGGAAAAAAAAAGGCATTTAAAGTCCTGTCTAAGGTCCAAACCTAAGATACTCAAGTCAGTATGATCTCTAGGAATGCTTTCAACTATACACTCAATATTGATTTAAGTAATAATTTTGAGGTAAAGTGGTCCTGTATTTCAGTGTATGTCTTATTGAATGCAGTAAACATGTATTTGTATGTTTAGTTTACATTTTATTGAGGTTTATAAAGCTTATACACTGTGCATTTCAGTGCTGAGTAATGTTTATGCTATGTATCATTTTGCTGTTAGTCAGGACACTAGTGAAGCTGTAAAGAAATAGACTTTAAATTGTGAGTGTTGAATAAATATAAAAGTATATAAATATAAGGATAAATTTTGTTAAAGATATTCTAGATTTTCCTGGTAACATGGCTACAATTTTTTTAAGTATTCAAAAAATTGTTGTTTTCAGAAAAAATGATTATACTTACCCTATGTCAGCAAAAAATTCAAGAAAATAAAAACTTTAAATTACTTTTTAAACTATTTTTATTTTGTAATAGAAGGCAGCAAGATCATCTTTATTTAATGATAGCCGCTATGATAAGAGAAATATTCTTAGTTTATGATAACTATCCTGTAGAAAATTTAACTTTGCCCTAAGAAATCTGTTGAGGAGAATCTTATAGCTTAGGAAACACTTCATCACATGCTCACCCTGCTGTCCAGGGAGTGCAAAAGCGGCAGGAATGCTCTTAACCACTGAACCATTTCTCCAACCCTCATTTGGGTACTTTTTACATGTAATCAATTACCTAGCGTATAGATGGTTATCAATAAATACCATATTTGTTATTTAGTTATTTAGTTTGTTATTTCTATTTTTCATGCAAAAGTATTCATAATGTCTTACGACATGGCTATATTCACATCAGTTCTTCTAATTATGATCCCCAAAACATCCTTAAATGAATGTTTTCTTTCTTAAAATAGGCTGTTTCCAAGATGGTGGAGACTTGTGTGCACCATACCTGAGGGACAGAGGATCTGAGAATCTGAATCCGGTGAGTGCACCTGCAGCTGGATCTAGAGCATAGAACTTGGAACTTCCCAGGACTAGAAGGGACATCCCGTTTGTTGGGACCAAAAGGATACAGCCCCCCCCGCCCCCGCAGTTTCTGCACACTCCAGGGAGTATGGAACCCCAGTTCCAGGTAGCCTCCTCTTTAGCAACCAGACATCAGATCCCTCCTGCTCACCTGAGGGCAGCTTCAGGTTTCCTGGGACATTTGACGCCAATCAGACCCAGGCCCCCTTGGCCGCTTTCCTGATCTGTGAGTCTCAAACTCTATACCCCCATGATTCTCCACGCTGTCCACATACAGTAGCAGGTAGGGAACTCTAGGATCAGGTACCCTCCTTTCTAGGAATCAGACATGGGCTCCCTCCTGTCCCAGTAAGGGCAGAGTCCGGATTTCTGGGGCAGCTTTCCCAGCATCCAAGCCACTATTCTGCTAGTCACCCCATGGGGAAGAGCAAAACAGTGGAATCACACAGTCCCTGGATCCAGTAGAGTCGGAGTGGCAGCCTGGCTGGTTCTAGGATGCAGCCCAGCTCCCTTCTGAGACCTCCAAAGATTGCCACCCACACCAAGCCTATTTTGGACACCTGAGCAGGCATTTTGTGCCCACAATCCGACCTGCACCTGAACCCAGACCTGCGCAAACAGACCCTTGACCTTTAACTCACACCCCGCCACACTTGCGCGTGCACATGCACCCGAGCGTGCACATGCATGCCAACGCCATCCAATGGGCATGCACTCAGCCTTCAAGCACGCCTCCAGCGCCCAAGCCATGCCCCAAAGAAAACTGTACCAGCTACTTCCTGTTCTTACCTGCATCGGAATTGCCAGCATTTCTGGAGCCACAGGGCATCTCTCATCTTCCTAAATCCCATTCCAGACGCCAGAGACAGATGGACCCAGTCTGCAGTAGACTCCCCAGGAACAGTCAAGGCTACCAGATAGCTAGAGGCCCGCAGGACATCTGAGGAGGGAGAAAACAGGACAGGAGCCCAGCACAGAGGGCCTCTGAAAGACTCCACCCAACAGGTTATTAAAGCAGATGCCAAGACTCATAGCCAAACTTTGGGCAGAGTGCTGGGAATCTTATGAAAGAAGGAGGAGATAGAAAGACCTGGAGGGGACAGAAGTTCCACAAGGAGATCAACAAAACCAAAAAATCTGAGCACAGGGGTATTTTCTGAAACTGATACTACAATCAAGGACCATTCTTGGAGATAACCTAGAACCCCTGAACAGATGTAGCCCATGACATCACAGTGACCAAGTAGTAAGAGGAACAGGGACTGTTTCTGACATGAACTCAGTGGCTGGCTCTTTGATCACCTGCCCAGGGGAAGCAGCCTTACCAGGTCACAGAGGAAGACAATACAGCCAATCCTGATGAGACTTGATAGGCTAGGGTCAGATGGAAAGGGAGGAGGACTTCCCCAATCAGTGGACTGAGGGAAGGGCATGGAGGTAGATGAGAGAGGGAGGGTGGGAATGGAAAGAGACAAAAGAGGGGGCTACAGCTAGGATACAAAGTAAATAAATTGTAATTAATAAAAAATAAACTAATAAAAAAAAAAGAATACAATCAACAAAACCAGGATATCATGGCTTCACCATAAACCAAAGTATATTCTAATGCAGCTAAAACATAGGAAAATAATCTTAAATCTATGTTTACGCAGTTATTAGAGGCACATAAGGAGGAAACGAAGGGCTGTCATAACAGAGAGAAATTACAATCAAACAGGTGAAGAGAATGAGTAAGATCATTCAAGACATGAAAACAGAATTAGAATCAATTAAGAAAACACACCAAAAAAACCCAGGAGAGAGAGAACTTAGAGAAGAGATCAGAAAATACAGAGGTTAGGGTCCCTAACAAAAAAAAAAAAAAAAAAAAAAAAATGGAGGAAAGAATCTCAGGCACTAAAGAGTCAATTAAATACATCTCTCAAGAAAAACAGAAAAGTTCCTGACAGAAAGCATCCATAAAATCAAGGACACAATGGAACAACAAAACCTAAGAATAAAAGGAATATATGAAAAGAAGTTGCCAGGCTCCAAGGTCAAGAAAATATTTTCAAGAAAATCATAGAAGAAAATTTCTTTAACCTTAATAAAGAGATGCTATTAAACATACAAGAGGCTTAAAGAACACCAAGTAGACTAGACCAGAAAAGAAATTCCTTCTGCCACATAATCAAAAAAGGAAATCTACAGAACAAAAACAAAATATTAAAAGCATCAAGGGAAAATAGTGAAGTAACATATGAAGTCAGACATATCAGAATCAAACAGACTTCTGAACAGAGACTATGAAAGCTAGAATGGCCTGGCACATATCATGCAGACACAAAGAGACCACAGATGCCAACCCAGACTACTATATGCAGAATTTTTTTGATCAACATAGATGGAGAAAATAAAATATTCCATGACATAACTAAACTTCAACAGTATATACTCAGCAACTCATCCATAGAGAAGATGCTAGAAAGAAAACTCCAACAAAGTTAGTTCAACTACACCCAAGAAAACACAGAATAAAGATAACTTCACAACACAAAAGCTAAAGAAAACAAGCATACAAACACAATCACCCCAACTCCACAGTAAAAGGGACTAGCAAGTATCACTAGTATCTAGGAAATAAATGGACTCAACTCTCCAACAAAAAGACACAGACTAACAGAGTGGTTATGGAAACAGGATGCAACATTCTGCTGCATTCAAGAAACACACTTCTGCAACAAAGATATACATTACCTCAGAGTAAATGGCTGGAAGGAGGTTTGCCAAGTGAATGGACTCAAGAAGCAAGCTGGTGTAGACATCCTAATATCTAATAAAATAAACTTTCAGACAAAATTAAATCAAAAGAGATGAGGTGGAACACTTAATTCTCATCAAAGAAAAAATCCACCACGAAAACATCACAATCCGGAACATTTATGCATAAAATACAAGAGCTCCTGCATTTGTAAAAGAAACATTATTAAAGCTTATACCACACATAAATCCCAACACATTAATTGTAGGAGACTTCAATATCCTATTATCACAAAGGGACAGATCATGGAGATAGAGTCTAAATAGAGCAATAATGACACTTACAAAGGTCTTAAATCAAATGGATCTAATAGATGTCTACAGAACTTTTCACCTAAATACATATACCTCTTCTCAGCACCTCAAGGAACTTTCTACAATATTGACCATATAGTTGGGTGCAAAGCAAGCCTCAACAGATACAAAAAGACTGAAATATTCTCTTTTATCCTATCATAACACCACAGTCTAAAGCTAGACCTCAACAATAACAGAGATAGCAGAAAGCCTACACATGCATGGAAACTGAACAACTCTCTCCTCAAGTAGACAAGATCATCCTGAGTGAGGCATTCTAGAAGCAGAGAGACATGCATGGTATATACTCACTTATAAGTGGATATTAGACACATAATATAGAATAAACACACAGAAGTCTAGAGATCTAAAGAAGCTAAATGAGTAGAGGGACCCTAGGAAATATTTTTAATTCTCATTCACAAGGAAAACAGGTTAGATGCCATAAGCAGTAAAAGAGAGGAAACAGGATTGGAACCTACCATAGATGTCCTCTAAAAGACTTCAATCAGCAGGGATTCTAAGCAGATGAAGAAACTGACAGCCAAATTTTGGATGGAGCTCAAGGAGTCTTATGGAAGAAGGCAGGTACAAAAAAGACCCAGAGGGAACAGGAAATCAAAAACGCCAAAAGAAGTAAAAGAAGAAGGAGAAGGAGGAGAAGGAGAAGAAGAAGGAGAAGGAGAAGGAGAGGAAGAAGAAGCAGCAGCCATGGCCCAGGAGAGACTGCAGAAACTCATGCATCATCCAAAGACCATACATAGAAAGACTTAGACCCCGAGCTCAGAAGTATCCCACAGACAGCTCAGTCTCAATACGGGTTCCTTACTAACAGGAGAACAGACAATTTCTGACATGAACTCAGTTGCCTGCTCCTTGATCACTTCTTCCTTGTGGGGTGACCTAGCCAGCCCACAGAGGAAGAGGAGCTTGATAGGCTAAGAGACAGTAGGGGAGGAGGACTTCCCCTATCAGTGGACTATGGGAGGAAGAAGTATTGAGGGCGTGATGGAAATACCTGAGGTAGGGTGCTACACCTTGGATACAAATTGAATAAACTGTAAGTAATAACAGCAACATTAATAATAGTAAGTAAAATTGATTAAAATTATAAAAAATAAACAAAAAGAAATGTTCAACATCCTTAGTCATCAGAAAAATGACTTGGATTTCATTTACACTGATCAGAGTGGCTAGGATCAAAAACTCTAGAGACAACACATGTTAGAAAGGATGTGGAGAAAAGGGAACCCTCCTCCATTGGTGGTAGGAATGTAGACTTGTACAACCACTTTAAAAATCAATCTGGCGCTTTCTCAGAAAACTGGTAATAGTGCTACCTCAAGATCCAGCTATACCATTCCTGGGCATATATCTGAAAAATGCTCACCTACACAACAAGGACATTTATTCAGCGATGTTCATAACAGCTTTATTCATAAGAGCCAGAATCTGGAAACAACTTAGATATTCCTCAGTGGAAGAATGGATATAGGAATTGTGGTATATTTACACAATGGAATACTACTCAGCTATTAAAAATAAGAAAATCAAGAATTTTGCAGGCAATTAGAGGGATCTAAAAAACATCCTGAGTGACAACTAGAAAGAAAATCAGGGCATAAACTCACTTACAAGAGGATATTAGCGATATAATACAGGATAAACATCTTAAAATCTACAGACCTAAAGAAGGTAAATTTCAAGGAGGACCCTAGGGAGGATGCTTAATTCACATTCAGAAGGGTAAAGAGAATAGGCGCCAGAAGTAGTTAAAGAGGTGGAACAGGATGGGTGCTTACCATAGATATCCTCTAAAAGAAGCCATCCAGCAGGGGACTGAAGCAGATACTAAGACTCCAAACTAAACATTCAGCAGAGCTCAGTGAATCTTATGAAAGAGTGGGGGATAGAAGGACTTGGAGGAGAAAGGAGCTCCATAAACAGAACAACAAAATCAAAACAATCTGGGACCAGGGTTGCCTGCAGAGACTGATGCACCAACCAAATACCATGCATGGAGAGGACCTAGACCCCCTGCTTAGATGTAGCCAATAGGCAGCTCAGTATCCATGTGGGTTTTACAAGCTATTCTTGATCATTAGATACAGATGGAGTGAGAGAGAGGTCAGAAAAAAAAAACAATGGAATAAAACAGTAGACATTTGCATATTTTCAAATGTACACTATTACATTATTTCATATTTTATCATGTATGAAACACTATTATTCTTTAGAAAAATCTCTTTTAAAATTAAATTTCCTAGGTATAGTCACTTTACCTTTAACACTATCTAGTTATTTCCTGTAATTCTAGGCTTATAGGTGACCAACATTTTAACATGGTCTATTAAATATCTGAGTCTCTGGTTTACATACACAGCATCATGTTCTAATTTTAAAAAGCATATTTTTGTAATAATATTTAATTAGTTTCATTACATTGTTCATTAAAATGATATGTAATTGATTATTTTTCCTTACATATTAGAAAAGGGCATATTTTCTGAAATGCTGCCTGTGTGATTTTGTCTCAAACCATCTGATGCCGAATTTTATTGAATTTAGAATGCTCTTGTCACATTGTTGCTGCATGTTTTTTTTGTCCTCAACTGTTTTTAAAATGTCCATCATGAACAGTAATTGTAGTTGTAGAACTGATAATGAGAAATAATGATAATTAAATATAAAATTTGTTTTTATTTTATTATAAAATCACATATATTGTAAATTCATAAAAATTTATAATAATTGAAATAAGCGTGTTTGTTTCTTATTTTAGTTTTTGTAAATGAAACAGCTGAAGAATAGAGTTGAAAAACCACAGCTTTCTTGCTGATGAAGACTAAAACTCAGTCATTCTCTTTCATGAAACTGAACTTCTGTTGCCTTTAAACACTTCATTTGTTACTTGCTTCTCTCCAGTTGAATTAGACAACGGCTTCAAAACTTTAATCCATTAGTTTCCTTTTGGTAGACGTGTCACACTATTATTTTCTAGCTAGTATTGAATTCCTATGAAGATCTTGTCAGACTCATACTCACAGGAATTTTCTGCCTCTGATATGTAAGTGATGGAATTAAAGGCATGTTCACCAGTAGAGGCAGAAATTATGATCTTTGTGAATTTTTATATGTCCATCAAATTAAGAGTTAATCAGGGTAAGTGTTAGGGTTAGGGTTAGGGTTAGGGTTCTGTAAAGCAAAGGATACTGTCCTCAGAACAAAATGACAGCCTACAGATTGGTAAAACATCTTCACCAATCCTATATCTGACAGAGGGCTAATATTCAGTATATATAAAAACTAAAGAAGTTAAACAGCAAAAAATCAAGTAATCCAATTAAAAAATGGGGTACAGAGATAAACAGAGAATTCCCTGCAAAGGAATATCGAATGGCATAGAAACATTTAAAGAAATGCTCAACCTCATTAGCCATCAGGGACATGCAAATCAAAACGACCCTAAGATTTCACCTTACACCCATCAGAATGGCTAAGATCAAAAACTCAAGAGACAACACATGCTGGAGAGGTTGTAGAGAAAGGGGAACCCTCCTCCACTGCTGGTGGGAATGTAAACTTGTACAAGTACTCTGGAAATCAATCTGGCGCTTTCTCAGACAACTAGGAATAGCACTTCTTCAAGATCCAGCTATACCACTCCTAGACATATATCCAAAAGATTCTCAAGTACACAATAAGGACATTTGCTCAACAATGTTTGTAGCAGCCTTATTTGTAATAGCCAGAAGCTGGAAACAGCCCAGATGCACCTCAGTGGAGGAATGGATGCACAAATTGTGGTATATCTACACAATGGAATATTACTCAGCAATAAAAAACAAGGAAATCATGAAATTTGCAGGTAAATGGTGGGATCTGGAAAAGATCATCCTAAGTGAGCTATCCCAGAAGCAGACAGATGCACATGGTATATACTCACTCATAAAGACATATAATATAGGATAAACCTACTAAAATATGTACACCTAAACAAACTAATCAAGAGGGAGGACTCGGAAGGGGGGGGGGGAGGCCGGAGCCAAGATGGCGACTAGCACACACAGTTTCCGAGCTGTGGAAGAGATAAAGTTCTGAGTTGATGAGCGGAAGAACTTCTGAAGCCAGAGAAACAACGGAGAGACTTTCTAAACAACAGGGAACATTGCAGGAGGTGAAAACCTTGGTCTCGGGTCACCCAGGGACTTGTTTGGGGAAGGTGAGAAACGATCCTTTGATCTCTCGGCACTCCCCTCCCCCAGACCTCCCTCCTCCTCGGCACAGCCGACTCGCCTTTCTCAGCACAGACCTAACTGCCTGGGGCCTGCAGCCACTGAGGCTGAGCCCCAAGCCCTTTATCAGCAAAGGCCAGCAGTACTGAGTCTAGGAGCCCCAGATTCGCGCCGTGGCTGCACCATCCTCTCAGGGCATGAGTCTGCTAGACGCCATACTAGCTCCGCAGGAGCGGGATCACTGACGGTACGGCCCGCCCAATCCCACAGTGACAGAGAATACGCTATATACTCATCAAAACCAGACAGAAATGCCATACAAGCTAGACACACCAGGCGCTGGGCTTCCGAAGCTTGGAGAGCACAGTGAAGAGACCCCAGGACTTCCCAGAAAGCATCTGGACTAGCAACCCAGTCTCCAGTTACAGCAGGACTTTCTAACCTGGCGGCAGAGCAGCACTGACCTGGCGGGGCACATCAGCCCTCCAGTTTAAGACTAACCAGGGCCAAACCAGAGAACAGAAAGGCTGGTTACCCCGATTCCTACTGACGTGACCACCCTGAAATGTCCAGCTGCAGCAAGACCTCATAACCTGGCAGTGACAACAGCACGGAACTGGCGGAGCACATCAAAGAAGCAGGGCCAAACCAGAGATCAGAGAGCCCAGATACCCAGATCTTTGCCAAGTGTCCTGCCTGTAAGTGAGTACACCCTTGAGAATCTGCAGCTCCACTGATCCTGGGTTCTTCTAAAACAGAAGCCAGGCATCGAACCCCCTCCCACCCATATACCCACTTTGGGAAACAGAGGGGCACTTGGAACATTGAAGTTCCTGCTCTGTGGGTCTAATTGAGGAGTTAAGGCAGTTAATGCCAGAAATTGCGCTGCGATCATCACTAGCGCCTGCGACATATACATTGCAGAGCCCCTCCCACACACTCAAGGGTTCAACATTAGCCATCACTCTGTCCCTCGAGACACACGCCCACACCCACTTACACACACACACACATATACACACGCACGCACGCACGCTTGCATTTGCCTCTGTTTGCGCCTGCGTACTTTCCTCCCACAGGTACAGCTAGTCCTCAGCACACGCTAAGGACACGGGACCTCTCTCAACTTCCTGAAGAATTCTCCAGACTCGAGAGAGACAGTACCAGTCTGATCGGCAGAATCCAAAAACAAACAGGGAAGGTCTCAGATGAGCCAATGGCCAGGGGTAGGCGAAAGAACACTTCCAACATAAATCAGGACATCATGACTTCACCAGCAAACCCCAAAATCGATGGATACTCCAATTCATCAGAAGCACAAGAAAATGACCTTAAAGCCATGCTTGCTCAATTATTTGAGGCTCATAAGGAGGAAATGAACAAATCTTTCAAAGAGTTGGCCAGTCAATTGGAGGTAAAGAAAGAAGAAATAGACAAAACCCTTAAAGAAACACAGGCAAACATAGCCAAACAAATAGAGGCACAAGTAGAGAAAAAATTAGTGGCATACAAAAAGGAAATGAACAAAGAAATAGAGTCCATCATAGAGAGACAGGAATCCAAATTCAAACACATGAAAGAAATGGTACAAGGCATGAAAACAGAATTAGAATCAATAAAGAAAACAAAATGAGAAAACTCTTGAGCTGGAGAACTTGAGAAAAGATCAGGAACCACAAAAGTAAGCATCACCAACAGAATACAAGAGATGGAAGAGAGAATCTCTGGAGCTGAAGACACACTTGCAGAAATTGATACTTCTCTCAAAGAAAAAGTAAAATCAGAAAAGTTCCAATCACAAAATATCCAAGAAATCAAGGATGCTATGAAAAGACAAAATCTAAGAATAATAGGAATTGATGAAAAAGAAGACTCCTGGCTCCAAGGTCCAGAAAATATTTTCAAAAAAATCATAGAAGAAAATTTCCCCAACTTAAAGAAAGAGATGTCCATAAATATACAAGAGGCCTACAGAACACCAAATAGACTAGACCAGATAAGAAACACATCACGTCACATCATAGTCAAAACACTAAATCTACAGAACAAAGAAAAGATATTAAAAGCAGCAAGGGAAAACGGCCAAGTAACATATGAAGGTAAACCTATCAGAATCACACCAGACTTCTCATCAGAAACTATGAAAGCCAGAAGGGCCTGGGAAAGCATCATGGAGACTCTAAGAGATCACAAATGTCAACCGAGACTACTATACCCTGCAAAGCTTTCAATCAACATAGATGGAGAAAACAAAATATTCCATGACAAAACTAAATTTACGCAATATCTATACAGCAAACCAACCCTACAGAAGATACTAGAAGGAAAACTCCAATCCAACGAAAACGAATTCACCCAAGAAAACAGGGCATACAGATAATATCCCAACAAAAAGGAAAAGAAAACAAGCAATGAAACAAGGTAAGATCATCGACTCCATTACAAAAGGAACTAACATGCATTGGTCAATATTATCTATCAATATTAATGGACTCAACTCACCAATAAAAAGACACAGGCTAACAGAATGGTTACGGAAACAGGACCCAACATTCTGTTGCATCCAAGAAACACACCTATGCAACAAAGATAAACACTACCTCAGAGTAAAGGGCTGGAGAAATGTTTTTCAAGCAAATGGTTCCAGAAAACAAGCTGGAGTAGCCATCCTAATATCTAATAAAATAGACTTTCAACCCAAGTTAATCAAAAAAGATAAGGAGGGCCACTATATTCTCATCAAAGGAAAAATCCAACAAGAGGACATCACAATTTTGAATATCTATGCCCCAAATACAAGAGCACCTACATTTGTAAATGAAAGAATATTAAAGCTTAAATCATACATTGATCCTAATACCTTAATAGTGGGAGACTTCAACACCCCACTCTCATCAAGGAATAGATCAACCAGACAGACACCAAATAGGGAAATCAAAGCACTCACAGAATCCCTAAATCAAATGGACCTAATAGACGTCTACAGATCTTTTCACCCAAACTCAAAAGAGTACACCTTCTTTTCAGCACCACATGGAACCTTCTCCAAAATAGACCATATAGTTGGTCACAAAGCAAGCCTCAACAGATACAAAAGGATTGAAATAATCCCTTGTATACTATCTGACCACCATGGACTAAAGCTGGACATCAACAACAACAGAAACAACAAAAAGCCGACACGCACATGGAAACTGAACAACTTACTACTCAATGACAGCTGGGTCAAGGAAGAAATAAAGAAAGAAATTAAAGACTTTCTAGAATTCAATGAAAATGAAGGCACAACATACCCAAATTTATGGGACACATTGAAAGCAGTGCTCAGAGGAAAATTTATAGCACTAAGTGCCTACAAGAAGAAATCCGTAACATCACATACAAACAACTTAATGGCCCAACTGAAAAACCTAGAAAAAAAAGAAGCAGATACACCCAAGAGGAGCAGACGGCTGGAAATAATCAAACTAAGGGCAGAAATCAATCAATTAGAAACAAATAAAATTATCCAAAGAATCAATGAAACAAAAAGCTGGTTCTTTGAGAAAATCAACAAGATAGACAAACCCTTAGCCAAACTAACTAAAAAGCAGAGAGAAACCATACAAATCAGCAAAATCAGAAAGGAAAATGGGGACATAACTACAGACACTGAGGAAATCCAAACGATTATTAGGTCATACTACAAAAGCCTATATGGCACAAAATTTGAAAATCTAAATGAAATGGATAACTTTCTTGACAGATTCCATCTACAAAAATTAAGTCAAGATCAGGTAGAAAGACTGAATAGTCCTATATCTCCCAAGGAAATTGAAGCAGTCATTTACAGTCTCCCTTCCAAAAAAAGCCCTGGACCAGATGGCTTCAGCGCAGAATTCTACAAGACCTTCAAAGAAGTACTAACACCAATTCTCCTCAAACTATTCCACAAAATAGAAATAGAAGGAACACTACCAAACTCATTCTATGAAGCCACAGTCACTTTGATACCTAAACTACACAAAGATCCAACAAAAAAAGAGATCTTCAGACCTATCTCTCTTATGAACATTGATGCAAAAATACTCAATAAAATACTTGCAAACCGAATCCAAGAACACATCAAAGATATCATCTACCATGACCAAGTAGGCTTCATCCCAGGAATGCAAGGGTGGTTCAACATACGGAAATCCATCAATGTAATCCACCACATAAACAAAATGAATGAGAAAAACCACATGATCATCTCCTTAGATGCTGAAAAAGCATTTGACAAAGTCCAACACCCATTTATGTTTAAAGTCTTGGAGAGATTAGGGATACAAGGCACATACCTAAAGATACTAAGGCAATATACAGCAAGCCTATAGCCAACATCAAACTCAATGGAGAGAAACTTAAATCAATCCCACTGAAATCAGGGACAAGACAAGGCTGCCCACTCTCTCCATATCTCTTTAACATTGTACTTGAAGTCCTAGCCAGAGCAATAAGACAACTAAAGGAGATCAAAGGGATACAAATCGGAAAGGAAGAGGTCAAAGTGTCACTATTTGCAGATGATATGATAGTATACATGAGTGACCCCAAAGATTCAACCAGAGCACTTCTTCAGCTGATAAACACCTTCAGCAAAGTGGCAGGATACAAAATCAACTCAAAAAAATCAGAAGCCCTCTTGTATACCAAAGACAAATAGGCTGAGAAAGAAATTAGGGAAACAACACCCTTCACAATAGCCACTAATAACATAAAGTACCTTGGGGTGACACTAACCAAGCAAGTGAAAGACCTGTTTGAGAAAAACTTCAAGTCTTTGAAGAAAGAAATTGAAGAAGATCTCAGAAGATGGAAAGATCTCCCATGCTCATGGATTGGTAGGATTAACATTGTGAAAATGGCCATCCTGCCAAAAGCAATCTACAGATTCAATGCAATTCCCATCAAAATACCAGCTCAATTCTTTATAGACCTTGAAAAAAAGATTCTCAGCTTCATATGGAGAAAGAAAACACCCAGAATCTCCAAAACGATCCTGTACAACAACAGATCATCTGGAGGTATCTCCACTCCCGATCTCAAGCTGTACTACAGGGCAACAGTAATAAAAACTGCATGGTATTGGCATAGAAAGAGAAAGGAGGATCAATGGAATTGCATAGAAGACCCAGAAATAAACCCACACACCTATGAATACTCAATATTTGACAAAGAAGCCAAATCCATTCAATGGAAAAAAGACAGCATCTTCAACAAATGGTGCTGGACCAACTGGATGTCTACATGCAGAAAAATGAAAATAGAACCATATTTATCACCCTGCACAAAACTAAAGTCCAAGTGGATCAAGGACCTCAACATAAAACCAGATACTCTAAATCAGTTGGAAAAAAAAGTGGGAAACAGCCTAGAACTCATTGGCACAGGAGACAACTTCCTGAACAGAACACCAACAGCACAGGCTCTAAGAGCAACAATCAATAAATGGGACCTCATGAAACTGAAAAGCTTCTGTAAAGCAAAAGACACTGTCATCAAAACAAATAGACAGCCTACAGATTGGGAAAGAATCTTCACCAACCCTTTATCTGACAGAGGGCTAATATCCAGTATATATAAAGAACTAAAGAAGCAGAAAAGCAACAAACCAAGTAATCCACTTAAAAAATGGGGAACAGAGCTAAACAGAGAATTCTCGAAAGAGGAACATCGAATGGCAGAGAAACACTTAAAGAAATGCTCAACCTCATTAGCCATTAGGGAAATGCAAATCAAAACGACCCTGAGATTTCACCTTACACCCATCAGAATGGCCAAGATGAAAAACTCAAGTGATAGCACATGCTGGAGAGGTTGTGGAGAAAAGGGAACCCTCCTCCATTGCTGGTGGGAATGTAAACTGGTTCAACCACTCTGGAAGTCAATCTGGCGCTTTCTCAGACAACTAGGAGTAGTGCTACCTCAAGACCCAGCTATACCACTCCTAGGTATATACCCAAAATTTGCTCAAGTACACAACAAGGACATTTGTTCAACCATGTTCGTAGCAGCCTTATTTGTAATATCCAGAATTTGGAAACAACCCAGATGTCCATCAACGGAGGAATGGATACAGAAATTGTGGTATTTTTACACAATGGAATACTACTCAGCAATCAAAAAGGAGGAAATCATGAAATTTGCAGGCAAGTGGTGGGATCTAGAAAAGATCATTCTGAGTGAAGTATCCCAGAAGGAGAAAGACAAACTTGGTATATACTCGCTTAGATAGACCTACAAGATATGATAAACATGATGAAATCTACACACCTAAAGAAGATAATCAAGAAAGTGGACACAGGTGAAGGTGATTAATCCTCATTTAGAAAGACAAATGGGATGTGCATTGAACTTATGACAGGAGTCTACCACAAAAGGCATCTGAAAGACTCTACCTAGCAGTGTTTCAAAGCAGACACTAAGACTCATAACCAAACCCTCGGCAGAGTGCAGGGAATCATATGAAAGAAGGGAAGTTAGTATGATATGGAAAGGATAGGAGCTCTACAAGGACCAAATATATCTGGGCACAGGGTCTTTTCTGAGACTGACACTCAACCAAGGACCATCTATGGATATAACCTAGAACTTCTGCTCGGATGTGGCCCGTGGTAGCTCAGTAACCAAGTAGTTTTCCAAAGTAAGGGGAACACGGACTATTTCTAACAGGATCTCAAGGGCAGGCTGTTTGACACCCCCCCCAGGGGAGGAGCAGTCTGTTAGGCCACAGAGGAGGTCTTTGCAGCCAGCCCTGAAGATACCTGATAAAACAGGGTCAGATGAAAGGGGAGGAGGTCCTCCCCTATCAGTGGACTTGGAAAGGGGCAGGGAGGAGACCAGGGAGGGAGTGTGGGGTTGGGGAGGGAATGAGGGAGCGGGATACAGCTGGGACACAGAGTTAACAAAATGTAACTAAAAAGAAAAATAAAAAAAAAGAGGGAGGACTCTTGTTAAAATGCTCAATTCCTATCCAGAAAGGCAAAGAGGATGGACATCAGAAGAAGGAGAAAAGAGGGAACAAGTCAGGAGCCTGACACAGAGGACCTCTGAAAAGCTCTGCCCTGCAGACTATCAATGTAGATACTGAGACTTATGGGCAACCTTTGGGCAGAGTGCAGGGAATCTTAGGAAAGAAGTGGGAAATAGTAAGATCTGGAGAGGACAGGAACTCCATAAGGAGAGCAACAGAACCAAAAAAACCTGAGCACAGGTGTCTTTCCTGAGACTGCTATTCCAACCAAGGACTATTCAAGGAGATACCTAAGACCCCTGCACAGGTGTAGCCCATGGCAGTTCAGTATCCAAGTGGTTTCCATTGTAATAGGAACAGGGACTTTTTCTGACATGAACTGTTTGACCTGCTCTTTAATTTCCTTCCCCTGAGGGGGAAGCAGCATTACCAGGCCACAGAAGAAGACAATGCAGCCACTCCTGATGAGACCTAATTGACTAGGATCAGAAGGAAGAAAAAGAAGTCCTCACCTATCAGTGGACTTGGGGAGGGGCATGCATGCAGAGGGTGGAGGAAGGGAGGGATTGGGATGGGAGGAGGGAGGGAACCATGGGGGGGATACAAAGTGAGTAAAGTGTAATTAATAAAGAAAAATAAAAAAGAGTTAATCAATAAAAGCAAGGAAATCATGAAATTTGCAGGCAAATGGTGGGAACTGGAAAAGATCATCCTGAGTGAGGTATCCCAGAAGAAGAAATACACACAGGGTACATACTCACTCATAAGTGCATATTATATACATAATATAGGATAAACATATTGAAATCTGTACACCTAAAGAAACTAACCAAGAAGGGGACTCTGGCTAAAATACTAAGTCGATTCAGAAAGGCAAAGAGATGGACATCAGAAGAGCTAGAAAACAGGGAACAGGACAGGAGCCTACCACAGAGGGCCTCTGAAAGGCTCTACCCTGCAGGTTATCAGAGCAGATGCTGAGAATTATAGCTAAACTTTGGGCGGAGTTCAGAGAATCTTATGAAAGAAGGGGTAGATAGTAAGACCTGGAGAGGACAGGAGCTCCACAAGGAGAGCAACAGAAAAAAAAAAATTCTGGGCAGAGGGGTCTTTTCTGAGAGAGATACTCCAACCAAGGACCATTCATGGAGATAACATAGAACCCCTGAACTGATGTAGCCCATGGCAGTTCAGTGTCCAAGGGGATTTCATAGCAATGGGAACAGGGACTGTCTTTGACATGAACTGATTGGCCTGCTCTTTGATCACGTTCCCCTGAGGGGAGAACAGCCTTACCAGGCCACAGAGAAAGATAATGCAGCCACTCCTGATGAGACCTGATAGACTAGGATCATAAAGAAGGGGAGGAGGATCTTCCCCATCAAAGGACTTGGGGAGGGACATGGGTGGAAAGGGGGAATGGAGGGTGGGACTGGGAGGGAAGGCGGCAGGGAGCTACAGGGGGAATACAAAGTGAATAAAGTGTAATTAATAAAAATTTTTAAAAAGTTAATCATATTTCAATGATTCCTTACTTATTTATTATTTAAGTATAAATGAACAAGTAAGTCTGTTTTGTGAATTATTATGGAAACAAAAATAATTGTACAACAGTTTTATTTTTATTATTATTTTAAATCTTTTTACATAATATATTTTGGTCATAATTCTTTACCTTTGCTGAACTCATCCATCCCAGAGCTATCTCACCTTTCTAATCACCCAATGCCATATTTTTCTCTTTCTTTCAATGAAAAATAAGGATATCCAACCAAGGACCATGTATAGATATAACCTAGAACCCCTGCTCGGATATAGCCCATGGTAGCTCATTATCCAAGTGGGTTCCCTAGTAAGGGGAACAGGGACTCTTTTTGACATGAACTCAATGGCTGGCTCTTTGACTTCCCCCCCCCACCTCCAAGAGGGGAGCAGCCTTGCTAGGCCACAGAGGTGGACATTGCAGCCAGTCCTGAAGATACTTGATAAGCTACGGTCAGATGGTAGGGGAGGAGGATCTCCCCTATCAGTGGACTTGGAAAGGGGAAGGAAGGAGATGAGGGAGGGAGGGTGGGATTGGGAGGGAATGAGGGAGTGGGCTATAGCTGGGATACAAAGGAAATAACCTGTGAATATATATAAAAAAATAAAATTATAAAAAACAAAACAAAAAGAATATCAAAACATGCCAGGTAGTGGCAGTACACACCTATAATCCCAATACTGAGAGGCACAGGCAAGAAGATCTCTAAGTTCAAGGCCATTGTGTCTCAAAAAAACCCTGTCTCACAAAACAAAAACTAATCAAAAGCCCAAGCAAACCAATAAGAGAAAAATTATTGGCCTGCTCTTTGATTACCGCCCCCTGAGGGGGGAGCATCCTCACCAGGCCGCAGAAGATGACAATGCAGCCAGTCCTGATGTAATCTGATAGACTAAGATCAGAAGGAAGGAGAGGAGGACCTCCCCTATCAGTGGAGGTGGGGAGGAGCATGTTTGAAGAAGGGGGAGGGTGGGATTTTAAAAACTGACTTGAAAGTAAAAATTGTAAGCATCATTAATGTAAACATTATAACAACATTACAAATTAGGTGCAGGAGACTTTTTGTGCATTTAAATTTATAGGAAAATTTTTGTGTTCTCTCTGACTTAGCACAAAACAAACATCAACCGTTTGTATAGGCTTAGAAAAAATTTACACAGTTTTCTTGAAATCACAGAGTTAATTAGAATTAGAAGCACACCTATGCTCTGTGTTGATGATTCAAAGCTCTGATTCTCACAGAGAATGGGTAACAGTACAAGAGAAACATTTGGCATTCTGGATGAATAATATCTTTTTCAGTGTGCTTCAGTGATTGAAGACATAGAAATGGATTGGGCAGCACTGTGCCAATGAGGGTTAAATACGTTAAAAATTTATATGGGACACTGCTTCTTAATATTGTGGGTTTTTTTTATTTTTTGATATGTAGGTGAAACTAGCACACAGTTATGCTACACTAACATGTTAAAATAGGTTTTGAAATTGTTCAAAATTATTATAGAGTTATCATTCAATTGCTTTTTAAAATTCATGAGTAGTGATGTTATTTATACATGTGGGAGTTCCAAAGCAATGATTCATATTTGAATTTATTCCAATATGTAGATTTTATGTGCTAATGGAACAATATTCTTTTCCAAAATGTACTAAGCTTATATTTCATTTTGAAATTTAACTTTGTAAAGACCTCAAAGATAAAACTCAGTTGATTAAGGCAAGGAATCAGAAGAGCAACATGCAGAATGAGAAATATTGTTTTTTAAATAGTCCAATCCATCCTTGAACAGAGACAGAATCCTGATTCAATTTTAAATAGTGTGTGCAGGGCTATATGATGTGTCTGATATGAATGTGGCAATAGCATATCTAAAACATAAACTTTAAATTATTACAGCCGGATTATAAGTTAATTATAAGTTATTTCAGTGTAAATGGTGATTTTTAAGATTGTAGAAAAGAATTTGAATTGATAATTGAATTCCAATTAATTTACAGTTAATGCTTTGTCAGGTCATATAAACACAAGGCTAGAAATGCTATAGATAAAGTCATTATATTTATTATGGGGATGGTCTTTCTGTTAGAAGTTTTTTTTTCACTTTATTTTCTTACTCAGAACCATTAGAAAACATTACACCATATTTCAACCGTAAAGGTTAATTGTTGAATGCATTTAGGAATGGGTGTGTATTTAAATCTACTGTGACTCCTCAGCTGCTCATGGCTATTTTATTTTCTAAGCTCTCAGTCATCAGGTTTCAGAATTCTTAACACTGTTTATAAATCAATAACCAAGACAAAAAAAAAAAGCCCAACCTGTGCTGTGTGTTACTAACCTATGTGCATTCGTCAAATATAAATAGAATGTAATCAGTGAATATTTCTGACCACCACGTTATGATGGCAAAAAGCAGAGTAAACAAGATAACAGAGCCAGTGAATTGGCTGTGCTGGTAAATTTGGTTTTATCTGAGTTTAAGCCCAGAGAAATACATGGTGAAGGATGAGAAATGTCACCTAAGAATTGTTCTCTGACCTAAACATACACACACAAACACACACACACACACACACACACACACACACACACACACACACACACATATGTAGCCATAGGAGATGAATGATCTTTGTCAGCTAACAAGCACAAGATCCTTGTCAGCGGGAAACTGCCTCCTGTAAGGGGTGTAATCTTTGCCATGGAAAACATCCTGGTGCAGGCTCTAAAATTGAGTGTGTGTGTGTGAGAGAGAGAGAGAGAGAGAGAGAGAGAGAGAGAGAGAGAGAGAAATGGTCCACTTTGCTTCAAGTTGCTCCTAGAAAGAAATGGTACAAGGATATGCTGATTCTTGCCACTTGCTGCTTCATGGCACTGCTGCACGTGCTGGTTTGCTATTTGGCTGGACTGTTGGAATCCTCATGACAAAGAATGAAATTGCAACAAGAAACTCAGTCTAAAAAGGTCTACACTCCTTGAGGGTATTTATTTTCTTTTTCTCCTACCTGGGGTTTAGAGATTGGAAGGGAGGTAGATGTATTAAGGAAACTCAAAACAAAAACAAGCAAACAAAAAGGTTTAAAAAGCCTACACACACACACACACACACACACACACACACACACACACACACACTTTATCGGAGTTGTCCCCAATCTCATATTCACACAGAAAGAAATAAAGATGTAATAAAAATTTTAGAAGGAAAAAAGTAACAGAGGCATGAATTCTTGTTGTATTAGTCATAATTCCTCAGAAGAATAGAATCAGCATAATATATATTTATATCACCACATCAACTAGCCAGCATTATATATATATATATATATATATATATATATATATATATAATATTGATAAAATATAATATATATATCAGAATAAAAGGTAATTTGTTCAAATGAGTATGAGACCTGGAACTACACAGATATGGCTTCTGGAAGTGCAGGTCTAGAAAAGACAATTGTCTCACAAGATGGAAAGCTGGACATGTGGCAAGCACCTTAATGGCCCAAATGAAAACCCTAGGGGGAAAAAAGAAGCAGATACACCCAAGAGGACCAGAGACCTGGAAATAATCAAACTCAGGGCTGAAATAAATCCATTAGAAACAAATACAACTATTCAAAGAATCAATGAAACCCCCAACAGCTGGTTCTTTGAGGATATCAACAAGGTAGACAAACCTTTAGCCAAACTAACTCAGAGGCAGAGAGAAATTATCCAAATCAGCAAAATAAAAAGTGAACAGGGAAACATAAATACAGACACCAAGGAAATCCAAACAATCATTAGGTCATACTACAAAAGCCTATATGCTTTGAAAATCTAAAAGAAATGGATTTTTCTTGATAGATTCCATCTTCCAACATTAAGTCAAGATCAGGTAGAAAAATTGAATAGTCCTATATCCCCCAAGGAAATTGAAGCAGTCATCAACAGTCTCCCCTCCAAAAAAAAGCCCTGGGCCAGATGGATTCAGTGCAGAATTCTACCAGACCTTCAAAGAAGTGCTAACTGCAATTCACTTCAAACTATTCCACAATATAGAAACAGAAGGTACATTACCAAACTCATTCTATGAAGCCAGTTACCTTGATACCTAAACCACACAAAAGCCCAACAAAAAAAAGAGAATTTCAGACCTATCTCTCTTATGAAAATTGATGCAAAAATACTCAATAAAATGCTTGCAAACCACATCCAAGAACACATCAAAGATATCATCCACCATGACCAAGTAGGCTTCATCCCAGGCATGCCAGGTTGGTGTGAAATATGGAAATCCATAAATGTAATCCACCATATAAAAAAACTGAAGGAAGAGAAAACAAACAAACAAACAAAAGAAAACCCTGAAGAGCTTAAGATAGCCTGAATATAACTCCATTTTGAAATAAATATCTTGACTGGGAACTGAATTCAGGTACCAGGAAATATCACAGAATGTACACCTGGCCGAAAACAAAGTTAACTCTCCTAGCAACAGCCTCCAGGAAATATAACAGAATAAATGCTCCATAGAAAATAGAGACAAACTCCCTGGCAATAATCAATGGGAATCGGTTGAGAATCGGGTGGGAAAATTCTCCCCAATGTTTCAGATATGGTTTAGAAAAATAGCCATTGTGATTATATGCCTTTGCCATTGTGATTATGTGCCTCAGAAAAGGTCACCCCGCCCTGCTAAACTTCACCTAATTCTTTAACGCCAAGGCTTGTGCCTCCCTGCTTGCTCCCATGGAAACCCCCGGCTCACAGACTTTCCCTTTAAAAATCCTGTTCACTCAGAGCTTGGGGTCCCACTTCTCTACTGCTACGCCAGTGAGACTTGGGTCCCGAGTTCGATCGCTCTCGTAATAAAGCTCTCTTGCAATTGCATCGAGTCGTCTCCTGGTGGTCTCTGAGGGTCCCGTGAACCTGGCATAACAACCCCACATGATCATCTCCTTAGATGCAGAAAAAGTATTTGATAAAATCCAACATATGTTCAAGTTTAAAGTCTTAGAGAGATCAGGGATACAAGGCACATACCTAAACATAGTAAAAACAATATACATCAAGCCTATAGCCAACATCAAATTCAATGAAGAGAAACTTAAATCAATTCCACTGAAATCAGGGACAAGACAAGGCTGCCCACTTTCTCCATAACTCTTCAACATAGTACTTGAAGTCCTAGCTAGAGCAATAAGACATCTGAAGGAGATCAAGGGGATACAAATCAGGAAGGATGAGGTCAAAGTTTCACTATTCGCAGATAATATGATAGTATACATAAGTGACCCCAAAAATTCAACCAGAGAACTCCTTCAGCTGACAAACACCTTCAGCAAAGTGGCTGGATACAAAATCAACTCAAAAAAATCAGAAGCCATCCTGTATACCAAAGACAAAAGGGCCGAGAAAGAAATCAGGGAAACAACACCCTTCACAATAGCCACTAATAACACAAATTACCTTGGGGTGACTCTAACCAAGCAAGTTAAAGACATGTTAGAAAAAAAACTTTAAGTCTTTGAAGAAAGAAATTGAAGAAGATATCAGAAAATAGAAAGATTTCCCATGCTCATGGATTAGTAGGATTAAAATAGTGAAAATGGCCATTCTGCCAAAAGCAAACTACAAATTCAAATAAATTCCCATCAAAATAACAACAAAATTCTTTATAGACCTTGAAAGAAAGATTGTCAGCTTCATATGGAGAAACAACAACAACAAAAAAAAAAAACCAGAATTTCCAAAACGATCCTGTACAACAACAGATAATCTGGAGGTATCTCCGTCCCTGGCCTCAAGCTCTCCTACAGAGCAATAGTAATAAAAACCGCCTGGTACTGGTAAAGAAACAGAAAGGAGGATCAATGGAAGTGAATAGAAGACCCAAAAATAAACCCACACACTTTTGAATACTTGATTTTTTACAAAGAAGCCAAAACCATTCAGTGGAAAAATGACAGCATCTTCAACAAATGGTGCTGGTTCAACTGGATGTCTACATGCAGAAAAATGAAAATAGATCCATATTTATCACCCTGTACAAAATTAAAGACCAAATGGATCAAAGATCTCAACATAAAACCAAATACTCTAAATTGGTTAGAAGAAAAACTGGGGAAGAGCCTAGAACTCATTGGCACAGGAGACAACTTCCTGAACAGAACACCAACAGAGCAGGCTCTAAGAGCAATAATCAATAAATGGGACCTCATGAAACTGAAAAGCTCCTGTAAAGCAAAAGGCACTACAAAACAACAGCCTACAGATTGGGAAAGGATCTTCACCAACCCTGATATCCAGAATATATAAAGAACTAAAGAAATTAAACTATAAAGAATTGTGTTGGTATTTTGATGGGAATTGCATTAAATCTGTAGATTGCTTTTGGCAGGATGGCCATTTTCGCTATGTTAATCCTACTGATCCATGAGTACGGGAGATCTTTCCATCTTCTGATGTCTTCCTTGATTTCTTTCTTCAGAAACTTGAATTTTTTTTTTTTTTCAAACAGGTCTTTCACCTGCTTGGTTAAAGTCACCCCAAGGTATTTTATGTTATTAGTGGCTATTTTGAAGGGTGTTGTTTCCCTGATTTCTTTCTCAGCACTGTTGTGTTGAGTATACACTGTTGGCTTCTGATTGTTTTAGTTAATTTTGTATCCAGCCACTTTGCTAAAGGTGTTTATCAGTTGAAGGAGTTCTCTGATTGAGTTTTTGGGGTCACTTAGGCATACTATCATATCATCTGCAAATAGTGAATCTTTGACTTCTTCCTTTCCAATTTGTATTCCCTTGATCTCCCTTACTTGTCTTATTGCTCTAGCTAGGACTTCAAGAACTATACAACCACTATGGAAATCAATCTGGCGCTTTCTCAGACAATAAGGAATAGTGCTACCTCAAGATCCAGCTATACCATTTCTAGGCATATAACCAAAAGATGTTCAAGTACACAACAATGACATTTGCTCAACCATGTTTATAGCAGCTTTATTTGTAATAGTCAGAACCTGGAAACAACACACATGTCCATCAACAGAGGAATAGATACAGAAATTGTGGTACTTTTACACAATGGAATACTATTTAGCAATTAAAAACAAGGAAATCATGAATTTTGCAGGCAAATGGTCAGATCTAGAAACAATCATCCTGAGTGAGGTATGCCAAAAGCAGAAAGACACACATGGTATATTTTCACATATATAGACCTATAAGATAGGATAAACATACTAAAATATGTACACCTAAAGAAGATAAACAAGAAAGAGGTCCAGGGGTAAGATGATCAATCCTCATCTAGAAAGACAAAGGGGATGGACATTGGAAATAGAAGAAAACAAGTAACAGGACAGTAGCCTACCACAGAAGGCACCTGAAAGACTCTATCTAGCAGTGTATCAAAGCAGACACTAAGACTCATAACCAAACTTTCGATATAGTGCAAGGAGTCATATGAAAACAGGGGGGTTAATATGACCTGGAGAGGACATGAGTTCTACAAGGACCAAATATATCTGGGCACAAGGTACTTTTATAAAACTGTTTCTCCAACCAAGGACCATGTATGGATATAACCTAGAATCTCTGTTCAGATGTAGCCCATGGTAGCTCAGTATCCAAGTGGGTTTTCCTAGTAAAAAGAACAGGGACTATTTCTGACAAGAACTCAGTGGGGGGCTCTTTGACCATCTCCCTCCCCTCCCCTCAAGAGAGGAGCAGCCATGCTAGGCCAGAGAGGAGGACATGGGAGCCAGTCCTGAAGTTACCTGATAAACCAGAGTCAGATGAAAGGAGAGGAGGTCCTCCTTTATCAGTGAACTTGGAAAGGGGCAAAAAGGAGGTGAGGAAGGGAGGGTGGGTTTGGGAGGGAATGAGGGAGCAGGAAGCAGATGGGACATAAAGTTAAAAAAACTGTAACTAATATTTGAAAATATTACCAACACATTTCTTTACAGATCTTGAAAGAAAAATTCTCACCTTCATATGGAATAACAAAAAACCCAGAATTGCTAAAACAATCCTCTATAACAAAAGATATTCTGGAGATATCTCCATCCCTGATCTCAAGTTGTATTATAGAGATTCAGTAATAAAAAACTGAATGGTACTGGCATAGAAACAGAATGGTGGATCAATGGAAGCAAATAGAAGACCCAGAAATAAACCCACACACTTATGGACACCTGATCTTTGACAAAGATGCCAAAACCATACAATGGAAAAAAGATAGCATCTTCAACAAATGGTGCTGGTCTAAATGGATGTCTACATGTAGAAAAATGCAAATAGATCCATACTTATCACCCTGCACAAAACTAAAGTCCAAGTGGATCAAAGACCTCAACATAAAACCAGATACTCTAAATCTGTTAGAAGAAAAAGTGGGGAACAGCCTAGAACTCATTGGCACAGGAGACAACCTCCTGAACAGAACACCAACAGCACAGGCTCTAAGAGCAACAATCAATAAATGGGACCTCGTAAAACTGAAAAGCTTCTGTAAAGCAAAGGACACCATCAAAACAAAACAACTGCCTACAGATTGGGAAAGAATCTTCACCAACCCTCTATTTGACAGAGGGCTAACATCCAGTATATATAAAGACCTAAAGAATTTTAAAAACAGCAAATTAAGTAACCCAATTAAAAAATGGGGAACAGAGCTAAACAGAGAATTCTCGATCGAGGAACATCGAATGGCAGAGAAACACTTAAAGAAATGTTAGACGTCATCAGGGAAATGCAAATCAAAACGACCCTGAGATTTCACCTTATACCCATCAGAATGGCCAAGATTAAAAACTCAAGTGACAACACATGCTGGAGAAGTTGTGGAGAACGGGGAAGCCTCCTCCACTGCTGGTGGGATTGTAAACTTGTACAACCATACTGGGAACCCATCTGGCACTTTCTCAGACAATTAGGAATAGTGCTTCCTCAAGATCCAGCTACACCATTCCTAGGCATATACCCAAAAGAGGCTCAAGTACACAATAAGGACATTTGTTCAACCATGTTTGTAGCAGCTTTATTTGTAATATTCAGAAGCTGGAAACAACCCAGATGCCACTCAACTGAAGAATGGATACAGAAATTGTGGTATATCTACACAATGGAATATTACTCAGCAATGAAAAACAAGGAAATCGTGAAATTTGCAGATAAATGGTGGAACTGGAAAGGAACATCCTGAGTGAGCTATCCCAGAAGCAGAAAGACACACACGGTATATACTTATATAGACATATAATATAAGATAAACCTACTATAATATGTACACCTAAAAAGCTGATCTAAAGGGAGGTCTCTGGCTAAAATGCTCAATCCCCATTTAGAAAGGCAAAGAGTATGGACATCAGAAGAAGAAGAAAACAGGAAACAAGTTAGGAGCTTCCCACAGAGGGCCTCTGAAAGGCTCTGCCCTGCAGACTATCTGCCCTGCAGATGTTAAGACTTATGGCCAAACTTTGGGCAGAAGGCAGGGAATCTTATGAAAGAAGTGGGAAATAGTAAGATCTGGAGAGGACAAGAGCTCCACAAGGAGAGCAACAGAACCAAAAATTTTGAACACAGAGTTCTTTCTTGAGACTCATACCACCAAGTACCATGCATGGAGATAACCTAGAACACCTGCACAGATGTAGCCCATGGCAGTTCAGTGTCCAAATAGGTTCCATAGTAATGGGAACAGGGGCTGACTTGAACTGATTGGCCTGCTCTTTGATCACCTCCCCATGAGAGGGTAGCAGCCTTACTGGGCCACAGAGGAAGACAATGCAGCCACTCCTGATGAGACCTAACATACTAGGATCAGAAGGAAGAAAAAGAAACCCTCCTTTACCAGTGGACTTGGGGAAGGTCATGCGTGGAGAAGGGAGAGGAAGGGAAGGATTGGGAGGGGAGAAGGGAGGGAACTACAGGGGGGATACAAATGAATAAAGTGTAATTAAAAATAAAATAAAATACATTTTAAAATAATAAAAAATATCCTGAAAGTACATCTTGGTCTTCACTATTGCTATACTTTTGTATATTGTAGTATGTTTAGAATTGAATTCATTCTACTTTAGTGACTAGCAATATTTCACTATTCTGTTCAAGTTCCTGTTTTGTTAGGCATTGCAGACTTTCTCAATTACAAAGTCTTTGGTCTAAGCCACTCTCCATTGGAACTCCACTCTGAGGTTTATGATGGTGTAAGACTGCCTTCTGATGCTTAGATTATGAAATAACTTATGGAGATATTTTTTACAAAGTAGTTCCAGGCCCTCAAAGGAAGAAATAGATGAAATGGGAAGCCTACCAGTGGCTCTATTTAATTCGCACTTACACAAAATTGTGCACTATGATATCACTATGAATTCTTCAAATTATGTAGAAGGTGAAAGCTTAGAAAGCACAGTACAAGAAATTTTCTAGAATAAATTGGACTAAGGATAAAAGCACTCTGAGAAAGTCTTTAAGAAATTTGTCGGACTCGGGGCGGAGCCAAGATGGCAACCAGCGCACACAGTTTCCGAGCTGTGGAAGAGATAAAGTTCTGAGTTGATGAGTGGAAGAACTTCTGAAGCCAGGGAAACAACAGAGAGACTTTCTAAACAACAGGGAACATCGCAGGAGGTGAAAACCTTGGTCTCGGGTCACCCAGGGACTTGTTTGGGGAAGGTGAGAAACGATCCTTTGATCTCGGCACTCCCCTCCCCCAGACCTCCCTCCTCCTCAGCACAGGGGACTCGCCTTTCTCAGCTCAGACATAACTGCCTGGGGCCTGCAGCCACTGAGGCTGAGCCCCAAGCCCTTTATCGGCAAAGGCCAGCAGTACTGTGTCTCGAAGCCCCAAATTCACGCGAGGCGGCTGCACCATCCTTCCAGGGCCCGAGTCTGCTAGACGCCATACTAGCTCCGCAGGAGCGCCATCATTGACTGTACGGCCCGCCCAATCCCACAGTGACAGAGAATACGCTATATACTCACCAAAACCAGACAGAAACGCCATACAAGCTAGACACACCAGGCGCTGGGCCTCCGAAGCTTGGAGAGCGCAGTAAAGAGACCCCAGGACTTCCCAGAAAGCATCTGGACTAGCAACCCTGTCTCCAGTTACAGCGGGACTTTCTAACCTGGCGGCAGAGCAGCACTGACCTGGCGGGGCACATCAGCCCTCCAGTTTAAGACTAACCAGGGCCAAACCAGAGAACAGAAAGGCTGGTTACCCCGATTCCCACTGACGTGACCACCCTGAAATGTCCAGCTGCAGCAAGGCCTCATAACCTGGCAGTGACAACAGCACGGAACTGGCGGAGCACATCAAAGAAGCAGGGCCAAACCAGAGAGCAGAGAGCCCAGATACCCCGATCTCTGCCAAGTGTCCTGCCTGTAAGTGAGTGCACCCTTGAGAATCTGCAGCTCCACTGATCCTGGGTTCTTCTAAAACAGAAGCCAGGCATTGAACCCCCTCCCACCCATATACCCACTTTGGGAAACAGAGGGGCACTTGGAACATTGAAGTTCCTGCTCTGTGGGTCTAATTGAGGAATTAAGGCAGTTAATGCCAGAAATTGCACTGCGATCATCACTAGCGCCTGCGACATATACATTGCAGAGCCCCTCCCATACACTCAAGGGTTCAATATTAGCCATCACTCTGTCCCTCGAGACACACGCCCACGCCCACTTACACACACACACACACACACACACACACACACACACACGCTTGCATTTGCCTCTGTTTGTGCCTGCGTACTTTCCTCCCACAGGTATAGCTAGTCCTCAGCATACGCTAAGGACACGGGACCTCTCTCAACTTCCTGAAGAATTCTCCAGACTCGAGAGAGAGACAGTACCAGTCTGATCGGCAGAATCCAAAAACAAACAGGGAAGGTCTCAGATAAGCCAATGGCCAGGGGTAGGTGAAAGAACACTTCCAACATAAATCAGGACATCATGACTTCACCAGCAAACCCCAAAATCGATGGATACTCCAATTCATCAGAAGCACAAGAAAATGACCTTAAAACCATGCTTGCTCAATTATTTGAGGCTCATAAGGAGGAAATGAACAAATCTTTCAAAGAGTTAGCCAGTCAATTGGAGGTAAAGAAAGAAGAAATAGACAAAACCCTTAAAGAAACACAGGCAAACATAGCCAAACAAATAGAGGCACAAGTAGAGAAAAAATTAGTGGCATACAAAAAGGAAATGAACAAAGAAATAGAGTCCATCGTAGAGAGACAGGAATCCAAATTCAAACACATGAAAGAAATGGTGCAAGGCATGAAAACAGAATTAGAATCAATAAAGAAAACACAAAATGAGAAAACTCTTGAGCTGGAGAACTTGGAGAAAAGATCAGGAACCACAAAAGCAAGCATCACCAACAGAATACAAGAGATGGAAGAGAGAATCTCTGGAGCTGAAGACACACTTGCAGAAATTGATACTTCTCTCAAAGAAAAAGTAAAATCAGAAAAGTTCCAATCACAAAATATCCAAGAAATCAAGGATGCTATGAAAAGACAAAATCTAAGAATAATAGGAATTGATGAAAAAGAAGACTCCTGGCTCCAAGGTCCAGAAAATATTTTCAAAAAAATCATAGAAGAAAATTTCCCCAACTTAAAGAAAGAGATGTCCATAAATATACAAGAGGCCTACAGAACACCAAATAGACTAGACCAGATAAGAAACACATCACGTCACATCATAGTCAAAACACTAAATCTACAGAACAAAGAAAAGATATTAAAAGCAGCAAGGGAAAACGGCCAAGTAACATATGAAGGTAAACCTATCAGAATCACACCAGACTTCTCATCAGAAACTATGAAAGCCAGAAGGGCCTGGGAAAGCATCATGGAGACTCTAAGAGATCACAAATGTCTACCCAGACTACTATACCCTGCAAAGCTTTCAATCAACATAGATGGAGAAAACAAAATATTCCATGACAAAACTAAATTTACGCAATATCTATACAGCAAACCAACCCTACAGAAGATACTAGAAGGAAAACTCCAATCCAACGAAAACGAATTCACCCAAGAAAACAGGGCATACAGATAATATCCCAACAAACAGGAAAAGAAAACAAGCAATGAAACAAGGTAAGATCATCGACTCCATTACAAAAGGAACTAACATGCATTGGTCAATATTATCTATCAATATTAATGGACTCAACTCACCAATAAAAAGACACAGGCTAACAGAATGGTTACGGAAACAAAACCCAACATTCTGTTGCATCCAAGAAACACACCTATGCAACAAAGATAAACACTACCTCAGAGTAAAGGGCTGGAAAAATGTTTTTCAAGCAAATGGTTCCAGAAAACAAGCTGGAGTAGCCATCCTAATATCTAATAAAATAGACTTTCAACCCAAGTTAATCAAAAAAGATAAGGAGGGCCACTACATTCTCATCAAAGGAAAAATCCAACAAGAGGACATCACAATTTTGAATATCTATGCCCCAAATACAAGAGCACCTACATTTGTAAATGAAAGAATATTAAAGCTTAAATCATACATTGATCCTAATACCTTAATAGTGGGAGACTTCAACACCCCACTCTCATCAAGGGACAGATCAACCAGACAGACACCAAATAGAGAAATAAAAGCACTCACAGAATCCCTAAATCAAATGGACCTAATAGATGTCTACAGATCTTTTCACCCAAACTCAAAAGAGTACACCTTCTTTTCAGCACCACATGGAACCTTCTCCAAAATAGACCATATAGTTGGTCACAAAGCAAGCCTCAACAGATACAAAAGGATTGAAATAATCCCTTGTATACTATCTGACCACCATGGACTAAAGCTGGACATCAACAACAACAGAAACAACAAAAAGCCGACACGCACATGGAAACTGAACAACTTACTACTCAATGACAGCTGGGTCAAGGAAGAAATAAAGAAAGAAATTAAAGACTTTCTAGAATTCAATGAAAATGAAGGCACAACATACCCAAATTTATGGGACACATTGAAAGCAGTGCTCAGAGGAAAATTTATAGCACTAAGT